>NW_022900926.1:56937970-56967358 GCF_012274545.1 Fukomys damarensis | reverse complement strand
AAAAAAACTTAAAAAAAAAAAAACCAAAATACAAGAAATTCAACAATGAGTATTTCATGGGTAAAACCCACCTGTTGCTGCTTTGGAGCTCCCTATACACACCTTGCCTTTCATCTGCCAAATGAATTAATACAGAGATGGGTTCCTGTTTTCCCCAGGCAAGCTACCGTGAGCTACACCCAGATTCCATTATGGCAATTAGATGTTTACAGATCAGAAGAATAATATATTTTCCTCCACCCCAATGATACTAAGGATACAAATGTAAAACACAAAGCATTATCTAGGTTAAGAAAAATCTCAATTTGACACTTTTGCACAGATGTATACCTTGTTGTTCATTGTACCAAGTGGGTGAACACAGATAGTTTCCTATATCTCTCAGATGTGGCTACTGAGGCACACAACTGACTACCATTATGTTAAAACAGTATTTTATTAGAAAAGTATCATGTAAGAAGATGCAGACACAACTCCAGACATACTCACAGCTACCTCATTTTTGACAAAGGAGCCAACCATCTTCACTTGAGGCAAGATAGTCTCTTTAATAAATGGTGTTGGAAAAACTGGATTTCAACCTGCCAAAGATTAAGACTGGACCCCTATCTTTCACCATGCACTAAACTAAAATCCAAGAGGATTAAAGATCTAAATATTAAAACAGAAACACTAAACTTGCTGGAAGATAAGTTAGGCAGAACTCTTGAAGACACTGGCATAGGAAAAGACTATGACTAAATCCTCAGCAGCACAGGAACTAGCACAAAGAATCAACAACTGGAATCTCATATTTTTAAAAAGCTTCTGCACTGCCAGAGAAACTACCAACAGAGCTAAGAGACAACCTACAATGTGGAAAAAAATTTTTACCAGCTGCTCCTCAGACAAAGAACTATTATCTAGAATATATAAAGAACGAAAAAAAAAAAATCAAGTCCCTCAAATATAAAGAGCCAATTAAAAATGGGCATCTGAGATGAACAGACATTTCTCAGACAAAGAAGAAAAAGCAGCACATAAATATATGAAAAAATGTTCAACAACGCTGGTCATTTGAGAGATGCAGATGAAAACAACACTAGATTTCACCTCATGCCAGAAAGAATAGCTGTTATAAAGAAATCAACCAATAACAAATGCTGGTGGGGCTGTGAGGAGAAAGGAATCCTTCTCCATTGTTGATGGGAGTGCAGACTGGTGCAACTGCTGTGGAAGTCAATATGGAGATACCTCATACAACTAGGATTAGAAAGTCCATTTGACTCAGGTATTCCTACACTGGGTATCTTCCCAAAAGAATTAAAAGAATCATATCATTGTGATAGATGTGCATCCATGTTTATAGCAGCACAGTTTGTAATATCTAAGAGTTGGAAACAGCCGAAATGCCCATCAACAGGAGACTGGATAAAAAGACGTGTTTTTGTTTTTGTTTTTTGGTTGTTTTTTTTTTTTCTTTATTTTTTTATAAAACGGAGTATACTCAGCCATAAGGAGTGAGAAACTAGAGACATTTATAGCTAAGTGGATGCACATTGAGGCCATACTCTAAAGTGAAATTAATAGGGCATGCATGTGTAAATACTGAGTAGTTTCTCTGATGTGAGAAATTGAAAATGTAAATGAGGACCAAAATGTATAATAGATAGTGTGAAATAGGAAGAAAAGGTCTAAAGGAGTAGGGGAAGTTGGAGAAAGTAGGAAGAAGTAGGGAAAGTGGAAGAGAAAGTAGGGAAAGTGGAAGAAATAGGGAAAAGATAAGGAGGGAAAGGAAAAATACGAGAAGAGCAAAAAAAATGGAAACAAAGTCTCTGTAAATAGGGAAGAGTGGAGGGGGTGGAGGGAGGTGGGAGAATGGGGAAAATAAAAGAACCAAGACACATCATGTAAAAGTGCAAGATCCCAGTGATGAATGTAACTGTATCATATACCTAAACTGTAACAATAGACTTAATGGAAAAAAAATCCTGGACTTCTAGTCAATCCTAAATAAAAATATTTTTGTCTTTATATAATAAATTATAGTCTTTATTATCTTTTCTAGCTATGCAGAAAATGAATGTTCATGAGAATCACTGCGTCAAACTTCAGATACTAATCATCAATTGTGATAGGAGGCTAGATATCCTTTAACATGATCTTATTTTTTTTACCCTGCTGGTTGAATTAGTTAAAGTTAAGCATTTTAGAAAATAATAATTAGTCTTCTCATTCTCCCAGAAAGAACTACTTAGGTTGCTGAAGGAAGGATTATTTACATGGCTTTACAGAAGTGCCCTTACTAGCACACTAAAAACTATATTAAATGGAAGTCTACTTAGCATCTAACTGTTTTACTGAAAATCTTGCATTCCCCTCAAGAGAAGAATTCAGCTGACTCTGAAATTGACACTAAATAATCAAGCATTTCTTAATAACAGACTAGAATAAAGAATAAATCAATGTGTAAAGACTTTCCTTTGAAGTCTTTCTGAAAGTTTTCTTCTTCCCATTGCAGCATGGACTTCTGAATCAGAAAGATTATATTTCTAGGCACACCTACACTTATTATTTCCTTTGCTGCCAGGAACTTGCTATCTAACAATGTAATTATATTAGGACAACATCTATCCTCTGACATTAACTAGGAAATTTCACATTTTTAAGTACCTGAATGGTAAATGATTTTAGAATAAACCATGAGCAATTCTTTTTTTTTTGAAACATCTTTAATCAATCTGCTTTTTATATTATATATGTTGTGGAAGAAAATAATAAAAGAAAAAAATGAAATTAAACAATGATCGCACAATAATAGCAAGCTACATTTTTAAAAAATCTAAATATAAAAGTTTATGATAATTCACTAATTTTCTCTTTACTTGCTGCTTTATTAGTTTTTTGAGGTAGGAAAGTGTTAAAGCTTTCCAATTTATTACCTATAATGTTCTTGGAAAATTTTACTTCCAGTGTATTTTATAATTTCTAAGCTTAAAATTTGAATGAGTTGATGAATTTATCAAGTCAATGAAAACACTGTGGGATGGATTCAATTATTCATTCAAAACAGGTAACTTGCAATGTTTTGGAGAGTGGCAAAGTTAGGTTACATGAAGTAAATCCATAACCAGCCTAAGTTTCTGCTTGGCTGGCTAAAATATAATGGAAATATTATATCTGAGTTTCTGAATGCTTAGTACATGTTAAAATAATTAATTTGGAGCTTTTTTGTGAAATAGGCAATATATATTATTTGGATACACAGTATCATTTCAATAGTATAATAAAACATATGAACAAACCCCCCAAAATATGCAACAAGCATAGGCAAACAGAAAGCCATAAATCTACACACAAACATTCAACCCATGAACAGCATCATAAAGAGCAGTATGTATCTTAGCTTTCCCATGAGTAAAGAAAAACTAAAGGAAACATGAAAACCTTGGGAAGCTCTACTAGGAAGCTTGGGTTGTATAAGGAACCTTGGGATATTATAACGAAATACAAAGAGTGGTTGAAACAAACAAAGAAACAAAAAACTATTTCCTCACAGTTCTGCAGTCCTGAAGTCCAAGATCCAGTAGTTGGTAGATTTGATTTATTGCCAAGGGCCTTTCCTTGGCTTGTAGATACCCATGCTTTCTGGGTCCTCTCATGAACTTTCTTCTGTACACTTCAAATTTCCTCTCCTTAGAAGAACACCAGTGGGGTTGGATTATGACTATCCCTATTTTTATACTAGTCACCTCTTTAAAATTCTGCTTTTAAGTACAGCCACATTTTGAAATACTGGGGTTGGGGTTTCAACCTATGAATTACTGCCATTTTATTTTTCTTTTCAATATAAGATTCTGTGTTGTAAAATACTGATTTTTCTTAGAAAATAAATACAATTTTGAAGTGGCTTTTTAAAAGTGGCATGGAGTTATACATTCAATGGATGTCATCGTTTTTATGAACTTTAACATAAAATATTTCAATAATGTATAGGCCTACCACTAAACACATTCTAAGAGTTTCTTAATTACTGTCTAAATATATAACTAAATTTAATAGGGGCTTTTTCTGATTTTAATAGCATCCTTCAAAGGAATTGTAAAATTAGTTAAATCATTATACTTACTATGTTATTAAGACTTTAATTATTATGATATTAATAAACTCCTTGCCTTGTAAATTTAGAAAATTCATAGAAAAGTACATGTACCTGATGGGAATTGTATTCAATTTGTCTGTTTTATTATTTTTCATAGTTTAAAATTTGTTAAAGCTTTGAGATTATTATTTTCTAAATAATGCCCTCACTATTATTTCTGCAATCCAGTATGCAAAATAGCATTTAGGGACAACATGAAGTGATTTGGTAGCTTTGTTTTAGGAAGTAGAATCTGTATTGAATTAAGGAAACATTTTCTACTCACTTGCCCTTCTTTACATCCTCCAGGGCCTTGGATGTGGACCAGGCCAGTCAATGAGGATGAATGGTTTTCAGTCAAAGAACCAAATACAGAGAGATAAGGCTAAATTGGAAGAGAAGGATCCGGATTAGGGCGATCCACCCAACAAGGGCAAGCTTAACTATCCAGTGGATAAAATATCAATATGTGGTGGTGGCTGGTGTAAGGGGAAAACAAAACAACAACAAAACTATGCAGTTAGGAAGGAAGTAATCGGCCCACAAGAAAACATTAGCTGCGATGCCCACGCCAATCAATAGGGGTGTGAAACCTGCAGGTACTTTTGGCTTCATTTCCAAAAATCAATGCACAGGTATCAACAGAAGAAAACTGATATTGAGATATTGTGTGTGCAAAAAGCTTTGAGAAAATTCCACCTGCCTGGAAAGCTGTGTTGGACCGGGAAGGCAGGTGGCAGTACGAGGCTGGGATGGGGAGAAGTTAAAGACCCCAACCTTTGAGTAGAGGTTCTAAATTCTACTTCTTTCTCCTCACAAGGCCAAATCGCTTCCTCTTCTTTCTCTATATAAATTGACAACAATAGCAATACTCAAGACCACCAGTGGGAAAGAGGTGGCCGTAATAATCTCAGAGACACACAAAAGCCCTGACGGGTGGAAAATTTAGCAATGAGAGAAGCAGTTTATTTGTTTCACTGTCAAAACCCCCAGGGCTGTTGAACTGTCGCTTACTTTAGGGTCTCTTTCTTAAAATGTTATATATAAATCCCTGATCATAGTATTTGCTCAGTGCAGTACTAGGAAATGGGCTTGTCTGAAATTTTAGTGCCGGACCTCTGGGCTCATATGTTGCCCTCTTTAAACATTGGAGAAGGAACAGAGAACAGTCTGGCTGTCTCCCTCCAGAAGCCATCACTCGACACGATAGCCTTTAAACCAGGTTAAATGAAAGCTCGGTGCAATTCATTACACACGCAAGAATGTCTACCATAAAATACAGAATAATGTATCAAACAAAAAGATTTCTATTGGATTCAACATAAAAACTAAGATTCAATAATATGTTACCCATAGATGGCTCACATAAAATTTAGAAATAAATAGATGGAAAGGCATATACCATGGGAATGAAAACTGGGGTATAAATTTAGTATCTGAAAGAACTTGGGAAAAATACAGTATATGAGACAAAGATGAATATTCTATCCTGGTAGAGCCGTTTCTGAAAAGTCAGTGTAACCATAGCAAAATCCATGTCTCAAACACTTCAGTCTCTAAATTTATAAAGATATAGCTGATCCTATAATGGATTGACTGACAACATAAAGAAAAATAAAAGAAAATATATTGTAAAGCACAGTGATTTCAAAACCAGTTGGATTAAAGATCTAAATAAAAAAGTAAAACCATTAAATAAATACAAAATGAGAGACTTCTTTTTAAACATACCCCCTAAGCAAGTTGTAAAACATTACATTTATGTATCAACAACATCAAAATTAAGGATTTCGGCTCTAAGAATTGAACCATAGCCAAACTGGGCAGGTGACAGTGTTCTGCATAAATCTATTTATAACATCTTCATGCAATGAGCAACGAATATCTACTATGTAAGTACACTATCCAGTTAACAAGAACACAGAGACCCAACAGAAAAATGGGATAAGATGAGTAGAGGAGATTAAAAGAAAATAAAGCCCTAACTTGCATTTTAGCTCATGGTTTCAAAGATCTCAGTGCATGGATATCTGGCTCCACAGGATGAATGGCATCCTGGAGGGATGGGATGGATAAAATTGCTCAAATCATATTGGTCAGGAAGCAGAGAGAGAAGGGAGCACCGAGGGCAGTAATATACCCTTCTACATCAAGCCCCAAGACTGCCCACTCCATCAGCCAGGCCTCACTCCCTACAAGCACTTCAGCCATGAACACCACAGATTAATCTTCTCAACCCCAGCATTATTTTCCAAAAGCCTCAGTTCTAAACACATGAGGATTTGGAGGACCTTTTACATATAAAGCATAACACCCTATGACTCAGGAGTTTCACACCTGTGTATAAATCTCAGAGAAATTATGCAGTTCGAAAAGGACATCACAGATTTCATCACAGAAATTTTGTTGTGATGCATGGCATTTGGGCAGTCCAGATGTTTACCACATGGTGATTATATGTATGTACAGCAATATACGAAGCGTTAAAGGCATATTGCTGCATGAAAAATCAAATACACAGGAAAATACCATTTACATAAATTCTGAATTTATGCATGAAAATATCAATATTTTAAGAAAGTGTACTCATCAAACGTGGAATCTGCAGTGATGAAAAGGGGAGGAAGTTACAGATGGGAGTATAGACTGGGAAATGCAGTTCATCAAATAAATAAAAGAAACAAGAAGCTTTGTCAAGGCAAAGAGGCTTTTTATTAAACTGAATAATTAACTTAACCATTACCTGAAACTAAGACTAAAGCAAGCATGCTAACAAATGGAAATGTAAAGTATAATGGTAAAAAAAGATATTGTAAAGATTAATGAGGTATGCAGAATTGTTTGGCCTATAATGAGTCTGCTTCCTCAGTAAAAAGCATAGTATGTACACAAATGGCACCAGTGCATATTATAAATATTGAGACATTATAAGCAAGTTTTATTCCACTTCAGTTTGTCACCATCATGCAAATCTGATTACTGACCAAAGCACTTATTTCTTGCTTTTAACTTTAATTTTACTTTTTAAAACAGACTTTTAAGTATTTTTTCTAATTAAAGTTTACCTCATATCAACACTTTTATAAGGAAAATTTAAGAACATACTCCAGGAATAACTAAAAGTGGAAATAATAGTATCCTTGAAGCTTTCATCTAATCTCAATGGAGAAATATGATTTCAAGAGGTTTTCAATGAAATGACCAATTATATGAAAGCTTGTGACTTTTTTGTTTTTTATAGTGTTTAAAACCTATCTATCATCAAATATAACATTGCAATTAATCCCAAGAACATTTTAATTTAAAGACTCAACTCTATATCTTGTATTCCAATTTAAAAATCTAATATACCAATTTATATTAATGAAGAATCTTGAGACTAAAATATATCCTTATGCTTTTTAAATCTGAGGCATTGACGTTTTGGCGTCTGTGTTCATCTGATTCTCAAAATGGTTTCCAAAAGACAAATTATTCAATTTTCATTGTCATTAGAAATGATTTGCTTCTTATTTTGGATAATTTCCTGATCTTTTATCAGTCTGTCCAAAAAAAAAAAAAAAAAAGGAAGCTCAAGTATCATTAGAAACCTTGAAGATTTTTGCAAGTAATGTTTGCTTTTAGAAAATTATCGAAGTCATGAAGCAAAAATCCAACTATTCTTTTTTGTCCCACCATGCTAAGATTCTTTGATTTGGAAAAAAAAAATCTTTCCAAAAGAACTAAAAGAAGCATATCACAGTGATGTATGCATACCCGTGTTTATAGCGACAGTTTGTAATAGCTAAAACTTGGAAAGAGCCCATATGCCCATCAGTTGAAAACTGGATAAAGAAGATGTGGTTTTTCTATAAAATGGAATATTACTCAGCCATAAGGAACGAGAAAATAGATTCATTCATAGGAAAATGGATACATATTGAAGAAATACTCCTAAGTGAAATAAATAAGTCACACATGTGTAAATACCGAATAGTCTCCCTGGTGTGAATAACCTGGAACAATGCATAAGATCCTAATAAGATTACTGACATTTAGAAATGGGAAGAAAGGAGCTAAAGGTGTAGGGAAGGTGGGATGGGTAGGGGAAGAGTAAAAAGGGAAAAGAAAAAAAAATGTGAGAGAATGAAAAGCTGAAAATAAAGTGTTTGTAGATGGGGAGGGGAGGAGGGGGTGAAGGGAGGGCAGAGGTAAGGGGAAAAAGTGAGAATCAAGACTTGTCATGTAGAGGTACAAGATCCCAACAATGAATGTAACTGTACTGTATCCCTAAAATGTACCAATAAACTCAATTAAAGCTGAAAAAAAAAAAAACAAAAAAAACCAGAGCTTTTAATTTAAAACATGATTTACAACTGCAATGAGTGAATCTTTGAGCTGCTCATTGCTTTTCTTATCTGTGTACTCATAGTTCATCGGTGTCATGAGTGGACACGACCATGTGCAACAGTGACAACGTCATGGAGAGGCTGGTTCTGGACAGAACTGTCCCTGCTCTCGGGCTCGCTACTTTCTCTTCTCAGCTGTCTGTTCCCCTTTCTGTCATTAATTCTTCCAAGATTGCTCTTAGGTTTTACGGGTCTATGTATCCATCTCCTCTTCAAGACATTTATTCTGTTTTTCTATTTCCTTGATCTTATGATTAAAATAATATATAATATTGAACTAGTTAAACTTCAGTATGCTTTTATATACTTCCTCTTCAAGCTTTCAAATCACCTTAAGATGATTTGTCTCGTATTAATGAATTTCAGGGATACAAAAGAAATTAACTTCTAATAAACAGGCCATAGAAGGCTGCATTGAGTCATCTATCTTAGCCACCAAAATCACTCCTTAAGTAGTTCTCTTCTTTCCAACTGAGCTAATTAGATACTTTTTAAAAAATCTTATGGCATCAAAGGAGATAAAGAAACACAGACCCAGGAAATGGATTTCCCTTTTTCTCCTCACTGTATTCTTGAGACAATGCACTGAATGTATATTTACACCAAGATTCATTCAGCAGATGTAAAAAAATCTTAATGGCAATGCTAGTCAATGGGTACACAATGATCTCCCACTGATGGAACAGATGGAACCTAAAACTTACACAGGGAGACAAAATCACTGTAGTGAATATACTGTTGAATATAAATTTTAAAATATTCTGGGGAAACAACTGATAGACTTAGGACAGTATTGCACACACACACACACACACACACACACACACACACACACACACCGTGATATTTCTCTAAAGAAGTGATGTTTGTCATGAGATGCAACTTGTAAAAATAGAAGGATCAGAGCACCACTACTACTGCTGTTCTGACGCATCTTCATATAGGATCCAAAGAAGGCTGTTTAAAATATCTATGATTATTATACATTGAAATATCTCCTGAAAATGTGAAATTAGGGTGGAATCAGGAAGGTAATGTTGGGAGTGAGATGCTCAGTTACATTATGTACTTGTACAAATGTCCCAAAATAAAGAGTATTGTTCCATGTAACCAATTTAAAAATGCTGGAAGGGCACTGTTATTGGCCCTAACACAACTGACCTAGAAACCCTGCTGCTGCTTCCTATGACAATTTTGAAAGGAGCTTATAAAACTTTTCTGGAATATCCTACTTTTAAAACACCAGTATAGAGCCTGGGATTTAGCTCAGTGGCATCACACTGCCTGCCCTACAATTCTGAGTTGGATTGTTGTTCCAAAAACAAAATAAAACAAAAAACACAATCAGTATGGATTCTATAAGTAATATTTCCAATAGAATTTATATGAAATGGTAATAGTTACTAGCTGAGTGATTGGGCTATGATATTTTTCTATATTTTTCAGATTTCTTATAGTAAACTTCCGTTTTATATATAAGAATAAAATGTATGTATTTCATATGAAAATATTTATTAATCTGGGTTGGTTTATTTCATGGCCATAGCCTAGCTGTGAAGTCTCCAAGTGTACACCAGATATGATTTCCTGCACCAGACAATAAGAGATCCACTCTAATGAAAACCCGTGAACATACTCTTTAGGGTCAAGAGCAATCTCATGTAGTCACAAGAAATATAACAACCAATACATTGCTTGATTTCTGTCTCTCGGAAAATCATATTATTTCTTTATTTTAATCATGTTTTCACATAAATGTTCTGAGATTGCTCTGAAGATTACTTTCCTTTTGTTAGTAGTTCCATTGATAGACCTAAGCTTTTTCGGGCAAGAATTTCAGGTGTTTTGTACCTAGTTCTACATCAACACTTTAAAATTGTCATGGGAAAGCTGCAGCTCTTGAAAGCAGCAATAAAGAGATTTTTCAAACCTGCAATGTGAGGTAGATTTGGAATTTACTGTGATCTTTATCAGAAAGGGGAGATTGGAGAGAAAAATGACAGCTATCCTGAGATGCTAGAAAAGATATAAGGGAAAAACACATGGAATGTAGTTTGACTTTTCAGAAGTTGCCAAATAGGTGAAAGCTATCGATAACTGACTAAAACAATGAAGGACCTTTGAGATCTTTGGAACACTCCTAATATCAATTAGATGGCCAGCACTGTTAGTTTCTACTTGAATGTTTTACATCCTGGTCTTTATTCAAGAATCTCTCTTGCCAAACTTAGGTCCTGAGTTTGGAAAGCTTATTCATGCCAATATATTCAGGCTGGAGCACTTGTAACTGCCTATAAGCTTGAACTGGAGGTTTCCTATGCCTTCTCTGGGCTCAGTCAGTCCCAGGAGCTCTTCCACTGACAGGCTCTGCTCAGGAAATAGGAAGTGTCTCACAGGGTAACCTACTCATTCCCTTTCCCTGGATTCTGGCCAGCCGCTTGGAAGGCTGAAAGGAGCCTGGGCTTCTTGTCCACTACTGTTAGGGTTCTGCAACATCTCTGGAGTCACTCTGCACCCACAACTTCATTCTAGAAGAACAGGGCAACTACAATCTTACTGCAAAATTCTCAAGGGAGCGTCTTTCTACTTCGAAAAAAACTCTTCTCCCTTTTCTACTTTTGGTTATGAAATTTTTTCTATACACTATAATTCTATTTCACAGGGCTGTTTTTAATGAGATGTGTCATCTACATTACTGAGATATTTCATCTACATTATTGAATCTTTTCATTGTCACTTGGCTTAGGCTTCTTAATAAGAAAGCCAGGGTGCCTTATAGTACTTTTAGCTTTTTTTTCGGTACATCCATTCCTTGAGTCAATAAATACACTCTGATTACTTACATAAATAGATAAGAGAAAGAGAAAGACACAAGATTCCAAGAAAAGATAGATGTCTCAAAATATTACTGTGATGGTTTGTCTTTAGATGTTCCCCCACAGCCTCATGCAGATGAGGTGGGACTTTCTTTTCATGGGTAGTTGAATCTGGAGCATGTGTTGCCGGAATCAAGGGCATGTGATTACTCAACCACTACACATGAGTGAGTGATTAGTTTGGACCCACCCTAATCCTGGTCTTCTGAATAAGATAAAAAGGGCAGATAGGTGCTGTTAAACTCTCACTGCCTCTGCTACTGTGTGAGTGCCATGTTATTTCTCCTCTGAGAGGCCTGTTTTTCATCCCTGCCTTGCAGCCAGCCAATTATGGGCTGAAACCTCTTCGAATTAACTGTAAGCCAAGTAAACCTTTGCCTCCCCATTAACTTTGAGTGTTGGTGCTTGGTCTCAGCTACAAGAGAAAAGTAACTAACACACTTACCCTCTTTTTATAATAAGAACCCTGCAATTATATATACATCTTTTTAAATGAGTTGGGATTCTAGAAAAAAGAAATTTAAAATCTTAACTATCTAATCAATATATTAAATAAAAATGTCAAGAAATTAGATCAGTGGAGATTTGTACAAATGATAGAATAACAGTTTTTAGAACAGTGAGATTAAGAAGATAGTGAGTGTGCTGCTACCAGGCAGGCGATCTTCCCCAGCATCTCCTGAAAGAATTCAGAAGGAAGGATGTGTTTCTACCCTTGGCTCGTCTCCCATTTTCCTCTCTGCTTTCTGTGTCATAAATAGATAAGGCTTCCTGTCATGAGGAGTATCTTCATCAACTTCCTTCAATATGGCTATCTGTGAATTATCCCACATATAATTGCAGCAGAAAGATGTGTCAGAAGGCTTTACACAGCAGATACTGGTGAGCCACCATAAGTAGGAATCCAGGATAACCGTTTTGAAAATGGCCATTGCCTTTGATAATAAATCTATCATCTTAACAGCTACAAATTCCCTACCAATGTGTTGTTGTCACGCTTGGGAGAATTCTGCTAATGGAAAGCAAGTCTTTTTCCTTAGAAACCTTTTCCTTAGGTCTATTTATTGTGGCAGAAATACATGTCCTTCCTCAAAATCCATATTCCTTTTCTTCTCTAATATCAGACACAGTCTGATTTTCAAGTGATAGATATAGCTTACAATTTTAAGTCTCCTTTGCAGTAAGGCAGTCATGCAGCGGGTCCAAAGGACAGAATGTAACTGTAAATATGTATAGATATTCTAGTGGAATCCTTAAATACATAGAACAAGTATTTGTTCTGTTTTTTATTATAAAGCACATATAATATCTGGAATTAAAGCAGCTATCTTGCACTATGAAGTTAAATTTGCTTTTGAGGGTGACAGACTAAGTTAAAAAAAAAAGATTCTGTCATTTTTATTTTTGGAGCTTCTATTCCAGCCACAGGTTGCTCAAAATTGTACTTGATGAGTAAACTTCTATTTTGTTTAAACCACTCTTAATAGTTTCTGCAAACTTTGCAGTCAAATCTAAACTTTAAAATATATAATAATCTATATATGTTCCTTTGGTATTAAGAACCTAAGAAATTATGGAACTTTACCTCAACAATACCTCTGAAAACACTACAAGGAATAAAATATGTATAGAACTAACATAGATTTATGTCAGCTGTATGGGTAAGGAGGGTCAGGATGCAATTCAGTGCCAGAATGTTTGTCTTGCATGAATAAACTCCTGGTTTCAGTCCTCCGTACTGCAAAAAGCAAAGCTATATATAGTTTCTGGAAATATTTGTATGACATGATCTAACAAGCATTTCTATTATAAAATAATTGTCCTTTTAAAATAATAATTGTAATTCACAGGTACCATATAGAGTAAGAAAAAAACACATACTTCAATTAGCGTCCAAAATTTTTCGGCCACTGTAGGAAAAAGTTACACTCCTTCGCATTCATCAAAATATGTTTCATGTGCTAAGGGAATTTCAAGGTTATGGGAAAAATATTTTTCAAAAAGCATGTTATGTTTTGTAAACTTAGTATTTCTGAGTTTGAAAGACTCCTTTACAGCTTAGACTTTACAATAACAAAATGCTCAAGCATTTAAAATATTAACCTCACTTTCCAATCTTACTGGAATGTGTGAAAAATCAAGCTGTTAGGGAGTGAATCTGTGAATGTGTGAATAACCAAGCTGGCCACTTATGATTACTTTTCTTTTTTTAAATAGAATAAATATTTTTGCATCTTCATGTGTACAAGAAACAAAATATGTATTTTCTGATTAAAAGCATGGCAGATCAATATGTTATTTATTGTTGGGGCACATTGTGCTACCAGACTCAGACTAAAACTCTAATCACAGATAGGGACAGAATTTCCAATTTTTTTACTAAGTTTTGTTCTGTGGAAGGACTTTCTGACAAACCATCAGCTTGATATTCACTAACAAAGTATCAGCTTGAGCCATATTCATTTTTTTTTTCTGGCCATGTAAAGCCATTTTTTAAACATTTAATTCTATTCCATGTACAGCTGTTTATCAACTAATAGAGAAAAGTCCCATTATAAACCACATCCTGGAAAGAATAAATTAGATGAATTTGAATGACACAGGATGCTGTTAAGTATTTAACAATCTTGCTAAACAGTCCTGGATTTTACAATTATAGGTCCATAATTTTTTCCTTTTGTCTTTTGTGTTTGTTTGAAATCTTTGCATAAATTTTTTAAAGGTGTGCGTGAGAGAGAGAGAGAGAAAGAGAGAGAGAAAGAGAGAGAGAGAGAGATAGAATGACAGAAAATATAAAAATCTTGAAAGTTTGTTAAGGAAGAAATGTACTCCTTTCAGACTCACCGTGGAACACACTGTGAGAAGATTTTGAGCCTCTAATGAAACCTAGATGATTTTCACTTTGTACTTCAGAATGTATAAAGTGAATGCAGGTTGATTTCTGACATATCTACAGTAAAAATGTTCAAAATGTTTTTTAAATGATTAGTTTACAGATCATGGTGTCTCATATCTGTAATCTCAACTACTCCAAAATAAAGACAGTGAATCTGCGATTCAAGGCCAGTTTCGACAACATAGAGAGAACCTGTCTCAAAAATTTAAAAATAATCTTCTTACATAATTTGGATGACATTGGCCCTCTATATAAAGGAACGGGTTTAATCTACTTGTATTTAATAGGGATTGGGAAAATGTAGAGGAGTTTCTTAGAAATAGTACATTATAGCAAAGACTAGAAGCTAAGCCAACAAAACCCAGAATAGAATTTCAGAACTTCATGAAAAATAAAACACTAGAGAGAGGTGTGGTTGTAGTACCTCGTAACTTCAGAAATAACTTCCTACATGTTCCAAGATACTAAATTCACATTGTAAAGGCAAGCCCTAATTTATACTTGATTTCTTTTGTTGCTGCCTCTGAATTTAAAGATAACATTATGAAAAACACAAGCCATTCTTTGAGACAAACGAGTTGAGATAATCATTATTTGATTTTTTTTGAGTAATCTGAGGCTGCTTTTAATTTAGGATAAAGAAAAAAGGGTGGTTTAATGCACACTTACAGTGTTTTTCACATTTAGTTCTTTTAAAGTGTATTTTTATTTATTTGTATTTGTATTTTTATTTATTTTTATTTTTATTTATTTTTTGGTACCAGGGATTGAACTCGGGTCCTTGGGCTTGCAAGGCAGGCCATCAAACCGCTGAGCTGAATCCCCAGCCCCTAAAGTGTATTTTTAAACACTTGAGGCTTATTGTGTTTTATTTTGAAAAAAAAGGTCTGCTATATTGCTAAGAACTTTTTGCGAAACTTATTGCTGACATTGATAGGCATCTCCATGGTTGGCAAAGTAGAAAGAAGATGAAGATGAAGATGATCATTCTGTCAACACAAAGATATTAAGAAATTACCAAAAATAGCCTTCCTGGAAGAAGGGGGCCGGGGATTTAGCTCAGCGGTTTGGTGGCCTGCCTTGCAATGACGGGATTTCTCTCCCTGGAAAAAAAAAAAAAAAAAAAAAAAAAAAGCCTTCCTGTATCATACATGTAGACAAAAGACTTTTGAAAATTTTAAACTGTGATTTTTTTTATTACAGATGTGAAATGTTCATCTTTTTCTTCTTGATTTTATTAATTCCACAAACTGGGTAATGCTTGCAAACTTAAATTATACATATTATACATATATAGGTATTATGTAGTACTTTTATTATAATAGTGGACTTGAATTTTTGAACTAAACAATAGATTAATCTCCAGAGAGAAAAATTTAAAGGTCATTTCCTTTTGAAGCGATTATACCTAATTAATTGAAGTGATTATACTTAATGGAAGAATTCACCTCTAGTTTTGCATTAAAATTATAAATATTATCTATTAATCATCACAAAGAATACAAAATATTGTGCAATACATTATTCAATCTCCAGAGAAAGTCAGGCATGATAGCGCTCACCTGTAAATCCAGTACTGGAGAGGCTGAGACAAAATGTTACCAGGAAGTTTGAGGCCATCCTGGGTTACATAGTGAGTTCAACTCCAACCAGAACTACATATAGTAGCGAGATGCTGCCATTCAGAAATAAATAAATATTGAGGTTTTTTATTCTGCAAAGAATTTTTAATGTGAAATCTACTTTCTTAAGACATTTTAAATGTAAAACAGACACTTATTAACTAAAGGCATAATGGTATATAGAAACTTTCTAGATTTTATTCAGTAGGCATAACTGAAACTTTATGATTGTTGAATATCAACTTTCTCTGTCTCCTCTCCATGGTAAATCTACTCTTTGTTACTATGAGCTTACTTTTTAAAGATTACTGACAGAAATGGAATCATGCAGGAATTATCCTTCTGAAACTGGCTTATTCCACTTAGTATTGTGTCTGCTACATTTATTTATGCTATGCAATGAACTAGAATTTCCTCTCTCTTTTTTAAGGCTGACTAGCATTCCACTGAATTTATGTACCATATTTTCTTTATTTGTTTTCTTGATGGATATATTTTCAACATCTTGTTTTCCTTTTATGAATAATACTGCAGTGAAAATGGATGGGAGTACAGTTACCTCTTGTCACTCTGATTTCAGTTCCTTTACATAAACACTAAAACATAGAACTTCTGGGTTATATGACAGTTCTGCTTTTAATTTTTTCAGGTAATTTTGGACATTATCCCATAGAATCTGTATTGTTTTACAATTCCTAACAAAGATATATGTATTTCAAATTCTTAACATCCTTTTTTTTTTTTTTTTTGGATTTTTGAGACAAGGTCTCACTATGTAGTTGAGACTGACCTGGAAAGCACTATGTAGCCCAGGCTGGTTTCAAACTCACAGTGATCCTCCTGCCTCAGCCTCCCAAGCAAATTCTTAACATCTTAAACATCTGTTAACTCTTTTTTTTTGACAGTCATCATCCTAGCAGGTAAAAATAAAAATAACTCATTGCGGTATTTATTTGTATCTCCTTGCTGATTACTATTATGAACTAAATATTTTGATCTTTTAAATGATCGTGTTGAAAATATCATCTCCTACATAATGATATTTTGAGATTATTCCTTTAGGAAGTGGTTAGGTCATGATGTCATAGCCCCATAAATGGTACGGTGCCATTGTAAGTGGAATCAGAGAGCAATATCGCCTTGTTTCCATGGTATGAAGTCATAAGGAGAAGATGGTTGGAACAGGAAGTAAACTATTAACAGAACAACTGCCAGCACCTTGATATTGGAATTCCTGTACCTCCAAACTGAGAGAAATAAATGCTTGGTCTAAACCATTTCAATTGAAGGTAATTTCTTATAGCAGCCCAAAGAGGTGGAGAAAGTGTCATTACATAACTGTAGATGTTATTTGTTTGACTATGAAGAGCTATCTATTCAAATCCTTTGTCTATTTTTAAATAATTTGTGGGATGTTTTTTGGTATTGAGTTGTAAGAATTTTTTGTGACATATATTGAATATTAAGCCCTTATCATTTTTTAAATTTTTTCCCATTCCTTAGGATGCTTTTCACTCTGTCATGTTTCTTTTGCTGTTAGACTTTTATTTTGTAAATTTATCATCATCATTTTCTTATATTTTTCTGGGTAAGTAGATATGGATCCTCACAGTAAAATCTGTAATGGAAAATCTGAATAATTTCTACTATTCAATTTGGAATATCTGATTAAAAGAAAGAAATTTAGGGAACCTTATCAGTAAAACTCTATTATTTCTAGTACATCAATTTTAAGTTAACATAAGTCAAAAAGCATCACTGTCTTTTTTTTATTTGATTTTGACTGTACTGGGGAGTTGAATACAAGGTCTTCTCACTAAGCCACATCCTCAACACTTAAAAAAACTTTTTTATTTTGAGATAGGATTTCACTAAATTATGAAATTGCCCAAGTTGGGCTTTACCTTGAGATTTCCTGCCTCAGTCTCCCAGAAAGCTGGGATTATAGGTATGTGTCAGCAGGCCAATTCTCAATGCTATTCTTATTTGAAAAGGCAGGTCCAGGGTCTTGGAGATGTATAGCTCAGGGCAGAGAGCTTTTAGAGAATGCACAAGGCTTTCTCTCTGACACTATCAGATACATGATGGATACATAGATAAGTCAGTAGAACAGAGATGATACATAGATAACTAGACAGATTTTTTTCTGTCCTGTACTAAACATTTTAACTGATCATGCCTATTTGGGGTTCTAAATGCCTCCTGTAGTTGGATATCCATAACATTACAAGATTTAGAAATTTTTCTTTTCCTTTCTTTTAACTAAATAGATTTTCTGTGTCTTTAGTCTGTGTCTCAACCCACTCTTTGGTATCTTCCCCAAAGGGGAAAAATAAGATGGACTTTAAAAGTCAAATATTGCATATATTTCTCTTATGGAATTAAAAAATATTTTTAAAAAGATGATAGAAAAGTAGAAAGGAGATTATTAGAGAAAACAAACAAGATCATGGAAGAGGGAGA
Source organism: Fukomys damarensis (assembly GCF_012274545.1). Taxonomy (NCBI): domain Eukaryota; kingdom Metazoa; phylum Chordata; class Mammalia; order Rodentia; family Bathyergidae; genus Fukomys; species Fukomys damarensis. Next base: position 56,948,993 of record NW_022900926.1, on the reverse strand, counting down.
AAAGGACAAGGGGAATATTGAGAGAGTAAAGATAAAAAAAATACATTACTTACATGTACAAATAGGTCAGAACTGTGGCCATTATTTTGTATAACTAATATCCGCTAATAAAATATTTTTTTTAAATCAGGTCAGGCAAACTTATGCTCAAAATTACACTTCAACTTTTGTCTTCTTAATGTGAAAGTTCCATTGCAGTGGGTATATTGAAACAAATTCACTGAGGTATCTGAAAAACATTAAATGCAAATATAGAAATTTATATGTGGCTTTAGGCCTTTCCCTTAAAATTATTGCATTATTCACTAAATAAGCACAAAACTCTGAAAAGAAGTCTTGTTGCACTTGGAACCACATACTTTACTTGCCTAAATTAAGTCTATAAGTCAGACTGCACACATGTGGAAAAATCCAAAATCTGGACTGATGTCTATTGAAGATACTGAATTTGTCAATTCAAATCTTCAATATTTAATGAAAGCAACAAATATTGCAGTGAAAATTCTTTTACTTATTATATATTAAAATATAAACCTAGAAAATGTTATTTAATGAAGATTTTTCTTCATTGCAGAACTAAAAATCTGGCTAATTCATAACATAAGAGATTTCTGGGATTTAATCATTTACAGGAACAAGTCATATCATTCATTTTGCTTTTGAGTAAGAAATTTACAAAAATAATTAAACTATTCTTTGAAATACCCTAAATACAACTTGGTTTATTTCTCTGGCTTTGGTCAAAGGATAGGATTTAGATAGAAATGGGAAAAGAGGGCTGGAAAAAAGCTAATAGAAAGCCAGATTGTTTTGGAACACATTATATTTTTTGTGAGGTGCCCATTTTTCTATTCTTTTGATGTCATATAATATTTTTTCACAGTGAATTATGAGACACAGTAATATCAGTCAAATAAATTCTGTTATGCCATTTGGCAAAAACTCAAAGAAGGCAAATATAAATTCTTGGTTCCCTTTAAAACTTTGGGTATCGTTAAAGTTTCTGGAAAGACAATAGGAGAGATCTTCTTCTACACTTACAAAATATATTTCAATGACATCCAAAGAAATGCTTTTTCCTTTTATACTGTAACGTTTTGTGAGGAAAAGCCAAAGAAAATTACAGAATTAAGAAACACAATCCAAGTAATCATTTGGGAATATCAATACCATTCAAAGTATAAGAACAACAGGCCAGGCAGACATATTTCCTTCTACTGTCAATTGAGAAATCAAACCATGTGGGAATAAATTTAATTCCAAGATCTTTAGTTTCATGAGGAACCAATTATAGCTGAAATCTTTCAAGCAGAAATTTCTAAATTTCAGCACTCATTTCAAATCCAAATTTATATTCTGGTTTCTCACTTTAAATCCATTTTTTAAACCTTTTTTTGTCACAAAGTTATCTTTTTTTTTTTTCTTAGAAGTTTACAAAATTGTCAGGTACTCCATACAGACATTGTTTCATTTTAGATACATGTCTTTGCTTCAGGCTTCATTTAGTCCACTCAGAAGAACCAATAATCGTGTCATATTCATGTGAATTTTAAAGGACAAATTTGACCTTAGTTCTTATCTAATGTTAGTTTATGAAGAACTGGAAAAGTTTATAGTTGCTTTCTTAGTTGAAAGGTAAAGAGGGATGAAAATAATCCTGTTCCAGCAATTTTTTCTTCTTTGGGAAACATTGATTCCTTTATAAAGACTTGTAAGTAATATTTTATAAAATTAGGTAATTAATACAGATAGTAGAAATTTTCAATATCGTATGGCAAAAGGAAGTAGGGAGAGAGCAAAAAAAAAGTCCATTTTAATATAAAATAATAGAAAATGGATAATCTCATGATCTAGGGAAAGTTTCTTTACATGAAAAATGTTACTATAAATTACAAAAAAAACCTAACTTTTCTTCTGCCTGAAGATTATCATATTCAAATATAGTACAATGTCACAATATCAGATGGAATATTTAGTTTAAAACTTATTTTGTAATTTAAGTGATTATAGTGAGGAAATAGTAACATTTTCATTTTATTTGCTTTTGTTTTAGAAATGTCCTACCCACACAAATAAAAACAAACAAAAATCTTCGTACAATGCCAGCATTCTAATATGTAATTATTAAAAGTTTTTTGCTAAAACAGACTCTTGATGGGTTCTTTTTTCCCATTTTATTCTTATTAATATATGATTGTAATACATAAGGTTTACATTCTTTGTGGAAACGTGGTACATGCACAAAACACATTTTAATTCATTTTTTCATCCCTTTCCCTCCACTCCCTCCTCCTTTTAATTCACCTATCTCTTGATCCCCTTTCTTGTTTTTCATACATTTTTGCAATATATGTTTACATTTCTTCTTCTTTTAAGATATATTTTTCTGACCTTAGATCTTCGTGGTTTCCTCCTAATTAGTTATATAATAGAAACAAAAATGTTTCTTATATAGAACATATATAATTATATACAGTTATATTTTATCCCTGCGTATAGAAAACTTGATAATTTAATGATTTTATTACTTATATAAATAATATTGATTATATGCTTTACAGTTAATTATACTGCATATTATGGAAATTTCAAGAAATGTTCAAGTAAAATATATGTAGCACAATCTGTCTTATTAGAAATGTTTTTGTCTGGTCTAATAAACGAAAAATTAGTTAATATTTTAAATGCCTTAGGCAACAAAAATTACATTACTTATTTATATGTATTTTACAGCTGGAGATAGGTGACTTCTAAATTTCAAAAATGAAGATGAGAGTTAAGGAAATCAACCCTGACACATAATAGAAAACATAGTAACTTTAATACTAAGAAAAAGTAACTTTTATATGAAATTAAAACCTTTAATAGACACTTCAATACCTAGAGAAAATTATTATATATATATTTGCTCTTTATCTAAAGGCAGTTCTATGTAAATGCAAGAGATGCAGAAAGATAGAAAATTACAGATAAAGACTGTCTTGTCAAAAATTAATCTTTTTCCCTAAAAAATATAGTGACAGCTTTCCTCCTACTGTTCTGACATTAGAAAAAATTTATGGATGATGTATAATAGTAAAAAAAACTATAAATAGTTTTAAAGTAGACATAATATATTCTAAGAATTCTATCTATACTATTGTATTATATGCATTTTGCTGTTAAACTTGCACATTATATATTTCTGCATTTAGAGCCAACAACATGCTCACTTATAATTTGAAACTGCACTATAATTGTTGCTTTACTGTCTCTCAGAGGAAAAATAGTATGCTTTTCTCCTAGGATCATGAGCTTTAAAAAAATGAACAAATTTATTTACTCTTTTGCAATAATAATTTTTCATGTCAAAATTAAAATTATTTTCTCCTTTTAATAAGAGAGTTATAGAGCTGGGGATTTAGGTCAGTGGTGCTGCCACCTGCCCCGCAAGCACAAGGACCCAAGTTCCATCTGTGGTGCCAAAACAATAAAAATAAAAAGAGAGTTATATATTTCTCCTTCATGAAAGTCTTTTGTCACACTTTATCCTTGTTTTATGTCTTCACCCAGGCAATAGGTACACATCTCATAAAGCTCTTCGAGAAGACTGAACTGTAGATTGGGAACATGTTTTTTCAGATTTTTAGTTGACAATACTCTTCTCATTCTGAGCATCATATTCAATCAGTAATATAACAATATATTTGGAAGCAACCTTAGGAATCCCCAAACTCTTTCCTTTTAAATTACCAAGTTGAAGCACAGGAAACTGTAGTAATTTTCCCATGACTATAGGAAAAGTTAAGGAAAATATCTGGTCTCTAAATATTTTCAGAAATACCAATCTTTATTTGAAATGATTGACTACTAAAAATGTAGTATTATAGATGTAGTCACATTATATTTCCTTAGGAGGCTTGTTTTAAAATAACATTATTAAGTTTAGCTGCTCCAGGCTTCAGGACTCCCAAACCTTTAACCTTATAGAGATTTTATTATAGACAGCTAAGTTAGGTAGAAATAGCACAGTCAGTAAGATAGGGCGAGGTTCTCCAGAGAATCAGTGATGAGAACGCAGTCAGAAGATGAGAACATGAGGCGGGAGGTGCATCTGGAAAACATTAAAGTCACAATGGTCAGATTTAAGCACTTATCAAAGGGTTAAATGGAAGCTTGAGATTATTGGTAGCATCCTTTTGTGATAAACCATTAGGGTAGCCCCCCCCCACTAAGACGAAGAATAAGAGTATGACTAAGAGTAAGACGTTTAAGACTAAGATGAAAAACGAAACCAAGACTATAGATTATTGACCAAGGATAATTATGTCATCCTTATGCTCTTACTACTGTTGCATTAATATTAGTGAAATGGCCATACTTGTAACCTTATTGGTTGATTATAGTTTGACCCATGTTGTATTCACCCTTGTTCTATGAAACTTTCTTACAGAAGAGGGCTTGTTGGTAACCATTTTAGGATCCCTCTTGTCTCTTTTCTGCTCCAATTTCCCATTCCAATTTCCCAATACATTGTCTTACACTTAACCTTCATTGTTCATTAAAATTCTTTCTTTGATTTTGGGGAACAGGATGTATATCTCACATCTAGCAGGTTGGGAATTACATTTTCCCCAGTGTCACTTTTTTATGAGCTAGTAATATAATTAAATATTACTTTGCATTGTATCAAGGACTTTGTTATACTGTCATTGAGTACAGAGGACACCTAAAAATATAATAAACCCAAATTTGCTAAACATTGATGTAGCCAAAGTACTCGTTAGACAAATATAATTGTTGAAAATGCATAAACATTTGAACTTTTCAGATGGTTTCTCTAATGTTACAAATAACTTAGTAGAAAATATTCATGCAAGTAAATTAAACTTTTCCGGGAGATTTTTCTAAGGATTATGACAGCAACAACAGCATAGTAATAGACAAAAATTGTGTAGTAGTTTAGTTTATTTATTATGAATAGAGAGTCAGGGAGCCCTAAGGATAGGGTCATATGAAAGATAATATAAGATAGCCCACCCAGGCTTAGAGCTAATTCAAGCAGCTTTTTTAAACCAGGTATTAAATTCTGGACTTTGGACTTGTGAAGCAAGTGGTGGCAGTAATAAGCTAAATCCTTGGCAAAAGGAGAGATACAGACATTTCATACTAGAAAGAAGATATGCTAAATTAATTGATGGTTCCTTTCTCTACCTCTGAACTTCAAGTGGACCAGAGAAAATACTAGAAATGCGTGATAATCTGTTACTTTAAACCAGGTATTAAATTCTGGACTTTGGACTTGTGAAGCAAGTGGTGGCAGTAATAAGCTAAATCCTTGGCAAAAGGAGAGATACAGACATTTCATACTAGAAAGAAGATATGCTAAATTAATTGATGGTTCCTTTCTCTACCTCTGAACTTCAAGTGGACCAGAGAAAATACTAGAAATGCGTGATAATCTGTTACTTTGTAAACTGTTTTGAACTTACTCCCTTTGAAACAAGCCCATACACTCTTGCTAGCTATATAAGGCCTAGTCAAAGTAAATATGTTGAACTATCTCCCCTTTTGGAGGCTATCCACCACCTGCCTTTTCTTATGGTTATGTCCAATAAACATTTTCCTAAATTCCTCCCCATAATTTTTGTCCTCAAATTGGCTTCAATTTTGGGAGATATATATAACTTGGTTTGTTTGTTTGTTTGTACCAGGGATCAAACTCTAGACCTTGTGCTTGAGAGGCAGGTGGTGGCACCACTGAGCTAAGTCCCCAGCCCTTCACTGTTTGTTATTTTGGACAGAATTGTCACTTGACAGGGTCCATGGAAGTAATTAAAGCTGTAATATGCAACCTAAGCCACCTCACCCATATAATAGAATTGCAGGTTCACTGGCTCTAGTCACAGGATTTTCAGAATACATTAGTAAGAGTCTCAAGAAGGGTTTATTCAGCAGAAATGTTAGTACAGACTCAAGGTAAAAGGGCACAGACACTCTCAAGAGACAGGGATGCTACAGTTTGAAGCTGGGACTATTTATGTGTTTTTGGCTGTGGAATTCTGACACTTGTCACTTTGTCATCTTGGTCTTGGTTTGAGATATGGAAGGGGACGGCTTATCCACAGGAAAATAATGGTCCGTTTTATAGGGAAAAGCCCTATTGTAGGTGAAAAGGCGACCTATTACACGTGACATAAGACCATTTGCAGGTGAAAAGGGAATGGCTGATTCCATCTGCAAATGAATGGGAATTGTTCAGACTTACTGTGTTCTAGGAGAAGAGCAAGGAAAACGTACATGTTTAAAGTGGGATTATGTAGAGGAAGTGCAGTTTTCTTTTTTAACATCATAAATTTCCTTGTCTTTTTTGTTAACCTGTCTTTATTTCTTCTATCCTACTGACAGTTTTTTTTTCTCGAGCCCAGCCACCAAACTTCAACATCCCAAATTAGTTGGAGAACATGTAATTCCTATTAGATAGGATCTGCAGCCCCTTTCAGCAAGAAAGACCTATATGAAAATGTAGACTTCCACACCCTCAGCATCACAGAAAGAATTATGGGGATTTATGTCTCTTAAGGAGAAATGAGGTGGGAGATTAGGATGTAGCAAACTGGATGGGTAAGTGGGTGTAGCTTGTCAATCATGGAGATCCAGGAGATGTGCCGAAGACCTGCACCTGGATCCAATCAGAAAATAATTTCCTCAATTCTCATGAGAACTCAGGCAAAGTTTAGATAAGATGGCCTCAACCTAATGGCCCGACAGGTGAGCGCTACAAAAAAACTGTCCTCAGTTAAGCTCTTGGCCACTGTGTTTTCTCTTGCACAGCGGTCCACACTTACCATGTACAGTGTACTTCTTTTCCTACTTTATTTGGTCCATACTTGCTCTGAAGAGAATATTTTATTTCCTACCTTTGAAAACCCTTTGTACTTGTTTTATCTAACTCTTTGGTAGGACAAGAAGAATCTAGAAAGAATCTATAAAGGGAGACCCCAGAACTGCAGAACCTGGTAAAACTACCTACAAAATCAAAGGAATTAAATGATTCCTTTTCTAAGAAAGAATTTGAATATATTTTCTTTCCTTTAAGATTTCTCTTAAAATGAAAGGTTAAATGGTACAAACTTGTCAGAGTGCACAGAAAAAGGCTTTTGACACCTTTTTTGTTTCACAAAAAAATAATTACTGAGTGTGATATAGATTGTTTTTCAACATACAAATATGTCCTCATTTCTGCAATAAATTCCCCAAATATCATAGACATGTATTTACATTTTCACGCTCTATACTCTGTATAAGTACTAGCATGTTATCCTCATCTAAATGACTTATTTTCAAAATTAATAGGAAAAACAAGAAACAAAACAAAAAGCAAAATGAAACAGCCTTTCCTAGTTTAAAAGTGACTTCGCTGTGGTTAAAAAGTGGTACCTACATCAAAAATAAAAGGATTGGGGGCCGGGGATTTAGCTCAGCTTTTCGGTGGCCAGCCTTGCAAGCGCAAGGACCAGAGTTCAATATCTGGTTCCCCAAAAAAAGGATTGGGACAGACTAAAATGACTCAAAATCAATTCGATATGAATGCAAATTTAACTAATGAAATAAATTAGCCTATGAAATATAGTAAATAGAAGTAATGAAATGAAATGTGGGGGGTAGTGTAGGTGGATGGAAGATCATACGGAGATTCTTTTTAGATTCTTGGTGTTGTGATAAAGAATTACACAAGACAGAAAAAGCAGGAAAGGGATGGCTTTCCCCTCATGCAAATAAAGCATTAAAACATTTATTTTATCAACTGGCTTATGTTGTTATTTGTATTTAGATGTCTTTCCAAAGCCTTCTATGCTCATAGATGGAACTTTGGGGAGGTGATTAGATCATAGGAGTGTGATAATCATCAGTGGATTAGTCTACTGATGAACTTGTGATGATTGGAGGTAAAGCCTGGTTTAGGGATGTGTCCGCCTGGGGGAGCGTGTCCTGAAAGAGTGTATCTTTCTCCTTGTTTCCTCAGTATCTGTCTGCTTCTCACCAGTATGCCATGAGCTATTTATCCTCTTTCCCCTTTGCCATGCCACCGGCCTTGGATCCAACCAACTAAGGACTGCAACTCTAAAAACTCTGAGGCCATATAAACCTTTCCTTAGAGTGATGAATGTCAGGTACCTTGTCTGCTGGCAGTGAGAAAGTAACTAAGGCAGCCTGGGATCAGATGTACTCACTGGGATTCCTGCCAGATGTAAATAAAGGGTGAGTGATGGTGTCTTTTGATTGGCTGTGTCCACATGCAAATGAAAGTTTAAAAATGACATATTTTGATTGGTCCATATCACTTATCTGTAAGCCTGATTTTATTTTGGATCCTGTGTTTTGTGTATTTTCTCTTTTACTAGAAAACATCTCATTAATTGTTAGCCATGGGTTTTTATGACCTTTGACATATTGTGACCAGTTAGTTGTTTGGTTACCAGTTCACCCCAGTCCTAATTTCCTACCTCAGTCATATAAACTTTTATGGATATGACTAGGTTTGTAATATTCTACAGTTCAGAATTATTTCTGTTAGGGAGAACCTTTTAAGAAAACATACAAATGATATAGGCAAAATATAACTCTCAACATGCTACAGGCCTCTCGGAAATATGGTAACGAGATCCTTTCATTCCCAGGGACTAACAATAGTTATAAGTCCCAAGTCTACCCTGGTGACCAGATCCTAAATAACACCAGGGAAGAGAGTAAACCCCAAGACCAATTTTCACCCAAATGGAAAGACCCTTTCACAACCCTAGTAACCACTCTCCTACCATAAGCTACAGGAAATAGGCAGTTGGATTCACCTTTCCAGGGTAAAATACAAACCAGCTGAGACACCAGAAGATAAATGAGGCCCATGAGTTCATATATCTGTTAATCTATAAATGATCTCATTTCTTTTCAGAACGAAAAATACCAATCACTCCGGTAAACTAGATAAGTAAAGCAGTTTGTTCCCTCTGAGTAAACTGTGCAACTTTATTCCCTACTGTCTTGTGTATTACACTTAAAATTCTGCTTCAAAGTTACAGTTTAACAATTTTGGGGCCTTTTCTGTTTCTTTTGGTATCATCCTGGATTGTTAAAAAAAAATCTATCTTTAATGGAGATAATAAACAGTGGCTACCTACATGAGACATTAAAGCTAATCACATTTTTCTCCACTGACGGCCATCTAAAACTTGACAGACAGCCTAGACAAACTTGCTCAGAGTATTGCCTTTCGTTCAGACCACTAGCACCAGTGGCTGTGCAACATGGGAGAGGACTAGGTCTCCTAACAGCTGAAAAAAGGGGCTATGTTTGGCCCTAACTGAGGAATGTATTTCCTTTGTGAAGAGGTCTAAAATAGTAAAAGACATGGTGCAAAAACTGGCTGGCCATGCTCCCAAGATCCATGAAAAACTATTTGAATTGTGAATATCCCGTAATTTGTGAATTTCTGGAATTGGGAAGTCTTGGTTACTACCCTGAACATGGCCCTTGTGGACACTTTTCGTAGCCTAACTACTTAGATCTTACATATTTAATCTCTTACTCAAATTTGTTTCTTCTTGTTCAACAGCTGTCAAACTATTGGTAGTAATTATAATTCAAGATTAGAACATGCTTCCACATCCCTGGTTCATGAAATCCTCAGTAGAAGGGCTCAACTCCTTTGAACTCCTGGAAAAGCCAGGGTGAGAGTCCACATAGGTAGTGCCAGAACCCCTATTCAGTTGCAAGAAGCTACAGAAGACTGAGTTTCCTCCTTCAACTCACCTCAAAGATATTTGGGTACCAGCAGTCTCATGGGGGAATGTTGGAATGCTACCATCAGAAACATGAAAATTTAGTGAGCTACTTTTATTCATTCAGCTATGAATGCAAGGCACTGCTCTGGTGAGTATGCTCAAAGGTCCAACAGTAGTAGCAGACAAAATAAGAAGCACCTGGAGTCAGAGGAGTCTGATCCCAACAGACAGCACTTGAAGTTAGGGATGTGTTACGCTACAGATAGCAGAACCCTAGTTTTTAGGAAGCTTCTTGGCAGTCTTTCCATTTTGTCCTCACCAGCCCTGCCTGTTTCTGCTACTATTGTCCTGTGATCCTCAAAAACCATAGCTTCTTGCCATGAAGTACACTCTTGGCAATTTTCTCCTTATTGTACACAAGATTCTGGACTACTTTGGCCCACTCAACTGTATCTCTCTTGTCCAAGATTATAACACAAGGGAATTCTGTAAAGTCAAAATAGAACTGAATATCTTCTACATTCTGTTACCATGAGTAACTACCCTGTGTTCTGAGACACAAGTTTCCAGGTTATGCATGACAAACAAAGAATTGGGCATTACACGCAACAATAAGGAAAAAGCAGCTTAGTTTACTGAAGTTTAAAGGTTAACAGTACATTCAGAGTGAGTTTGTTCATGCCGCAGAAAAGAAAAGTGGCACCATAGGGCCGGGAATGTAGCTCACTGGTTCTGCAGCATGCCTCTGAAGTGCAAGGTTCTGAGTTAGATCCCCAGTACAAAGCAAAACAAAACAAAACAAACAAACAAACAAAAAGTGGCACCAACAGAAAGGAAAATGGCATAAGCTTATGGATTTGAAATACACTCTGAGCTAAAGGTACTTCCCATTTGGCTTTTCAAAGCAAGACTGCCATTGTGATTGACAGAGTGCTAAGTCATATCAGTTGTATCTGTTTTGCATATGCTTTCCTATAATTTACAACTCACTCTGTTATAATTGAATACATGAGATGCAGTCCATATGTATGGACCTTTAACAAGATCTATGAGAAGAAGAACAGTCATTTCAGCATTTAGCGTTTTAGCATATGTCCTAATTTGGAATTTTGGAATTCCAATATGGGCTCAAGGATCTTTGTTATTTTTATCTCTGCCTCAAGGTAGAAGTCATAGGACTAAGGTCATGGGGGTGGTTTGAGGTATCACCCAAGTTTAGATGAGTGGAAGGGAGTGGTCCTATAGCTCCAATTGCAATATAT
>NW_022900926.1:56935586-56937913 GCF_012274545.1 Fukomys damarensis | reverse complement strand
ATATATAGAGAGAGAGAGAGAGAGAGAGAGAGAGAGAGAGATAGATGCGAATCCTTATTCTCTGGATTTCACATCCTGTTTCACTTTAATACATTATTTGTGCATATGTTAATTTATCCATAATTTCACTATCACAAGAAAATGGCAAAGGCAAAGGTGCAATTTAAATGAAGCTTTTTACCTTAATTACTTTGTTTAATCTATTATCTTAAAAAGTCATATTCCATTATTCACATGCAAATTTATGTTAACTCTATGTTAATCCATTTTGAACGAAAATTAAACTGTAAAATCTATTTGCTTCTAACACTGAGTCTAGAAACTGACACAATTTTAAACACAGCAGGCACTATATTTGTTGGATGAAAATGTTAATGAAGGCAGGCATTTGAGGAAATCATATCTGTATCGTTTGTAATGTTAAGAACAGGACTATTAATAACCAACTGCCAATAAAGATTGGTTGAGGAGAAAAACTATGATTATTCAACTCTATTTTATCAAGTATTTGAACATAGCATCTGTGAAGTAAAATGTTCTCTAAAAATATATGTGTCCTTTTCTTTTCTTTTATAGCTCTGATGTTAACCCTCTGGTATGTCAACCTTTGGGAAAGAGTTGATCAGGAATATTCTCTCAAAAGTCTAGGTAGAGAGGATAACTTACTTCGGCAAACTGGAGAAGCCATAATATTCATATTCATGCCAAAGATAGAATAGGAAAGGCTAATCGTACATATAGATCATCCCACTTTTTAAAAAATATTCTGCTGTATTTTTAAAGTAATAAGCTAAGAGAGATGAAGATCATCAAATTTTGGAAGAAGCTGAGATATTGATACAAGTCTGACTGATTAGATTTTAATTTCTGTGGTATTGACATAGTAGACTAAGGCTTGGCCAGGAACACATGCAAAGTATATTTCCCCGAAACCTGAACAAGAACCTCTCACAAGAACTTGAGCATGTTTTCAATAGGAAGTAGTAGACCTGGTCATCCTGAGGTGTGGAAGCCCAGCACCGCCTCGCAGGACCTGCATGTACAAGTGTACAAGTCCTCTCACAGGGTTCCTTGAGATCTGGACAGATGCCAAGAAGAGCTTCCTGTTGTGGCTTTCCTCATGAGAGTGCACCTTAGTTTCTCTTGATTTTTCCACTTTTACTCAGCCCAAACTGCACAGACAGTTTCTCTCTTACTCTTCACTTTAACTCTTTCGAATAAACTTTGTCACTTCTTTTTGCTTGTTTCATTCAATTCTTTGTTGGAGACAAGAAGAACCTGGAATCTAATTCCAGAAGGAGAGGTGAACAGCTCAGAACCCAGTAACTTTTAACTGGTGCGCCACTTTTTTTAAGAAGCTTCCCAATAACATTTTGGTGTAGACAGGAGATTCCAACAATGGTGCAGTATCTAGATTCCTTCACCTCACATTAAAGGAAAAGGGGGATCTTACTCTTCCAGTAAAGATCTTTACGTCTCCCATCCATTTACATTGTGGAGACAAAGATTAATTTCACATAAACAGACCACTCATAAAAAAGCTATTTATCAAATATACTATAGAAATTATATTTCTCTATTAGTTGATGAATGATTATGATTTTTTCTATAATATATATTAAGGAATTATCAACTTACTTTTCTTCATGAAATATAGTTTATACTCTTCAAATTGAGAAAATATTACTTGAAAAATATAATAAGAAAGAAAAATAGCAAAAAAGGATCTAGGGAAAAAACTGAAGGGGGGGCTAGCAGCCTGTGACATAGATTATCTTATCTATAATTATGATTATAATTATAAATTTTATTGAAAATTGAAATGAAAATATTGTCAATGGTACAAACACCACAATAAAGCATGGGTCTAAGTGACTGTTTTTATAAGATTTTGGGAGTACCCAAGTCCTATATTAAATGCTTGCATATACAAATAGCCAATAATAACATGAGTACTAGTAAAACTCTTAAAAAAACCTTTTCCAGTTTGGAGAAAAATTATCCCTGATTGTGTTCATTTTCCCTTCTTATAATCATCTACATTGGTAAAGGGCTATATTTTATTATGGTTAAAGAGTAAAATGATTGTGAAAAATAAAAGATGGATATGAAATTATCTACTGTCTCACTGAGTAGGTTTTCTTTCTTCCTGAACCTAAACTGAGGAAAAAAATATCTTAAAGGGAGGAAATATTCTTTTGAGTGACAGTATTATCCTTTATTAATAAAAAAAGAGAAAATATTAAAAGATTATACTAACCATTTTTTGGCTTCTAACTCCTATATGTGTGTGTGAGAGAGAGAGAGAGAGAGAGAGAGAGAGAGAG
>NW_022900926.1:56911086-56935449 GCF_012274545.1 Fukomys damarensis | reverse complement strand
AGGAGGAGGAGGAGGAGGAGGGAGTGGAGGGGAGGGGAGGGGAAGGGACAGGAGAGGAGAAGAGAGGAGAGGAGAGAGAATGAGGGAGAAGAAAAGCTTTCTTGAGGTATCAATGAAAAGCATTCTGATTAAATTATGATAAACAAAAAAAGAAAGTTATAAAAAGTGTACCAATACTATCTAAAATCATATAGCCTCAGAGAATTGAGAACTGAAAGACATAGGATGAATATAATATGATAAAATGTAATACATGAAAATATAAAGAAGAGCAGAGCTGAAAAAAGACTTGGGTGAGACACTGAACTATTACAAAGAGGCTAAAATAGCAATAGCAGAATTAAAATCTATAATTGAGGTGATTTAAAAAAGCATTAATCGCTCAAGAAAGTTGAATTAATAATCTGAAGAAGAATGCTTTAAGAAATCCATTAGAGTCTGAGAAAATGAAGAGATGATCAATGCCAGTGAACGTGATGGATTTGAATGAAGAGATTGTGGAAGTTTTCCTTGCAGAAATCTAGTGTCCTTGAAAGGCACTGCAAATATCTATATGAAAAACAGAATAAATTAAAAAATGGCATGATTTCAATTTGATAGTAGGAACATGTATATGTACAAATCTCTTTATGTGATTATAAATATACATTATGTAATATATTTGTAAAGAATTATGCCACCTGGCAAACTTTCGCTTTAGTAGGTGGGAGATTTCATTTTTAAAAATAGTTATTCCCTTTTCTATTTGTTATAATGAGCAGGTGTTAATTCTCATAAAATACTGAAAACATATCATTGAGCAACGTACATTCTATTACATAGAGTGGGTATTAATAGACTATCACACTTTGGAAAGTTTTGCTTTAATAAGGTCTAAAGGCCTGAACTAATTTACCATATCTTTATTTTTATATTCTAAATAAATGATGCCATAGAAGTATTGCAGAAAGAGTTTAACATGGCCATTTATTTCTACTACTACCGTACTATATTCCCTTGAGCATCTGGTTTTTCCCACAGAGAATGCTTATATCCTGCAAATACATGAATCACAAATAAATAATAGACTCAAAGATAAATAAGTATTTATGTAGGCAGGTATGTAGATAGATAGTTAATTGTAAAAGTGGAAGAGCAATTAAAAACCACAAAAATATAAGGACAGGAAAATATTCATCAGTGTAGTTTGAACTTCTGTATTTTCAGAGCTTCCTTCACCACGGGGTTTACATGTCTATTTTGTTGTTCGGTATATAGACATCTCAGATGACTTTTACCACCTCCAGCCCTTTAATAAAACAGAATTTTTAAGGCAACCACATAATTTGCCATACAATGATCTGAGTTTACTCTAAAGCATCCATCAGGCAGCTTAAATGGCATTTCTGGGCCGTGTTATGGACCTTTTTACTTATTGCCTATAAGTGAATTTCTTGTTTTGAAAGACAGAAGCATTTTATACAGTTTTTGCCACCTGCACAAGTGCAATTTTGTACAGTAAAAATAATTGCTTTGAGGAAGTTGAGATTTAATTAAATTCACTGAGTTTTGTAATGAAAAAATGCTACCCCTAAAACTAGAATGCACAAAGTACATTTTGGAACCAGTATTAGACTATTCTTGTACTTCATTATAAGGAATGACATATGATTTGAAAAATATCTCACATAGAAAAAGTACCAATTTGAAAATAATTCTGAACTGACTTAGCATCGGTATTGTGGATTATCCAAATAAGTATGCGCTGCAGTATTTACAATTAAAGTATTTTAAATTCTTAATTTAATACCACTATAAACTCCTGTCTTATACTTTGCATTGCTATTATTTAAAATAAGTAAATATTCAAACATAAAGTACTTATTTTGTATGTATATGATTTATCTTTTCACTTGAAAGCTTGAGATCATATCCTTTATTTCTTTTTTAAAAAATCTTATTTGATGCTCCTCATAGTGTAATTTCCTTGGCGTATATTTGCTGATTAATTGACTGATTTCTGTAAGGGCTTTGATAATTTTCATCACATTTCAATAGTTTATTTCCTCAAAAAGATGGAAGAGTTCTGCAGAAAGCTGCATATTTACAACATTTAGCATTGTAAATTTTCAAATGCTTAATCCAGAGAGGATACAGTTAAAAAAAAAAAAGAAACGAAGGTATAAAGGACAAAGATGAAATCAATCCAACACATACTTGTTATGCACTTAATTTTATGCATTAAATTTCATTTGCCAATAATCCTGACATCAAAGATTATTTTATTTTCCTGATACAAAGGAGTAAAGAGTTCTTCTATTGCATAGGGCTCCAGGATTCTTTGTCTGGACTATCATGGGTATGCTTCAATTCCATCTGTAAGCATATTTCAGTTTTTCTCCGTTGCTGTGAAATGGATCATAGACACAAACTGGAGCTGCATGTTGCAGCTGCATAGCAATATATATATATATGTAAGGGAGGGTGGAATCACAGGTAAGTTCATCAAATGCACTCAATACATGGCTTAGACTAGGCGTACATGGTCTGTGTGCAGCATTTGTAAAGTTTCTATAAAATGGTTCCCCACAATAATGCTGTAAATATGTAAAGCAGTCAAGGATGGAAGGAAGGAAAGGAAAGAAAACATGTCAAAGACACACCCTGCCTTATCAGTCTATACATACTGAGACAGGTCTTCGCTAAACTACTAGCACAAAGATTGTCAATAGAAAATGAATGTCCAGATCCAAGGCTAAACCAATTTAGAAAGAAACACAAAGTCACAAACCTAATCTTTTTAAAGTACCAGAGTACTTCAGAAGCTATGATATTTGCAGTTCTAAATGGTTTTTCTAGTGCATGATATTGGGCAACAGTCCCTGAGAGGCACCTGAGCTCTGGACACCAACCACCAAGCACACTATGACTAAGTGAAAAGGCATTTGTGTTTTAGCTAGTACAGTATAGAAAGCATTGATTTTTTTTAATTCTTCCACAGTTTTGTAATAGTATATCTTCCAGTGAGAAAAATCACCAGTGCTGTGGTTGAACTTTCATCCAAAATTCCTGTGTTGGAAATTTCGTGTTCAATTTAGAATGTTAGGTTGTGGAATTTTAAAAAGGTAAGTCATGAATTCTCCAACTTTATGCATGGGTTAGGGTTGGTACTGTAGGAGTGAGTTTCTTATTTGTTTATTCTCACTGTCTCAGCCTCAAAAGTCCTTTTACTTTTTGCCAAAGGATGGTTCAGCATGGATTCCTTCACTAGAGGCAGCCCACAAACCATTCCAGATTCTGGCAATGCAAGAAATGAATTCTTGTCCTTTAAAAATTACCCAATTGCTCTGTTACAGAAGCACAAAATGGATGGAGACAATAAGAGATATAATTTCCTATGGAACATAGTTGACTGGCTAGTGTATTTGAAAGTATTTTAGATAATTCTAAATTGTATTAAATATTTTTAATTTATGTGCACAATATTTGAAATAATTGTTATTTATAATAAGTCTTTTTAGATAATTCCAAAACTTTCTTTGAAGCTATGCTACCTGAATCATATTTGAGCCACCTAGTCATTTAAGCACTGAAATTATTATAATACTTGTTGATTTTGTAAATTGTATATGTCATTTATTATGGTTGTTATTATTTACAATCAACTATATACATATTCAAATGGTGTTGGTATTTAGGATAGTAGTTTTTTTGTTGTACTAATGTCTTTTTCCTCTTTTGCAAACTTATAAATGTTTTTATTTCCACTTTTATCCTGTTATTTCTTCAAGAAGACTGTAGGATTTTAATGATAATCATTATTATTATTATTATTATTATTCCATATATTAATAAAAAGGAAATATTTAGGAATAGGGTAAAAGTCATCCAATAGAAAAACTGATACAGAAAATTGTAGTACCATGAATTATATTTTGTCTTCCACTGTGATTTCTGGCTTGTCCATTTGCTGTATTAGCTCATTCTCATTAAAACAGAAAACATCAAAGAGTTAGTTTCAAAGCTTCTTATTTGGGTTTTCATTCTACTTCATTCCAGACCATGGAGACAATTTAATCAGTTTAACCAGAGTTGCATAAAAACTTTTGGAGTAAATAATTTGGTAAACATCATGTTCAGTGATGGTGAACCTTCTCGAGCTTTCAGGGGTAACAGAGAGCTAGCTGCAGCCAGTGTGCTATGGGCTTGCCACCAGTGACTGTTGTTTCATTTATAGTTCTCCTAAGGTCTGCTTATAATTGTTTAAAGAGCAAAAGTGAAAGGTAAAGAAGTTGTATTTACTACATTTCCATTAGGCAAAAAATGTGGATCTGCATTTTGAAGTAAAACCTCTAAAGACCAGTTCCTTTATGTGAGTCTCCATTAAGTCCTTCCTTCTAGAGTCCTAATGCTGCAGTGCTGAGTTCTCTGATTCTTCTGAAGTGATTGGCATCTTTGTGTTCTACTTCCCTCCCACCTCACCATTACAAACATGGCATCCTGTCTCTGAAAGTGTTTGAAGCCATTTCAAGTGTGTTTAGCACAAATGTAATATAAGTGGACATTTCTACATGACTAAAACTGTGATAAAAACAGCAAAGATAGGGTTGCTGGAAATCTGGGGCAAAGAAAAGATGAAGGCAAGCAGTTTGTTTTTGTCAAGTCCAAAATGAAGGAATTGGATAAACTCCTTTATTAAGATTTTTGCAGTTCAGTATTGTGCTATAAGAGATATAATTTGTATGGTATATATGGATAAGAATGTAATTGCTAGCTGCTGGGAAATAAAGTTCTTAAAATTTCCACCAACAAAATGCAAGTGAAAAAGGAAAACGAAAAGTTTTAACCTTTATGTCTCATGTAGTAGCCATCCCATCTCTATAAAATTAATGGTTAGGGGGAAAAATAACAGGCAAATAGTCATCAATTTCACAGAGTATACATTAATTAAAATTCTTTTTAATTCTTATAAAGAATTGTTATCCTTGTAACTTTGACAAAGACAGTGGATATTGAAAAACTATAGCGTATGATTGTAACTGTGTATAAAATGATTTCAAGTACATATGTATCATCTTATATGGGTTTTGATGACTTGCATTTGAAGAATTTAAATATGTATATCTATAAATTTAATTTCACTTCAAAATGTAATAAAATATATTAAAATTTGTATACTCATTTTTTTAGAAAATGTGTTTAAGATAAAATTTAGAAAATGTATAAAATAAAAATACATATTAAAATTTACATATGTAAAATCATTTATTGCATTTATAAGATTCTATAAATATATGTATTTGAAGTTTAAGAGTTTGTACATGTTGTTATACTAAATATATTGTTACCATCACAGTTACTTTTCTCTCATTGCTGAGACAATATAACCAACACCTGAAGGGGGAAAGGTTTATTTAACCCACAGTTGGTAGAGGTTTCAATCCATAATTGGCTGGCTCATGACAGGCAGAAGGTAGCAAAGCAACAAAGGACCTTAACAGAATCTTTCTGCCCCTTTTATCTTATCCAGGCTACTTAGGGTGGGTAGCACTCACTCCCTTGAGACTAGCATTGCACCATGCATCAATTCCCTAGTAAAGCACTCTAAATCCAGCCACCTATGTAAAAGCCCACCTCTGACCACACGAGGCTTTGGGGGACATCTAAACACAAGCCATAGCAGCTACATTTGTTAGATTTTATATCAAATTGCATTCTTATTTTTAACTTAACTGTAAACCCTCAGAATTATCCCATACCGCTAAGTATTATTTAAAATCTCCCAAAAAACATATCACATGTTCTTTCTTACAGCTGTCCTAAAATACATTTGATTATAATCCAAATGCTAGAAATTCAGGTTGCTTAAAACAAGGTTTTGCTGTTATAAATGGGTCATGATTTTCATCTTTGTATAAAGTGCTTGTCTAGATATTTTTATTAGTTCTATAGGATAAAGTCCTAGAAGAGAAATTACTGTACCAAAGGGTATGAACTTTTTCAGACCTTGATATATATTGATGAATTGTTTTCCAGAAAGGTTGTATTAATTTACACTCTCACCGAGTAGAATATATAGATGAACCTCATATGTACAAATACTAAATATGACTTTTGAGGTGACTCTTTTAAGCTGAAAAATTCTGAGGAATGGAAAGATTAAAATGTTGTTTCTGTGTTTTGTATAATCTGTATTTATTTTTCTTTGAAATGTGTTCATGTCGTATGTTGCTTTATTGATGTTTAAGTAGTTATAATTTCCATCACAACTTTACAGTTGTGGTTATGTATTACTTTACATTCTATTTCTTAGAAGTATTTTATAACTCTATCATTTTCTTTTTAACTTTTTTTGTTATACTTCATTATATGTACAAGTTTTTTCATATTTTCATTTTTTCTCCATCTAATATTTTAGTTTTATGACTGACTAAAAACTGCTTTCTGGGCTTATATTTAGATAAATAGCCAGCATCAATTTTCTAAAAATTCATAGATCTATGATCATATAATTTTTGTTAGATGGTATCATTATTAAATAATAAATTAGATTTAAAGTGCTTTACCATCATGTTCAGCTATTTATTACATAACATGTAGCATTTTTATAAGGTATTACTAACAGTTCATTTAAATTTCTAGGGAAATTTAAACCTACTGCAATTCAATATTTGTAATCTGTCAGAATTCCTGTAACCTGTCACAGGTTTTGCTATAATAATATTGATACATTAAAAAAAAACTAACACTCTATTCCCAGAATCAGAGCCTTTCATATAAAAAAGGAGAACTTAGTCATCACATTAAAGTTGTGTTTTATGGTGTGATATTTCATTGTAGTATAAATGTGTTGCACCACCATGATTTTCATCACATATTATTGTAAAACTGTTTACGCATTTGAGATTTGTATGACTTCTTGTGATATTTATTAAAATGATTCTAGAATTCTATGGATGATTATCTTTGAATTGATCATCTAAATGATACCAATCATTGGCCATTATTTTATAGTTTATAAAGAACTTCAACTTGCATTTGTGCTATAATTTCATCCTTAAGAAAACAGCCCTGTGAAATTGGCATTTTACAATGAGTTCATTTTTTTTTTTTTTTTTTGGGAATCCCTACTTATGAGAAAATGTAAGACTCAATATGCTGAGTAACTTTCCTAAAGTCATGTAATGGTTATAAGCTCAAGATTTAAAATGTTGCTTCTCTGTCCAGTTCCCACGTTCTCTGTGATAGTAGTTTCTTAGCTAATTCTCTTAAGTCAAAATGGATATTTCAATAAAACTTTAGTGATTATGGAAAGAGTTGCAATCTATATAATGGAATTCTACTTTCTTTTTTTAAAAAGCAGTCTGTAATCCCAGCACTTGGGAGGCTGAGGCAGCAGGAATGCCTCAAGTTTGAGACCAGCATGGGCTATGTAGTGAGTTCAAGGTCTGCCTGAACTACAAAAGCAGACTCTGCCTCAAAAATACAAAGAGAGAGAAAAAAATGTAAACTGCGTGTAAATTTTATTTACCTCAAAATTTTATCATATATATATTTCTCAAATATATTTTTCAAAAAAGAAACTTTTGCATAAAAACACAGAAAGATAGATTAAAGACATAGTAATTTGGGAACCACTGTTATTTAAAGAACCTGTAAAATATTCTTAAAATTGACTGAATTGCACAAAACCACTCAGTTTATTGTTAAATTAGATTATAAATCTAAAGTTCTTATCACACAATGAGACCTGTATAAATGTGTGATGATAAAGATGGTATTGACACAGTTGGTAAATTCAAAATTTAATACAGAAATTTTGCTTCTGAAACTTGGCAGATGTTTATTTCTTATGATTCTCCTGTTTATTTATGGACTGCTCAAAGAAGGTGTTCTCAGTAACTTGGGGACAAATTACCTCAGTGCTGTTGATGAAACACTTGCTCTATGAATAAAATTCAGAAGTGATTACTATCAAGAAAAGTTTTGTCTTATTTAAAACCAGGCAAAATTGGAAACCATGAAAGAACAGTAAGAATTAGCTTCTGTCATGTTAGAGAGAAACTGCTATCAAGTTCTATAAATCACAATCTGAATAATTTACTGTCATCACTGGAAACCTATCAATTTATTTATCAAATGTGCTTTAAGTCAATCCACAGATACCGTCAACACTTCTCAGGTAATATTACCTTGTTAACCACTTTGCCTTAAAAACAGCAATTAAACTATGAAGAAACATTTTCTGCATAAACTTTCTTTGCTATCAACACTTTTTGAAAATTTGTGCCAGAAACTATTTTTGATAGTCTGCTTGAAAAATGGTGATTTTTCTACTTTCCCTATTTATCAATTGCATTTCCTACCGGAACAAAGAGCCTGTCCTTTTCCTTTACTTCTTTATGTCACTGTCAATTTGCCTATCTGCTTTCTTTTTATAATTATTAAATTATTTATGTGCACTTATGAATTTCAGTTTTATACAGGGAACTATCTTCCATTTCTGTCCTTATTTATCTTCATACACTTATTTTTCCAGATTTTTGACAAATCTGAACATTCAGTAACACCTCTCAGCTGGTTCTTTTATCCTCTTAATATATCATCATTATTTTTGTCATTATTAAGCATTCTATACATTCAGAAACATTTTCTGGGGTCATCTTCCAGCCCTGAAATGAATTCATTCAGTAATCCAGGAAGTCTTGGTTCCTTTAAATGAGAAGTTATATTCACAAACCAATATCTGTGTTTATGGTTAGTGGAATAGCATTGTATCAAAGCCCATTTGGTACACAGAACTAAGATCCCTGTGATACATGAGCACAAATGTGTGTATGCAGGTATATCCAACATACCCTGATGCCTTCATCTTCAATCACCTTCTGGGGTCTTGGCTGCCTTTCCCCAGTCTATATTTACATACATCTGGATTCCACATGAGAACACTGTCTCCAAACATCAGTATATACTCACTCATTTACTCAAGCTAACAAGATACGTAAAACTCCTGCACAACTGCTAGATTCACCCTACTACAAACCACCATGTTAAAGAAAAAGTTCAAGATATTTTTGTAGGTCTATTTTCACCTTGGACTGATAACATACAACATTTAAAATATGATATTCAGAAATCACACGTGACAATTTGATTTATCCATTTGTTCCTATGTTTAGTTTGGCTTTTCTGTTTCCTTCTTCAGCCTGGTTATATAAAATTTATTGCCATTCACATTTCTTTTTGTTTGTACTGTTTTTAAAATTTCATATTGATTTTATTTTATTTATGAAATACGTAGGTGTGTACTGGGATACTATGTGTCAAAATGTAACTTATTTGATGTCCGATTTACTTAGAGTTATAGTATTCTTCTACATAAATCCTATTGTTTGTTGTATTTTTATTTTTATTTATTTATTTTGGTATCAGGGACTGAACTCTGGACCTTGCACTTGCGAGGCAGAAGGTGGAACCACTGAGCTAAATCCCGAGGGCACATAAATCCTATTGTTTAAACATGTGAATATGAATTCCAAATATTCTGCATACCAAACTTAGCTTTTCATTGCTCCATACATAGAGGATGGTAAACTACTTTTCTTTCCTGTGTGAAACATTGTTGTTTCCATTTGGCATGAATACTGTATAGAAAAGTCTGTGTGAACAAACTCTAAACATTGTACAAATTCTACCATACCCGGAGTATTCACTTCTACAATAGATGAGACCACAGATAAGAACTTTGTGTTTATTTCTTGTTAATTTGCCATACAAAGTCTTATTCCTTACAGACTTAATTTTCTGTTTAAAAATAGAAGGGACACTTTACAATGTTTCCTTATTAACTACACAGGTTGTTCTGAAAATTGAATCATACGGCATTTTAAGTCCTTTGTAAACATAAATAATCTGAAAATAGAAGTGATTATAGAGTTCGGAGCATTTTAGAAGACATGGGTACATAAGTCCTTTCTTCCTTATTTTAAGACCAAATCACTTGTGCCTTATTTTTGGTACCTCTGCATGGTGGGAGTTAAAGTCCTACCTCAGAGATTAAGGTCTGTAATTTTAGGGTATCTAAGAATAGCAGGATAAAAATTGACCACAGGCGAGCTTGTACTGGCCCCTCCAACGAGCCCATGGGCTACTGGTATAGGTCACGATCACAAAACCTTCCAAAGCTCTGCCATGTTTCCTTTAAAGATCGCCTCTGCTGGAATCCTAAGAACATCTGATCACAGTAGGAAGAAAACTTTAACTCTCTGCCTTTTACATTTCATCAGCCTGACTCTTGACCTTCCAGCCAAACAGAGAAGCTGTGATGGAGTCTATACTTCTGATTATATATCTTGGCTTTCCTAATGTATCATACAAACAAGCACCTTTCTCTGAAGTTTTCTAGTTCAGAGCCACAGAACACTTGCTATCATGCCTTGATCCCTAGACATGAAATCCCTTGAATGAGGCTACCCATGGCGAAAGCTTCTGCATCAGTGAAACAAGAGCAGTGCCGAGCACTCCTCCCAGCCAGGTCCTGAGGCTGGCAATAAATTTGATTGAGCAGCAACAGCCACAGGGGAATCAAGTACTGTTTTTCTTCTGCCAAAAGGAATGCTTTTAAAAACTCCTTTGGAAACCTCCACAATTCATAGGTGACCTCTACTATATTATAGGAATAAAATGTCAAGGCAGAATTATCATCCTGCTTTAGAGAATATCAGATTAATGCACCTTAGTCTAATCAGGGAACAGAACAACTAAGAGTGGCTTATCTGTACTCTAAATATTTTATTTGATTTTTCTGTTTTCATCTATTTGTTGACTAGGCCAAATACAAAATATATTATAAAATAAAGAAACAAAACACAAAGGCACCTCCTTTGAATATTTATCTGCCTCTTTCCTGGCATTAGATTGTTTATTCATTTATATTTGTATTTATTATCCATCAAAACATTTTTGCATTTAAGGCTTTATGTCAAGAGATGAAATTCAAATAGTCACATTTGAAAAAGAAACCTAGAACTTTAAATAGTTTTAAAAACACAACATAATTTTAGACTCACCAATGATAAATGACAGTTTGATTATACTACTGATTGTTTTAAATTAGTGTACACAGGTATATGTTATGATAACATATGATTTCCTTAAAAAGCATTATAAAAACTTGCTAGTCAACAAATGTTTCTAACTTATCTGATTGATTGAAATAACTTTATATTTTGAAAACAGTTTTTTATAAAGGCCTAACATATTATTATGATCTAAAAGAATTATAGGTTCACCCTATATTGCAGAACCATCTCATTTTTGTTGAATAAGATAGATACATAAAAAGACGTGATTTTTTACAATTAGTGGGTTCAATATATTTTTAGTTGTTTCTGTTTTCTTGAATGCCCATAAATATAATTGATAGACACAATAAAATTTCAACTAAATACATCTTCAACTGAGAAAGTAAAATAATCAATGGAATTTTTGTAATGGTTTTGTTTAAAGGTATTTCTTTTCACTATAAATTTGGGAGTGGTAGACTTATTATGGGATGTTCCTCTACAACTATTATTGGATAGTGACTGTAGATATTACAAAATGCTATAAATACTATAATTTTAAACTGAACCCGAGAAAAATAAAATTGAGGAAAATAAGAATGGTGAGGCTGTAGTAATGTATCTTGCTGATGATCCAGACAAAGCCTGGGATCTGAGAACTATTATAGAATTATTTCAACTGCTCAGGAAAGCTAGGAATCTAAACTTCTGTTGTGGTGACTTATTAGAGGCTTTTAAACAACAGAAATATATTTCATTCAATTGTATTTCTAGAAGGGTTGTCAAACGTACCACCTTTTACCAAAGTCAAATCAAGTTAATATTAATACTTTTTAAAAATAATTTCACTCTGTCTTTGAAAGCAGCGTGTGATTGTGTTTCAGTTGTATATTTCAGGCCTATCATTCCATGTTCTGGTGTTGCTTTGACTTGAAAAGAAATATTTATGTGCTAAATGTATGAGATTTTTTTATTACAAAAAAAATCAAAGGCATATGCCTTATACTTTAGATTCATTTTCACATTTTAACTATAAAAACAAAATACCAATTTTAAAGACATCTAGTAATTATTTGCTAGCCATTATTAATTTCATCTTGTTAGAAAACGTAGTAATGTGGTTTTTCTCTCTCTAAGAAGCTACATTTCACTCCATCTCAGTTATAAATCCTTGCTGACAATGAATATTCTCTATCCATTCATTTCTTTAAAAACAGAAAGCATTTTTCTCTTTTTACAGGCCATGCAATTCATCTATATCAAGTGAACATTAGTTGCATTTAGATGAAAAATTATTTTGGAAACATGCATATTGAGCAATCAAATAAACAGTAATAATAAACACCTTCAAGTACTGATTTCTGTGGAACTCTTGATATCTGTGCTAAAATAATGTGTATAATTTTCATGTCAGGACAATATGAGCAATTAAAACATCTAGTGGATTTTAATTTTTTTAATTCAAAAACTGATTTTATTAGTATCATTGTGATACATAATAAATACATCCATCACAACAAACTGTTATGTCGTATGTTGATCCTTCTTACTTCATTCTTCTTCTTCTTCTGTCTCTGCCCATCTACTGAGCTAAAACATTTGAAGTTAGACTTTCATCATGGCAATGCTGACCCAAGTATAACTGATGTGGCGCGAGTGGCGTTGCTGGACCATGTATGTGATCCACAGATGCAGCTAGAACTGGTTCCTGTTGTGTTTTGCAAACTTTGAACAAAGAGAAGTCTTTGACATTTCAGCAAGAAATGGCAGCGTCTTGCATGTTTTTGTTTGTACGGTGTGAAAAGGAGTGTGTTGTGGTATTCATTACCAGGTCAGTTTCTTGGGGTTGGCTAATCAGTGTCTATAATACAAATCCATGATCCCAGCTTTTCCTGGTATTTGTATGGCAGGCAGCTACACAGCAGCAACCTCTGTAATCCCTTCTCCTGCAGTTAGAGCTACTAGAAAAGCTTAATAATATCCCAGAGGCAAAGATGAAACGGTTTTTCCACAGCTACTGTTTGCTGTAGAGAGCTTTTGAAGTCAAGCCTAAGATGTCTTTATTTCCCTACCAGAAAGAAAATTTTTTTGCCCTCTTTTACTTTGGCGTTGTCATGATGATGACTTTCTGCTTGAAAAATATTCCAAGTAGCTGCAGCTCTCCCATAAAACATTAGGGAATGAGAACAGCTTTTCATCAGAGGCTGTTGGAATCCGTAACTACAGTTTGTCACTGCCGAAACCTAGGGCTATGCTGGTAGTGATCTCAATTTAAAACTCCCAGTTTTCTTTCTTATCAGGTTTAGGGCAGCCACAACTTTCACTGTCAGCTTATTGGGCACTGCCCTCACTTTCAACTTTGTGGTTAATTAAATTCTAAAATGGTTGTAATGTAGAGCTCCCAAATCCTTTTTTCTATAAATTCAAGAAAGCACAGCAAAACAAAGGAGAATGCACCAAAGGTTAAATTCATAACAGTAGTGCAAAACAAGGTGAAATTCAGATGCAATTTATTAAACTAGGGGAGAAGGATATTATGTGTTGATCTTAGAAACCCTCACTTTAGACAAAAACCTGATCTTAGGAGCACAATGAAAAGTTGTGAGAAATACGGGAGGAAAATAGCCTTTTAAATTATTTATTTAATTAAACACAATTATCAAGGGCAATAGGAACTGATGAATTTCTAAGAAGAATGTATTATCAAGTTCTAGTTAAATAAAAAGTAAAAAACCCATATCAAACTAGACACAAAATTAAAAATAACATAAAGGCAACAAATTAAGGAGGTTTGATACTTTACCATAAAATTGAATGCTACCAGTGTCTTCATATGTAAGAAAAATAAGATTTGTTAAAAAAGAGGTTGTTTTATGCTGAAAATTTCATCTGACTTTCTATTAAAAAAGTAAAGGTACTTTATGAAAATAACATCATACTATCGGCCAGATGTGTTTTTGGATTCTTCAAAATCATATGAACTTAAAATGTCTTTCATTAATGTTTTAAACTTTTATTTATTTCTTTTGTTTTTTGAGACAGTATCTTGCTATGTAGTTCAGATTGCTCTTGAATTTATTTGATCCTCCTGCCTCAGCCTCCAATTGCTGGGATTACAGGAATGTTCCACTGCCCCCAGTTTATAGTTTGAAATTTTAACAAGAGAAATTTTAGGAGAAAATGTTCAATTCCATAAAAAGATTTTTAAAATTGAAAAACAGCAAAGTAAACAGATATTTGAGGAACTTAATTATTATTTTGCTTCTGAAAACACAAATCTGTATTGCAAATATGTTATAAAACATTAAGAATCATTTAATTAATAAAGAAATGCTATCACATAACTCCCCTTTGCCAATGTTAAAATTAAGATTTTTTAAATTAATAGTATAATTAGGTAATGAAAAATTCTCTGTAGTTTAGGAATATTTTTGTTTAAATTAACAGTCTCATTAATAATTTAAATTTATTTAGAACATTTTTACATTTTGATGTTTTTATATCTTCCTTATTTCCAGAAATGATTGCAGAAAGCTAAGGAACTTACTGTATGTCTTCTAAACAGGTATATGATTTGTTTCACAGTAGTAGTCCAAATAGTTCAATATTGGAGTTGGGAAACATGACTAATGGGGTTAATCCTAGGATGAGTGCTATTTAATAATTCCATCAATCATCTCAAAACATGCTAATTTACTTAGTTAATAGCATCAGACCAGGAAGGGTTATTTAGCACCTTGAAGGACAGAATTAAAATATAGTGTGACCTTGAGAATTAACATGTTTCAGTAGTTATCAGAATCAAATTATAAAATCAGGAGATATATATATTTATGTAGTTAGGCCTAAAATATTTGAATGGAAGATTTGGAAAGAATACATCAATCCCAGTGGGGAAAAATACAAAGGAATCACAAATCACAGCTTTCCCGAGAAATAACATGACATGAGGCGTGAGCACAACCACTGCAGTTTGCTGGTGTAGCATTAAATCCTGTCACAGCCTCTCTCAATCGTGGGCTCACTGTCTATCCTAAAATCTCAAGTCTTGGCTTTGTCCTCTGTTAAATGATGAAAATTTTAGCACCATATAGTAAAACTTTTGTGAGAATTAAATAAAGTATTTAAAACAATATTTGGAATATAATAAAAGCTGCATAAGTAGCTATAAACACAAATATGTGTAGTGTCCCTAATAAATGTCAATCACGAAGAACTGAATATTTTGGACTTTTGCTTGGCATACTCTTTAAAGAAGGGAATAGATACCGACTCTCCTTCGTGACAAATAAAGGAGGATATTTGATTAAGATAAACACAATTATGTCCATCCAGAATCTTACAAAAATAGATAAAAATATAGGTGCTTTCTATATCTTCTAGTGATAAGTGGAGAATACCATGACTTCAGATATTGAGGGAATTTCATTCCCAATGGAGAATCATGAAATTCTTGTAAGATCAGACCATGATAAGATTTGATGAGTTACTGGCCCAGACCACTGGGTGAAGAATTACACTTTGTGATTTTCACATACCAGGTAATAAGAAAAATTGGCTATTACTGAATTCAGTTGCAAATACAAACTAATAACATTCAGTTCTGAAAAATGCCATTTCATTCACAATAAAACAAGATGCAATGCATTTCTAGACTAATAATTTATAAATATTATTCTTTCTGATTAGTGATTTCATTAAGGATGAAGAGTGCGGATTTCAGAATCACTTGTGTGATGTTACTGTGAAAAAGGCTGCTTATGAAACTGAGAATTATCAACAGAGGCGTCACAGCCATGAAGAAGAAAATTATCAGGCCATGCTGCCCAGGAGAAAATTTCTGATCCATCATTGTTATGTGATACTCTACCGTGTACTTTTTCACAGACTTAATTAAAACTAAACTTAGTGCATGTCTTTCTGTCTCTGTTCCTTCACCTTTACAATGAGAATATTCTACAGTATTAAACTCGAAAAGACAAATTTAATTCAAATACTTTGTAAATGTAAGAGGGCTACATGTATGCAAAATAATAAGCCATCATTATGTGCTGAAAATAGTCAGACTCGTATGCATAAGCATTTAGAGTACACAAAATACTGCCCCAGTTTGAATGCCAGTTAATTAGGTCAAGGCAATTTGGCAGCCTTCTAGCTAGTATGGTTCTCAGAGTATTCAGGAGCACCAGTGATGGGTAGCTTAGTGCCTAGAGACAAACATTGAGCAGAGCAGACTCCAGCTTTCCTGAAATTGGTCATGCCCTACAAGCCTGCACGTTTGTGGTCATTTCTCATTCATTCCCCAGTGCCAGTTGTCATCCAAGTGTCATCTCAGCAAAGCTCTGTACCTAGCGATTACTTTTAAAGATATTCCACAAATACAGCCGGAACCATAATGAATCCATCACTAAAACTGTCACCAAAACCACTGACACAGACCATAAAAAGATCCAGAGATTTTTCAAAAAGTTAATAATATTCATGTTGATTTGGGCCATTATCTTCCTCCACAAAAAACTCCTCATGTTTTCTTTAATAAACTTCTGTTTTTTCAGCTGAAAATATAGGAAAGTATGTCATTTTTCATAAAGGTTTCTTCTGTGGGCTTTTATTTATTTTCAGAAATACTAAGAATACAGTGTACTTCAGAATTTAATATATAGCCTGCTGCTAAACTATTTATGTAAAAATAATAGCCAACATGTTAAGAAAAATGATATTAAAACTAAACCCCTACAAGCACCTGAGAGAAATATTGAACTCTGCCAATGTTTCTAGAGTCAAAATGGAATACTTCATCAAATTCAAGGAGGCATTTCTTTAACCTTGGTCAAAAATTTATTTCAATAGGGATGAAAGAAGGGATTTAGTCACAAGATTAATATTTAAATTCTTGATATCAACTGGCCATTCGAGTATCTGAAACAACCCGACAGAGTCACAGCGCCATTGCCCTGACTTAGTTGGCGGCAGGTTATTTTTCTTATCACACTCACTTCTGCTCACTGCCCTCTTCTCGGTAGTCACAGTGTCTGTGTTGAGAAGAACTGAGATGAATCTAATTTTAAAATGTCTAGTTGAAATTTGTGTCTCCCACAATAAAAATTAAATTCTTCCTCATTATTGTTCCAGGAGAGGAAGGAGGAAAAAAAGACCTCTTCATAAAATAACTCCTACTTTGATAATTATGTTTTATAAAATGACTGGGGTCAATTTCTGTCCTTTCATTTACCCCTTCTTCTCCAATGTATGCCTGGTATTTACCTAGATGGATTCAGCACTCATTCACAAACTCAATGAATACTTTTGGAGGATCGTAAAGCATCTGGCTCTGAACAAAGGACTAATGGTGACACTACAGCAGACAATGATTCTTACCCTCACGTGGGCCACAGATAGACAAGATAAAGCAATATGCCAAGTGCCATCACTAAAGCTTCGTGGTGGTGTGGAAAAGGAACGTGTGAACCAATCTTATGCTTAAGGGACTATTGGTTTTTCAATCCAGACTTAACTCTGTGTGGGCATTAGCTGTAGAAACTGGCAAAGAAAGTGAAATAAATCAGAACAACACACAAACATTTTGAGTTTTAGAATGCCTGGTCAGGCAGTGATGTCTGTGGCAAGCATTTTATTGAATTGCCCTACATTTATTTTATGGCTTAGTTTATGTTTTACTCTGAATTACACACAGAATTGATACATAAACCTTAACCTGGAAAAAAAGAACAATTCACAATGTTGGTAGGAAGACAAAAGAGAGTTTGGCTATGCCTGGGATATAGAATAGCTCTTATAAAAATGTTAAATTCAAGAGCAGTCTATACTAAAAATGGATAAACATTTCCCTAGTAGAATATGTTTGTTTAATGCATAATTTTCGCCTTAGTCATTTCTGCTAATACCAACACCTAGAGTTGTGATGGTGAAACTATTAGAGCTTTCAATAACAAAAAGCCCACTATGGCATGAGGGCCATAGGTTCACCACCACAGATCTAGAGTCATGCTTTGTAAGTTATAGTATTGTAAAATAACCTGGTTTCTCATTAAAATACACATTTTGCAAAAGGTCAGGGATAGTTCTGAGTCTCCACATTTCTGATGAGCCCCCATATTGTGTTGTTGTGCTAACCCCACAACCACATTAAGACAGTCTGGTTACATAGAGGAGTTCTCAACCTTTTGAAAAAGACAGAATTATATATAAATCATCTTGTTTTAACAAATTATAGGTTGTATTATGGAAGCATAGGAGAAGAGAGGTTTATTTTGCATATATATTTATGGAAGAGTTCTAAGAAATGGCATTTGAGCAGAATTTTTATTGCAATTTCAACAGATAGGACAATATCTTTGCAAGTCAGAGAAACACAAAGGCCCAAAGCTGTCCAGTAGGTAATTAATTCTGTGAATGTGTATGGAAAGGGTGTATGGAAAGGAATAATGGTAATTTAAAAAGTGGATTTGAGATTTAAAAAAAATGTTTATTAAATTCAGGACCTTTGAACTAAACTATATTTCCAACCCTTTTTGAAAGTTCTCTTTGCTTTTCTTTTGTTTTGGTACAGTCTTATTAAGCCGCTATGTTCTCCAGGTTGGGTGCAAACTCACAATTCTTCTGACTCAGCCCCCAAGAATGCCATTACACCAGGCTAATTAAATATTTGTGAATGTCTTGTCAAAACAGGCAAATGTTAATCTTCCCAGAAATCACAAATTTAACATCACATACTTACATTTCTAGAACACTTGATGCAGAAAAGGTAAGGACAGGTTAGCAAACATTCAATTAGTCTAAGTTGGCAAGCTTAATTTTTGTCTTCCGGATTTCTGATCATGTCTTTCCACAGTCCTTTTTCACCAAGCTGCAATCAATTTGGAGAAATGAGAAATTCTCATTGTAATATTTTGTATGATAGTTGATTTTACATATCAAACATGTAAGGCCAAGTACCTAGATATTTTTCAAATAACCAATCCAGATATTGCAGGGAAGGTGTTCTTTAGATAGATCAACTTTTAAATTAGTACATTTTGAGTAAAGTAAGTCATTCTCCATAATGTGAATGGCTGTTATCCAGCTAGTTAATGCTTTAAGGAAAAACAGACTAAGGTCTTTAAAAGAAGGCCTTCCTGACTCTCATCAGATTAGAAATGAAAAATCAATTTCCCAAATTCCCTAGATTTTTGGATCCTGGTGATTCCGAACATATCCAGTTCTCTATTTGGAAACAATGTTTACGGCTTCACCCAGAATCGATGGAGCTACTGGGAAATGGGGGCAATTTTAGGGTATAAGCCCTACTTGCAGGATGTTTTCTACTTTTGCAAGATATATTTGAAGCCTCTGTCTCATTCTCTGCTTTCCAGCTGCCATGAGATTAGCGGCTTTGTTTCACCAAGTTCTTCTACATGGAGGTACTGCCACACTACAGTTCCAGAAGCAATGGTGCCAGTCAACTATGGATTGAAATCTCTGAAGCAATGAGCCAAAATGTATCTTTCCTCCTTTAAATTGATTCCTCAAATATTTTGTCATAGCAATGGAAAGTTTACTAATGCACCAAGTACCCATAAAAGAAAGAGAGAAAATTCCTTAAAACCTCCTCATCTGTCTTTCTCTCCCTGTAGACATATATAGAAAATTCATTTTTTTTTTTTTTGGTGGTGTGTGATTTGTTTTCTGTTTATTTTGGAAATTTTGAGGGATGCATTTTGATTCATGTAATCCTACAAAACCTATTATATGCATAGGGCTGATAGTATTTTTTTAAACAAACTACATTACACTATAGATTTTGAACATTTTTCATGGTTTTATTCTGCTTAGGTCTTTAGAGGTATGTGGGAAAAGAGTAAGTAAGACGTTCTTTGATTTCAGATTTAACAATCTGTGGATCAAAATTACTAAGAGAGCAAATCTTTCACAAATATTAATACATAAATTAAATAATCAGAGTTCTGATAATTTCAAAATATACTTGATCAACACAGCTTCACGTACCATGTTGTACACGGAGCTGAAGATAAGATAATGAATGAGATGGCTTTGCCTCTATAGAGGAGCTGAGATTGATCAAGAAATATTATGGAGTAACTGCAAAGACAATAAATGCAGGGTACTCCTGAGAGCAAGGTTGGTGCCCTAGAGAGATGGACATATAAACACTACTCTAAAATGACGTAGGAGCCGTAACAGGTTCTTTGTGGTGTCAATTGCTCCGCGGTTATTTTCGGAGAGTAAGTTACTAATGCTTGAAGAAACCACCTGAATTAGATAACTCTAAAGATTTGGTCGTGGGGAGAGAAAGAACTTGAACACATACAAAAATAGATTCTTATTTGCAGAGTGTTACTAAGCCATAGTTGAGGGCTGAAGACCTGGAAGAAGCAGTGAGTGTGGCACCAGAACCATGCTCATCCTTGCTCTGCTCCCTTCCCCTGTGGCTCAGATTGTCAATAGGGCAGCTCCACAAGCAGGCCTGGTGCCCTCACCCTGCAACAGTCGTGAGTTGCTGCTATCACATAGAAAACTGCTCTTTGCAAATCCCCAAGGTATTTATTGGGTCATTCTGTTTAGACTAAGAACTAGGCTTGGGAATAGTCAAAGGGCTCCGGACACTGATTATACTGTGATGTGGTGACTTTGGTTAATGTGTACGTTTAGGCCTTTCTCAGGGACACAAGATAGAAACCACAGTCTGTATCATCTTAGAAATTCAATCACTGGTCCAGCAAGTTGGGATGACCATGCTTTCTTTCATGAAATGCCACATAGTGATAATTCTTCGTAAATGATTTAATGATCTGCCTGACATGCAGTAACTTTTGTGAAATTTAAGCATGGGTGATGAGGACAATTGCAGCAAGAAGAGGAAATGATTGGCTTCGCTGTTGTTTTAGTGGACTTTTATGGTTCTTGTCAATTTTGCGTTTCTTAGATGAGGCAGAAAGGAATGAGGGTGTCATATTTAAAATTGCAAAGTGCATGGGTCATCTGAATTGTCAGTAGTTGTCAAAACAATGTAAGGCATAGATTTTCTGGTTTGTACTTGCAGAAATACTTTTCATAATAAAATCCCTTTACTTACTTTGATCTCTAGGACATATAGCCACTTACTGGCAATGGTTTTCCAGAGCTAAGGGGTGGAACATAACAGCTTCAGCAACTGAAGGACAAGAGGAAAGAATAACAGTCACATGTGTGTGAAAATATATGTAATCACAACCAGAGAGAGCGGGGGAGAGGGACAGAGGGACAGAGATAGACAGGGGCAGAGACAGAGAAAAGAAAAAGGCTAGAAAGATTTCTCTATTTAATTGTATTATGCCTCTATGAGCTTGAAATTGAGATGTGGGACTATTAGAGTCATTATGATATCTAAGCAATGTATTATCACTAAGATTATTGAAATAGGGGTTCAACATCTATGGATAAGTCTAATTTTTAAATTTAGAACTAAATGCCATATCAGTAAAGAGTAGTGTCTATATGCCACTGTTCATTCTTTACGGTACTGGGAATAAAATCACTTATTTTAACATATGATATAACTTCTCAGAAGTGTGGTCTTTTTTGCATCTGTATGAATGTGTCTTTGACTCACTAATAAAAATTAATCGGCAGCACAGCTTCTAATAATTTTATTCTTCTCGTTATTACTCAGAAATTCTCACTGATTGAGATGTTACATATCATTTTGAGTGGTGTTAACTTAATTATTTCTTATCTGTTGAGGATTTAAACATGCTGGTGTAGCTGGCATCAATTATTAAATAAACGAAAAAGCATTCTGTGGAGCAGGGATGTACTGTAGATGAAGGCTGAAAAAAAAATCTTGCCCTTAACTTCATCTCTCTTTTTCTTTTTTCCAGACTTCAAAAAGGTTCATGGTACCTGCAAATTAATTTTAGATAAAATAAGGAAATTTTAAGTACAGGAGCTGCAAACTTAATAGTGTGTTTTATTAATGAAGGATTTGCTTATCTGTGGTTTTAATTTTTTGAAATGCTTCCCTCTCAAGCGCAGCAGGAAATATTGAAATGTCAGACCCCCATGAGAGCCACCAAAATATTCATGAGTGCCTCAGAGAATCTTATCTATGTACAAAGAGGAAAGAAATGCATCTAGATACAGATCAGGGTAAATTTAATTTTCCAAATGCCTCAAAATGTCTCAAAAATGAAAACATTATTTTCTGATGTAATCCAAATTTAGTTCTCAGAAACCAGCAATGAATGCCTAGTGATTCAAAAAATACAAAATTATTATAACCGAATCATAGTAGTTACACATTGTTACAAAGAGTTTTAAAATTTCAAATACCAGAATGAAATTCCTAAATAATGTAAAAAGGATGGCACCCATCACAAAAAGCCTCTCAAATTTGTTTTGCTCTCTAGTCACATGCATCCCTGAAATTTTCCCTACGTTTGATTTCTCCCTTTTCTTTACATTGTTTTCTCCTGAAATGATCAAGTCATTCTACCTAAAATATTTTATCAGCTTGTGATAGTCTCTCATTAGAAGAGACATGTATTTTTCAGTTGGACAGGAAGGACTATTTTTGATTAATTATGAATCTGTCCTCATCTTTCTCTCTCCCTCTCTCTCTCTCTCTCTCTCTCTCTCTCCCTCTTTCTCTCTGTCTCTCTCTTGCTCTTTCTTCATAAAAGCTAAATTTCATTTGCAAAGCAAATTCCATTTTAAGACAAAACTTATTAGAAGTAAATTGACTAAGTACTTTTAAATATTAAGCTATCAAGGGAGAAACAAATGTTAAGAAAAAGATATAAGGGATAGACTAGGTAAATTCTGAAAGAGCAATGAAAAGTGGAGTATACAATTAAAATAGAATTTCCATCGATATCAAAACATTATTTCTTTGAGATGGACAAATATCAAAACTTTGAAAAATTATATATTTATACTTTTCCCCAGTTTTTAGAATTTTTCTTAAGGAATCATTGACAAAAAATAATCCCTTGTAAATAAATACTTATCAATTATAAGTTCATATTTTCCTTTTTCTGTGTGTGGCTTAGGCAAAAAGCATTCTTGGAAATCAACTGAACTGATTATATTTGGAGTTACTATTTTATTACCTTAAAATACATTTGTAGTTTAATACTTTTTTTGTTTGTTTGTTAAAATGCATTTGGAATGGCTTAATTTGTTTTAATTTGTTCAAATTGTACTTAATTTGTTTATTGTAGCTTTGACACTTAATATATAGGAAATATATCAAAATAATTTATAAGCTGTATTTGAAGATGAAGCTTTGTACATTGAAAACACCTCAAAATGTACCTTTGTGAACTGAAACTAGCATGCACAGAATATTCCAAAGCATATCAAAGAGATGATTTGGATAATTTTGACAGATTACCGTCTATGTAACTCCACAAGTAATCTGTTTATAATGTTCAGACAGAGATACAAAGAAAAGAAAAAACAAGGCCTTTAATCAAATAGTGGCTGATTTTTTAGTCTATTGACCTCTCTTCAGTGCTAATAATCAGTTCTTCTCATCCAAACAATTATAGTGCATTGAGAACAGTATTTAAAGGTTTTTAAAGAAAACACTTCTGGAGACAATTTTTTTATTCTTTGATCTCATTTAGGTTATTAAAGCCTCCTTTAATCTTCAACATATTTTTTCCAATTGTGTATGATTCAAGTAAGAAGACAATTCATTAATTATAGAAAACTGCAGAAGCACTTACTTATGAGCCTTTTTATATAGTGTGAAGATTGTAAATCTGTAACTTTTTGAAGGATAATTTAAAGAGTGACAGAAGATATTCGACTTACAAAGTCACTAACTTAGGTTCTCTTCACATTATTGATGCTATGATATGTGTATGCGTGTGTGTATGTGTATGGGTGTACAGTTTAAAATACAAGAAGCAAATTTGAAAATCCTAATGCCTTTCTAGAAAAACCTATTATGAAAATGGAATAAAAATAGCAATGGTTGATTTAATTCTAGCACATAGGAATTCTTTGCCCCAACCAAAATGGTGGTAGAGGTATATTGCTTGAAATGGAAGATTACCTGTAGAAATGTGGACTTACAAAAGTACAGTTGCTCTAATCTCTTTTTCTTTGAAATAGATTTAGGAGGAATATGGTCTTAAAGTGTATATTTCGCAGAACATAGTAGTGTGCAATTGTAGTACCAGCACCCAAGAGGCTGAGTGAGGCTGGAGGATTACTATGAGTTTAGGTCCAGTCTGGGCTACAGAGTGAGTTCAAGACCAGCTTGAGCTACACAGTGAGACTCTAGAGACTCTATCTTTAAAAATGTGTGTGTGTG
>NW_022900926.1:56895112-56910971 GCF_012274545.1 Fukomys damarensis | reverse complement strand
TATATATATATGCATATATATATATAAAAGTAAAACATTTTTAAGCACTTTGTAAACTTCAAATTTTTAAATAATAGTGAAAAGGTGTTTTTTTGTTGTTGTTGTATTTTTTTTTAAGACAGGGTCTCCCTATGTAGTTGAGACTGACCTGAAACTCACAGGCCAGGCTGGTCTCGAACTCACAGCGATCCTCCTGCCTCAGCCTCCCGAGTGCTGGGATTACAGGTATGTGCCACCATGCCAGTGAAAAGATTTTAGTGCAGAAATTTGTACAATTAAACTTTTGAAAATCTTTACCTTCCTTATCTCTAAAATCTTAAAGGCTATGAGAAGACTGGGAGGTGAGGCCTGTTTCAGGGTCCTCACATATATCCAGGAGCCTCCTCTGTGCCAGGCCTTGTGTTATTGCTCTTTCTCTGGCCACTTTCCTTCTTCTGATACCCTCTCCCCATTCTTTCTTCATTGTTATCTTCTGTCGTGTTCTGTTTTCATTCTAATTCTGTCCTTAATCTAGTTTTTGCTGAATTTCCTCTCTGCTGCCCCCTCTGTTCAGGTGCTTTTCTCCTGTACACCACTGTACCCCCATTTGGCTTGTGGCGTCTGTGGATTGGATAGAGATGTATGTAATCTAAAGCACATGTCTAATTTACTTACCTAGTAATATCACAATGAGATCTGAACAATAAAACAGTTTGATTTAGAATTGAACAGATAACCCGCCAGAACTAACAAAAAGATGTCCTTTAAGGCTGAGTGTTGTACAGCCCACCATAGCAACAACCATAACCTCAGCTCATATTTGCGAAGACTTCTGTCATAATTCTTTGTATGCTGTCTCAGCTGAATCAATCAATGAGTTCTATATATATACTGTCTGCTATACTGATGAGGACACTGCCCTAGTATTTTATTTTATTTTATTTTTCTTTAAGTTTATTGGTATATGTTAGGTATACAGTACAGTTGCATTCATCTTTGGGATCTTGTACCTCTCCATGATGTATCTTGGTTCTTATTTTTTCCCTCTTCCCCTGCCCTCCCTTCACCCTCTTCACCCTTCCCTATATATAAAGACTTTGTTTCCATTTTTTCCTTTTCTCATATTTTTTATTTTCCTTTCTTTCTTTCCCCTGCCCTTCCCACTTTTCCTACTCCTTTAGCCCTTTTCTTCCTATTTCACATTATCAATTATACAATTTGAACCTTATGTACATTTTTAGTTTTTCACATATGTGCCTATTTATTTCACTTAAGAGTATGACTTCAATATGCACCTATTTACCTATAAATGACTCTAGCTTGTTACTCTTTATCACTGAGTCGTACTCCATTTTATCAAAAAAAAAATCTTCTTTATCCAGTCTCCATTTGATTGCTCTAGTATTTTTAAATGGCTCTTGTATGAGAATGTAGGTTCAAAGTTGTGCTTAACGTGATATACATATCCTATATCTTATAAAAACATATCTACAAACTGCATGGACAGTTATACTCATTCTCAACAGTATGAATACTTCACTTAACAATATTTTTACACTTGTAGTTCTTTCTGGAATTTTGATGTAGGCCCTCTTTGGACTGAATTTTTTCCTGCGTGCCTCTCTTATGCTCCAGTGATTATCCCTACTGAAGAGTTTGCCTAGATGTCAAAAGGAGGTTGGAAAATAACCTTAAGGCATAAACAAGTGATTAAAGCAGAATCGGTTTTCTGTGATGAAATATGCATCATCTAAAGTCCTATAAAGTAAAAATATTTAAGTAAGCATTGCAAGACACATTTTATCTCTACTCACATGCAAATGGTTACATTCAAAGTATACCGCCTTCCTCATCAATACCTTGTAAATATTTGCTGTTACTAATAATTTCTCATAGTCTTCCCCTTTCCCTAGTAACTCTCCTTAGCATTGAATAAATCAAGTCATACAGCTAGTTCAAGTTGAAGTGGGAAAAACTATATAGGGTCTAAAGCTATTGTTTGTGAGAGGTTCCACTCTGGATGCTGGCCATCACATATTTTTTTTTAATAAATTTTGTGTTCCTACTGGTTTAGAAAGAGCTAAAATTAGTCTTCTGAGTAGAAGAAATAAAAATGAAAATTTTTTTAAAAAAGGATTTCTTACAATTGAGATTTGTTTGAAGGTCATAGGTTTTGCTTGTTTAAATTCAGTTTAGAGGCAGGATTTCTTAAATTTGAGCACGCTGATATATACAAAACCTAATATTTTTTAAGTGTGAAAAGCATTTGGAATTTTCTGCAGGTTTCTGGCAATGAAGATATACTGTTTTATTACTAAATAAATGCTGCTTACCTTATTAAAATTGGCTAAAGTCATGACACATCCAAATTTTATGTACCTGAGCTCATTTAATGAACTACTTCCTTTGCTCTCTACTTGAGGCAAAAGATCTTCATATACATGCCATACTTAATTGGCAAATGTGTGTGTGTGTGTGTGTGTGTGTGTGTGTGTGTGTGTGTGTGTTTGTGTGTGTACAGAGAAATATTGCATTGTGAGAAAGCTATTTTTAAACTATCAACAGATATTGATTTTGAAATGGAAAGCAGCCTGAAAGAAGACTGGCAGAAAACTAAGATTCACTCAATTTATCCAAGCTGTGCTATGGAATGGGAAGCTGCAGTTGAAGACTGAGTTCATAGATAATCAAATAAAATAACAGCATATGTTAGAATTCCAACTCAAGGAACTAGATGAGGTAACTCGGGGCATACCTATGAAAAGAGAAATAAAAATAAGACTGAAACATTTTATAATAGCATGCTTAAAAGAAGAAAATGGCAAGGATATAGAAAAAAGAGACATGTAAAGAAAATGAGATTCACTTTTTCCAATCTTTCTGATGTGTCAAAACAAGACTCAAAACAACATTGAATTAAGCATTATTGATATCATCATCGATAATGATAATGACAGATTTGCTTTTGTGGTAGAAAGCAAAGAAACATTCATTTTGTCTTCAGATCTGGGGTTTTTTCAGAAAAACCACAACCATAAGGTATCTCATTAGAGAGATGTCTTTGCAGAGGGATGAGATAAATAGAACACTGCTGGGTGAAAAACGCATGGTAAGCAAGTTACTTCTCTTTGGGATAGTGGTAGAGATATGCACATGCTAATGGGAATGGTTGAGTCAATAAAGACTCATTCGATAATACAGAAGACAAGCACATCTGCTGAAAGGTAGTCATGGGGTCCATGAGCATGAAGAATCTCTCCCGCGTATCTCAGTTACATCAGTGAAACGGGAAGCCAGGGTGTCAGATGAGAATTCAGATGTAGTGAGATGCATGTGGAGAGTGAAGAAAAAAGGAGAAGATCAAGAATAGTGACCTCAAACAGTCATCCAAGAAAGTAGAAGAATGAATCCAAGGAGATGAAGGAGAAAGACATATGTATCATGTCATTAGCTGCAAAATAAATATCTGGAATGAATTTAATGACTTTTTCTGAATCAAGACTATCCTATGATAATTTAATAATACTGTTGTGTTAATGATACGATTTACTAAGCTTACCTTGTATTTTCGGATAATACAATACAATAATAAGCAAAAGCAAAAGCTTATGATAAATCAGGCCCTAAAAATCCCAAGATTGTTAGATACCATTAGAGTCACTCTTTGACAGTTGTAGAAAGTGACAATCTGAATAGTTTGTGTAATTTTCAACTGACAAAAGCAGAATTTGATGTAGACAGAACAGATTAAAAGCATTTTTGTACTATGTTGAGCTTACATCTAATGGATATATGAACAAGTTTCTATTCCAACACATTTCAAAATGATTTTAAAAAATTGTCTTAAATTGGGAGTCACTGAACAGAAAACACAAGATTCAAATTTGTCTGTTTCAACTGGCAGTTGTGGCACATGCCTGTAACCCCAGCATTCAGGATGCTGAGGTAGAAAGATAGCTGTGAGTTCAAGACCAGCCTGAGCTACATAGCAAAATCCTGCCTCAAAAACGAAACAAACAACCCGAAAACCAAAACAAACATAAAACAAAGCCAACACAAATTTGTCCACTTTTAATTCAAACTCTTAATAATGAAATTGTCTTTTTTGTTGTTGTTGTTGTTTTTTGTTTTTTTGTTTTTTGTACCGAGGATTGAACTAGGGTCCTTGCACTTGTGAGGCAGGCAGTGGAAATAACTTTTGAAATATTTTTCTATTTCATTTAATTTAAGCATTTCTTTCCATTGAAGTTATTACATAATTAGATATATCTGTTTACATTAGGAAAAGATGCTTCTTTTGTGTTGTAAAATATAAGATAGTGCAGAGATTCGTGTAATCTTATAGGGTATATAGACCACAGAAAACAAAGGTTTGAACAATAAGTCAATGATATGTTCAGTAATAAGAACAATATGAACAAGGTTGTTTTTATATATGTAATTTTGCAGGAGCTTATTTTTCTTCTACCAGTCTTACTTCTAGGGCCTAATGGTAATGATTATGGTAAAGCACTGAGTAGCATTCTTCTTCTCAGCTCTTAGCAGTGGAAAGTTTGAGTAATAATAACCTGAGAATGTACAGGTTATTGCTCATCTTACAAAATAGTAGCAAGAAGACACATTTCTACAGTCATATAAAAGTATGCCATGTCTGTGTTGGCATTAATTTTCAAAGTAGACTGAATTAGTATTGAAATGTCTTCAGAGATTAGAAGACATACACCTTGGAGAGTACAATAGACATTTTATTCAATTTATTTCAGTGCCATAGCAACAATTCATGAAACTCTAAACCTTCTATGACAGCCAAGAAAGCCATCCTTAGAGCAAACTACGCTGAAGAAAATTCATCTGTTCTATGCTAAAAATGGTGAGAATCTAATGAGACTGTATCTGCTGATCAACAACCTATTTCTACCGTTATTTAGGCACCATATGGCATAGCATTCACAATCATTTTAACGTTTGCATTACCAAAGTGAAGCCAGCTTAACTTCAATTCTCATTAAAGGAAAAAGAAAACTCCCAAATCTGCCCACAGAAGGTAAATAAATATTGAAAGAAGAAATCTTTGCACCATTACCGCTGTTTGTGCTCCCCTACCAATGTATATTTTTCAAACACAGCAGGTAAAGAAAAAATTGGGGCATCAGGATCAGTGCCATAAAGTTTTGTTTATCCTGGAGTAGCTAAGCATAGTAAAAAATATTGAAATTAATTTTTGGATAATGCATCCACAATTGTTCTCACACATGGACCATTGATGTCCATAGAGGAAACATAATTGAATTGCTTTATTTCACACAAAAATTACACTATAGAAGCAGATCTTCATTTTTAACATCTTTGAAATTTCAAGAAGCAAAAGAGCTAAGCAGTTTTGACATCTGCTATTTAAAATCTTTGCTGATGTGAAAAAGAAAGCAGATTATTTAAAAGCTATAACTAAAATTTACTGCACATTGGAAGATATGATACACTTGAATGTAGCCACCCTTTGAAGAAATGAGTTATGTAACAGATGGCTCCCATCCGGAAAGATTTTTCTGTTTATAGTGCTGCAGGTGGTAGAATAGGACATGTAAAGAGGGGTAGAAAGGTTACAGCTATATAATTCTCTCAACAGTAGGCTCAATGAAATTAGATAGAGTTCCCAACCTTAATTCTTTATCAGTATGCCATTTA
Organism: Fukomys damarensis; assembly: GCF_012274545.1. Taxonomy (NCBI): domain Eukaryota; kingdom Metazoa; phylum Chordata; class Mammalia; order Rodentia; family Bathyergidae; genus Fukomys; species Fukomys damarensis. The sequence goes on along the minus strand of NW_022900926.1, from coordinate 56,905,307 downwards.
GAGTGACACAGAAAAGATCATTTTGATGCATGTTAAACTTAGTGCATGATGTCAATTTTTCTTAATTTAGACTAGTCCAAAGAAAATACCTGTAAAATTCACAGTTAAAATAGACATAGCACTTAGCATTGTGGATAAGACTTAAGTATGCAATTTAATGCAGTTATTTAAATTTATGACAACCATCCCCAGATATTTATCATTTAAAAATCATATATTTCACTTGGTGAACAGAAATCAATTCAAATTAGAGTGGATCAGCCAACATAGACCAAAAATAACAAACTCAAATCTCAATTCCTCAGCAATATAAACATTTATACCTTCACATGAGCATGAGAAAGTTTTTTCACTTCAGAGTCATATCCAAGATTCAGACAAAGGCTTAACCATCTTAAGATGCTACTCTTTTGTTGTGTGGTATATGCCTCTATAATTGTCAGATCTAAGAAAAGAGAATTTGAGTTCCTTCCAATAACAATTAAACTTTTTTGCCCCAGAGATTACATACCAAAATTTTATTTCAAATTTAAAGTGTTATAAAAGGAATATGTCAATATGTCCATGTCTAACTTCAGAAGACTGGGTAAGTGCAATTCTTCCATATGTTGAGATGAAGAAAAGAACCTGAAATGTTGATGATGAGTAGCAGTGTTACAGAGATGGGAATTTAAGCATAGAGCATTAAGCAACATTGTCCAAACTAGGGCATAATAATATACCTGACTTTTCATCTTTTTCTGAAAAGCCTTTACAAATGCCTTCTTAAAGGCATCACCATACTCGGGCATACAAAACAAATTTGAGAATGCAATTAAATACAAAGAAGGAAGAATCATGTAATTTCAGAGAAAAATGCCTGACAAATGAGAATTGCTACAAATAATAGGATATGAGCAGTTCTTGAAAGGAGAGTGAAGGAGAAAGATAACACAACTATCATATATAGATATCAACAAAAGTATTGTATTTTTAAAATGAACTTTCTTAAGTTGTCCATAAAAGTATCAAATGTTACATGTTGAAAAGATTGGCTCATCTGTATTTTTTCTGTCAATTCCTTTAATATAAAGATTACAAAGAAAGATGACAAATGACAGGGTTAATAGGATAGTTCCATTCTCACTTTAGGATAGAAAGTCTAAAAGGGTCTATTAATAAAATCTCTGTTATGACCTATAGATCTATTTCCTTGCTCAGTAGGGTTAGTTAAAAAATTAAAAATTATCAGAAATGTGGATAAGCTTAGAGAGAAATGGGAAGAAAACTATCAAGAAAGCCATTAAACATACTGTCACTGATCTAGCCTAGCAAAGTTGGCTTCTATTAAATGGCAGCTGTGTCTGATTAAAAAATTATGACTCCCCTCAGAAATCATAAGGGTCATTAAAAACCAAGTCATAAAATCCTCTGCTCCCTAAAGGCACACTGTCAGAGAACACTTCTGATTTTCTTACTGTAATTTAGGTTTAACTACCATCATACCCAATATGTATTTAAAAAATTTTAAAAAATTTGTCATTTTATTCTCTCCACACCTACCTCAAATTGTTAATTACATTAAATTAATATTTGAAAAATATAAATGATCTAATTATAAATCTACTCTGATACTTTGTTACTTCAGAAAATTCTTTTTTTAGGTCCAGTTATGAATTTTCAACCAATGTATTTCTAATTTGAATTTTCTTATATCTTTATCTTTGTAGGTTAAAGAGATATGATTTAAAAAAGAACACAACCAGGAGGAAAACAAGATTTTACAATTCTTAGATTTACCAAATGTTAAACATAAAAATGTGATAGATATATTCTTAATCCAAATTTATAGTGTTAATGAAAATGCGTGTGTGTGTTTTATTCGAAGGAGATTATTAATGTTGCTGTTTTTGTTTCTGTCTAACTCTTCTACCAAAGGTTGTATTTATCTAATTCTAGTTGTAGTAAAGACTGACAATTGGGTACAATTTTCCAGGTAATTTACTGAAATGCAACAATGTAATTAGTGTAATAGTTCAGAAAGTCCATCATTTCACTGTCAGTGCAGAGTTTCTAAATTGCATTATCATTGTTAAAATTCAAATTTACAGGTTTTTACTTCAATCTGAACTTCTCGGAAGAATAGAAACACTAGTAGAACCATGCTTCAGTGTCCCAATAATTTTTTTTGAGCTCATCTTTGCTCTTTACGACAGCAACTAAAGTACGTCTTTTTATGGGAATTTGTTCTACTGACATCAAGTGCTTAGGAATGCTTTCCTAACTATTTTGTCTGTGAATTATCACATCTAGTGTGTCTTGAATTTTAAAATAAAATGTTATATATAAGATATGTATAAACTTAATGTAAAATGTATAAATACTATAATTATAAATATTCACATATGAATAATATATGTATATAATTCTAAATGTATTCATAAAGTATGTATTTGAATATGAAAATACTCTCTACAATCCTTGGATGTTATAGATTTTCTAAGCTTATTATTTTCTATGCCACATAGTATCTGTTTGTTCTCTAGTTCAATTTATAGGAACTATAAACTGTGTTTATATTAAACATTTGCTGAGTTTATTAACTATCTATATTTATATCATTTATATCTGTCTATATCTAATTGTACTTCTCAATTCTATCCTGAGAGCAAAATTTCTACTTAAATTTTTAATGCAAATCCTGTCTATGTTAATATTTATTACTGGAACTTATCTAGCTTTCTACTGATACAGCTTTCTTAAATTACAGATATGTGGCTTGCACTGAGCATTTCAGAAATTGTGGAATCTTTCCTTCTTAGGAAGATAAGCAAATGTTTGCTGATTTTTTTTCTCAGAATAATTATTATGACTTAGTAGAGGGAGTGTTGCAGATATTTATAAAAGCTGATTCTATCTTATTCTTACTTTAATCAGTCATGTTTACTGAGGTGAGTCTCTTAAATAACTTGACCTTTATATAATCAGAAAAATAAACTAAGTGAAATCAATATGACTTTCATTCCTGAAATTTTTCAGTGCTATAGCTGCAGTTCAGAAAAGCTTGAAGAGAATTTTCTTTCAAATTATGTATCATGAAAAATTGTTTTAATATTAATCTTTAATTATCATTTAGTAATCATTTACTATGTACCAAAGATCTAAACAGACTTAGTCATAATGAGAAAATTCACAATGTGAAATAGGAAGAAAAGGGCTAAAGGTGTAGGGAAAGTGGGAAGGGTAGGGGAAAGATAAGGGAAAGAAAAAAATAGGGGAAAATGAAAAAATGGAAATAAAATGTTTGTAAATGGGGAGGAGAGGAGGGGTTGAATGCAACTGTACTGTACACCTAAAATGTATCAATAAACTCAAAGGAAAAAATAAATAAACAGACCTAGTCAAAGACAAGGTACAAACAGCAAGTAAATATATAAAAAGACATTCAGTATGCCACTAAAGACTTATTAAAATGGCCCAAATCCAAAACTTTGATAGTATCAAATAGTGGACAGTATATGTAAGAAGAATTCTCTCATTGTTGCTATGGGATGACAAAATAGTATAGCAATTGTGACCATAATCTTGATATGTCAATTTCATTGGAACATTGAAACATTGAATTTATTGGACTAGTAAAGTGCCTTCCTGGGTATGTCAGGTTGGCCAGAGGTATGGCCTGAGGACTGTATATGATCACCTGTCTTGCCACCCCCACAGCCGTGATGTTTCTGGATCAGAGTCAGCCAATGACCAACTGAATCCCAAATCTGTGAGCCAAATTTAACCTCTCATCTTTAAGTTGTGTTTGTTACTATGTCCAGCCACAGGAAACCTTACTAATATAGAAAATTGTTACCAGAGAAACAAGACCATTGTAGTGACTGTACCTCACCATGTGTTTAGAAGGTGTTGAACTGATTTAATGGGAGAGTTTAAAAATGTACACTAATGAAGCCTTTGAATATTATAAGCAGAGCCTCATGGATGAATTTGGTTGGTGCTTAGAAGACCAGAATGCTGTTAGCAACGATGACAGTAAAGGTCAAGCTCAGGAAGTTTCAGATGGAAATGAGGATTCCATTGCTAGTTGTACTGGAGTCCATGTGTTTCACACTCTGAACAAAATTTTACTACATTTTGTCCATATTCTAGTCTGAGATTAATGGCAGGGGACTGATGACTGTGAGAAGAACTTTCAAGACAGCCCACCATTCAGGCTGTGACATGGATTCTACAGACTGCTTTTGTGGGCAAATGTTGACAAGACAATTTGAAAACCTTAAATTTAATCTAAAAGAAATCCTATGTTAAGATGGGGCCCAAAATGATGTGGTTACTAAAGCTCTTGGTACCATTGAAAAAGAAAGAAGCATAGTGGTACCTCTGTCCACAAACTTAATTCATTCCATGATTCTGGAAAAGATGACCAGAGTCATGTTCATCAGCTGGTGCAGAGTTCATGAACAAAATTTGAAAACCTTAAATTTAATCTAAAAGAAATCCTATGTTAAGATGGGGCCCAAAATGATGTGGTTACTAAAGCTCTTGGTACCATTGAAAAAGAAAGAAGCATAGTGGTACCTCTGTCCACAAACTTAATTCATTCCATGATTCTGGAAAAGATGACCAGAGTCATGTTCATCAGCTGGTGCAGAGTTCATGAACAAAAACAAAATTTCACTGAACTCTTTTGTTTGCAACTGAAATTGTTCACAAATAAAAGTGTTCATGAAATGATGTACCACTTTACTTCTTATGGAAACATTAAGAAAAATGAATTGAGGACATCTTATAAATCAGCAAGATCCCAACCACTGTAGACCCAAATGTGCAAATGTTAAATTTTTCATTTAAGGAGAAATACCCAGAGACCTCTACTCAAGAAGAGCCTCCTAAGCAACACCTCAGATGGGATTAATATCCAGAATATTAAACAACTAAAAACATAGACCCCTCCCAATAAAAGACCCAATGAAAAAAAAGAGACAATTGAGATAAATGGACATTTCTAAAAGAAGAATTACAGATGATCAATAGGTATATGAAATAATGCTTAGCATGTTTGACTATTACAGAAACGCAAAACAAAATAACACTGTGATTTCCTCTTACTCCAGTAAGAATGGCTATCATCAAGGACTCAAAACACAACAAATGTAGGTAAAGATATGTGGAAAAAATAAATGTCTACTTTGTCGGTGGGAATATAAACTAGTACAACCATTATGGATGTCAGTGTAAAGATTGCTCAAAAAACTAAAAATAGAAATCCACTTGACATGGTTCTTCCTCTTCTGGGTATCTTCTCAAAACAGTTAAAGTCATAATATTACAGTGATGCATGAATCATGTTTATAGAAGCACAATTCATAGTAACTAGATTATGGAAGTAGCCTGTATGCCTATAAACAGATTAATAGACAAAGAAATGTGGACTCAGTACTATTCAGTCATTTGGAGGTATAAATTGGAGTCATACCTATGAAAATGGCTGAATCATAAGATCATAATACTAAGTGAAACAAACTGAACACAGAAATCTAAATATCACTTGGCTGCCCTAACATGGAAAATAAATATAAATGATAAATTATTACTAATGAATGTACATAACATTTTAAACGAGATAAAATAGAAATAATGTGAAGAGAAAAATAAAAGAGATGTGATACGAAAGAAGGTAGACTCTTGTGGAAATGGGAAGAGGCTCTGAGATAGGGAAGTTAAAATAGTCAGTGTAATATGTATATGTATCAATTCTCCAGACAAATGTCTTTTCATATAGTACAAACACAAAGCAACAAAAGGAAATTTAAACCTAAACTTCTTAAAGTGAATAAAAGTTAGTAAGAATTTTTGCTATAATTTTCCACTTCTAGAAAGCACTTTGAATTTTGCATTGATACTATATTAATTTTGTAATAATATGGATCTAATAGCCTTTGTATATCTCTGTTTTCAAAACCAGCAGTAAATTGCAAAAATGATCTTAAAGGAGTAAGGAATGTTGCTATATCAAATTATTATCCAAGAAACTGTTAATACTGCTAGTGTATAGAAGAAATTGTTTGGAAACACTCTGATTTTAAAAATAGATCACTTTACACTTTAGTATTAATGTGTTACTGATATTTGATCACATTAGAAAGGTAAATAGAAATATACCTTTTTGCTTATTGCTTGAAGCATTACAGTAATAAAGTTTTTAAATTTTAATTTTTCAGTTAATACAAGAGGTCATACTTAAATCATGTTATGAATGAATGAGCAAATAAGGAAATTGGGGAGGATGACAAGTGAAACAATTTAGTCTAATGACATTTTTCTTTTTATATATTAAAATATAAGGGAAAAATCAATAAATATTGACTTAATTTCAAGTTTTCGAACCACTATAGCCAGAGACTGCCGAAAGTTTATTTTCTACCTTCCCTTCATGTGCTACCAACTCTGTCACTGATAAATTCTGTCTTCTGGTCCTATCTTCCTGTTGCCTCTAAGTATGTTTTATTAGAATTTAGTCTTTGTGTGAGCTCATAGAATCAATCTTGAGTGCTGAGTCTACATTTCAAAGCGCAGATCATATGTTCTCTCTAAGTATGTTCTGTGTAGTGTTGCCAGGTGCTACTACAGAACCTTTCCTTTCTTACCTGCACGTTCCTTACCTGACATGTGCTGTACTTTAAGCTCTACGAAATATTCATTGGATCAGAGCTATATTCAGCTGCTTTTGACAATAAGAATTGTATTTAAATTGCTCTTTGGCAGAGAATGTCTTCATTTGTTCAACAATGTTTGTTTATTTTGCTTTATATCGTAGAAAAGAAAACAGATGTTCTCTGCAGTAAAAGGGATAAAACTCTAGTAATGAGTAAAGAAATAAACATATGATGAGATCTGCTATAAAATGCTATAAAAGGTACAATGATAAAGAATAAAGTGTGATATATCTTTAAATAAAATAGAGAAAACTTCTATGACAAAGAATTGTTAGCTGAGTCCTGAAGGGAAAAAAGTGAGTGAAAAGATGTAGACAGAATGGCGTCCCAAAAAGAAGAAATTGCTTATAGAAGACCCTAAAGTTGGAAAACCATTGGCATGTATTAAGGCATTAGAGGAACAGAATGAATCTGAATTTCTGATAAATTGTAGACAAGAGTATAAATAGACACAATAAAGTAGGAGGCCTACGAATAGACAAATCCATATTAAGAATTTGATCCAGAGTGTTCAGAGAAGGCATTGAGAGAATGTTTTTAACAGTTTTTAGTTTTTGGAAAGACTATCTTTTTTTCTGCTGTGTAGAGAATAAATTGGAGGGAAGCAGGGAGCTTCGTACTGAAGTTAGAACAATTCTCTAGGTGAGCAATATTGATAAATTTAATGGGAACACATAAGAGGAAGAGCATAGCAGATTCAGGAAATTTAAAACAGAATGATAAGGTGTTCTGGTAGATTGGATGCAAGGACGATGAAAAGAGGAAAAATGATGGAGAACAATAACAAATATAGATGGCAATGGCATTTATTGAGATGGAGGAAAGATAGAAAAACTTATGTTTACTGGATAAGAATTTCTTAAAATATATTTTGTGATGAGACTGGCACCTTTAAGTAGAAATATCGAAAATGAAGAAAGTTATTACAGATGATATTTAAACTTTGGGACCTGCTATGGGCATCTGAGGAGACTCCTGAAAAGAAATAGGATATATAACAACCCAGCCTGATAAAAATTTGAATTAGCAAACTGCAGAAGGAGCTTATACGAATAAAAACAAAGGCCAAAATGTGAAATGGAAAACAAGAAGACATGATGAGTTGATTTAATTGCCCACAGCTAAGATTTGGACTAATAGGGAGTCAGGATAGTATCTATAGAAACTGACAGAAATCACAGGGATGGGATAGATGAAATTTTATAGAAATACCACAAGGTAATTTGTCGTTGAAAATCAATTCAGTGAATAGAAGCAACCAATATACCTTTCTGAAAGTCTTGGGTAAATAAATTGTAAGGTATCTGGAAAATGGACTATTATTAAACAATAACGTAATCAACCGCCAAGCCATGGAAGAAACCTAATTGAACAATATTTTATGAAAGAAACAATCTTACCAGGTCATATATGACATGTTCCCAAATATATGACTTTCTGGAAAAGCAAGAGTATGAGGAAATTGACAAAATATCAATGGTTTCCAAGGGTTAGGGACAAAAGAAGCATGAATGCACACAGGCTTTTTTAGGGCATTGAAACTATTTTAATCATACTACAATGAAGGACATTTGTCGTTATGCATTTGTCCAAACTTTCAACAAATGTACAACAACAAAAGTAAACCTAACGCAAACTTTTACCTGAGTAATAGCGATACGTCAATGTAGGCTCATTAACTAATACATACATCACGATTGTGAGCCATGTAGATAATGGGAAAACTATGCATTTGCTGGTGAAGGAACATATGGGAACTTGCTGTACCTTCTCTTCAATTTTGATGTGAACCTAAAATTGTTTTAGCTGAGGATTTAGCTCAGTGTTGCTGCGGCCTGACTCGCAAATGCAAGGACCTGACTTCGAACCCCGGTACCTAAATAAATAAATAAATAAATAAAGGCATTAAAATTAATATGTAGTTAGCAAACTTCTTGTTAGCTTTAATTTTTATAAAGAAAGGATATGCAATTTAAGGGGGGTTAGTATGGAATATAGATGAACACATTGATTAAATGTTAAGAAAAATCGAGTACAGTTGAAAAGAATGATATAGAAAATGAAAGAACTTCACATACTTTTAAAATTGTAAAGAAAAAGATTACAAGAATATTTTCAAGAAGTGTTCTTAACAATAGCAAAATTATTTCTCAATCGGTAATTTTATTTATTTATTTTAATCTGGAAACAATAGAAAACAGTAATGCTTTATTTTGGTATTATAGCCACATCCTATGCTGAGCTCACTTATTGGCTCTTGAGCGATCTTTACCTTTCTTTTAAAAGTTATTTTGGAGTGATTCTTCTCTTTAAAATTTTTCCTAGATCTTTTCTCACAGACCAGTGCATAAGTTTATGAATCTATGAATTGCAACATGCGGTTTCTTATTTAACAACCAAATCATGCGCAAAGTTATGATTATTTTTATGTAATAAGGGAATTAATTCTTGTAAAGATGTTCATTTTTTTCAGTTATATAGACCATGAATTTGTACGTTATGATGCCTGATAGACCTACAATACACTTCTATGTTGAATTCTTCACTTTAAGAGTCATACCTAGGAAACACTTTTATATAATGTGGGATGGAAAATAACTCCAGTAGATCCGAAACTGATTGTGTCCTGTAGTAAGTAGGGTTGGCAATTTCTGCCTCCAAATATCACATGAAGATTCTAGATTGACCGTCAGAACTTTGACATTGTATTCACTTCTGCTGGATCTTTATTGGTACATATATACAAAAAGTTTAAAAAGCGTGTGGAAACAAGCCAGCAAAATATTCTGCTGCACAATTATTCAGATAATCTTTATTATGTGATTAGGAAGTATATGCGATTGTCTATAACATTTCTATCTAAAAAGATTTATACAGTCAAATAACATCACTTTTGTTTACACAACAAACCCCATCCTGTCCAACATAGATCCACATCTGGCTCATTTCAAAACTAGTGAGCTATGCTACAGCAGCAGGAGCAGAGAAGAGAGGAGTAAACATAGTTAGAATTGGAAATTCTCGAGGATAAAGTGATAATAATTTCTTCTGATGAATTTTGAATTTCCCTTTTTGAAGCATGAGGTAGAAATTGATTTGTCACTCTCAGGGTCCTTATATAGGCCACTAGAAGAATTTAGTCAGAAAATGTTCAAAGTAAAAATTTATCCAATTGAATGATTAAATTTCTGAGGAAGATGACATTTTTTGGAGGAAATCAAAAGGTTAAAGAATAAGGAATTTCTGGGCCAGGGATTTAGTTTGTGGTGCTGCTGCCTGCCTAGCAAGTGCAAGGTCCCAAGTTCGTTCCCAAGTATCCCTCCAAAAAAGTAATGGGTTTCAACTCATAAAGAATAAAGCAAAGAACTATAATATATAATTTTATTTAATTACATACATATTGAAATGTGTAGGTAGAAGTGTAATATTTGAATTAAATGTTTGAAGCAAATTGGAGTAAATAATTATATATATATAATATATATATAATATAT
>NW_022900926.1:56891618-56895097 GCF_012274545.1 Fukomys damarensis | reverse complement strand
ATATATTATATATATAATGTTATTTATAGAATCTAGACAATGGTATACCATTATTCACAGTGAAGTTTGTTAAAGTTTTCTGTGCATCTGTAATTTTTCATAGAAAAATTTTAGAAAAATGAAACAGATCTGTATTATAAAATAAATTAATGGATGCATTTAGGCAAAATTAATATTATGAATTGTATAAATATCACTAAGGTTTTTTTTTTTTCTTTCACTAGTGATACCCAGAAAAACATTTTTTAATCGCTGAGTCAGTAACTACCACTGATTTAATTCCATTTTTATAAGTTGACAAAACTAATGATTCTCAAAATCCAATTCTTCTAAATCTTGGAGAAAAGCAGTGATAAAAAAGAGAAGAGAGGCTTTGGATTTTCTCAATCAATAAAGACTTATACATTGACTGCTGAAGTGATGGACATGTATAGTCAATTTGGTTTGACTTCTGTGCTATCTGGAAGAAAAGGCAACTGTTCATTTGTCTCTATCCTCAATGATAATACTTGAGATTTGACCAGTGTTGAAAAAAAATGTTTGTATTAGGTAGTTGTGTCTGTACGAGGACAGAAGTAAAGGACTCTAACTTAGACACTTTGCAGGTTAAAGCAAAAAGCAAAATTTTGAACTCAGAAAATAGTGTCAGTTCCACTTACAAGAAAACCCCTTTATTTCACTCTTATTATTCCTTTCTCTTATTTGCAAAAGGGTACTCCCACTCTTTAGGTTCAGAAAATATTAAAGTGACCACATTCTGTTATGTAACATACTTTATTGTACTCTTTTAAAAAATCTAGAAAATTTAGATAAATAAAAATAGTGTTATCATTATACAGGAAGCCATCTTTTTTTCACATTTTTGAAGTGTAATTTTTCTCATTCTGTTTATGTAGCCATTTGTAGAATTAGTATTTGTTTATTTATTGCATTTTCTTCTTTTCAGGTTAATAAAGAAAAGATACAAAAATGAACTGGAGATACAGATTCAAATGATGTATGTTACACAAGAAATTTATTAAATCACCATTAGCCAATAATTTTATTGATAGTTTTATTTAAATAAAAAGTATAAAGCTTATCTAAAATTTGAGATAAAATTATAAATTTTTACACATGTTTAATGGTGGGAATTCAATACCTTCATATAAAATATAAACCAATACTTTAACTTTTCTGTGCCTTTTAAAATAATCTTTTTGATATCTGAGTACATTCTAGAAGCAAATGATTGTACCTATAGCTATTTCAGTAAAGAGTTATGAGTCTATATCATTGGTCTCAGGTACAGTTATATGCTCCCTAGAAACTTTTTGTATATAAATTGTTAGAGCAAATGGAACTCTTATTTAAATCTCTAGAAAATAGCTGTTTAATTTTGAATTACACTAATTGTAAAAATCAGTGTGTATAATGTCATCCCGTATACCATATGAAGCATAAATTTTTTATTCAAAAGAAAAGTCTTTTAAAAATTAAAACAATAGTTTTACTTATATTTTTATATTTTTACATTACAATTATAGGGCAAAATACTAAGTTGCTCATATTTCTCAGTGTGTCACACTCTCTTCCTTCTTTTATACAAATTTCTACTTTCTGTTTTTTTCAAGTATTTACTTTGTAGTACTAAGAATCAAACACAAATTTTGTCGCGTTGGATTCTACCACTGAGTTATACCACCTCCCTAAAACTGGAGTTTAGATATGATGCCCTCCTTTTAATTGCCTGCACTTTCAAGTAGTTGTCAATCAAATTAGATCACTCTTCTAGTGCTTTTACTTGCATGTTTGTTTAAATACATATTGTTTCATATTTTTCCTTTACCGTTGTGTTTTTTAATAGAAATCAGTATGTTGTGTTTCTGTTTTCTGATCCTCCACATGCACTACTCCACAGTTTAATTCTACCACACTTTATGCATGGTTTTCTGGTGTTGGAGCCAAGTCACACCCAAGAAGAATCCCTTCAAATGAAGCTGGGAGAAGCATCATCATACAGGCCCTGTTACAAACTGGTGCTAGAATTTCTGGGCCTGCCAAGAGCAGATGGGCTAAGACTTCAGCAGGGATCTGTGGTAGCATCCACACCCTCATCTATCCTACACGAGCACTCCCAAATCCATGTTTCAGCCAGTGAGATCTCTGTCATTCTTCCTGTAAGAAAGAGCAGAGCGCAGTGCTGTCTGTATGTCGTTAGAAGTTTACATGAGTTAAAAAGAGAAAACCCTTAAAGGTGCCTGGTTGATAGCAAGTGCTCAAAAATTTAACTGTTATTAATATTTTCATCTCCATTGTACAATTAAAAAGAAACTAGAAAAAATTTGGCCCAGATAAAATGAACTAAAGACAGCTCCTTATCCTTTTTCTATATCCAATATTAAACTGCTTATTAAAGTCTTCCCTAACATGTTAGCACATTCAAATAAGCTTTAACACTGACTTTCATATCACAGTCTCTTATATCTATCTATCTATCTATCTATCTATCTATCTATCTATCTATCTATCTATCTCTATCTCTCTATACATAGAGAGATAGAGATATATAGATATATATCTTTATCTCTATATATAGATAGATATATATTCCTTTCATTTTCTTGACATTGAGAAAGGCCAAATTAATATATTTGGAAAAAATGTCCAACTAGAAACATATTTAGAAATACATAAATTGTTCTAACACTATATTTAAAAAAGCATAAGTGATCTTTTTCTATAACATCTAGAATGTTAGCTGTTATACTTTCTTTGATTAAGTTGAGAAACAATTTATATATATACATTTTAGTTAATTTTTAAAATTACATTTATAATTCTGTTTCACTATAGATTTTTTTCTTTTATGGAGTTTATTGGTATATTTTACATATATAATACTGTTACATTTGTTATTGGGATCTTCTACCTTTATATGACATGTAGTCTTGGTTCTCATTTTTTCCCCTTATCCCTGCCCTCCCTTGAGCCCCTCCTACCCTCCTCATTTACAAACACTTTATTTCCATTTTTTCATTTTCTCATATTTTTCCCTTATTACCTTTCCCTTACCCTTCCCACTTTAGCTACGCCTTTAACTCTTTTCTTCCCATTTCAAAATGTCAGTTATCTCATTAGGATCTTATGTACTATTACAGTTTATTCACACCAGAGAAACTATTCAGTATTTACACATGTGTGACTTTTTTATTTCACTTAGGAGTATATCCTTAATATGTATCCATTTTCCTATGAATGAATCTAATTTCTCGTTCCTTATGGCTGAGTAATATTCCATTTTATAGAAAAAACACATCTTTATCCTATCTCCAACTGATGGGCAAATGGGCTGTTTCCAGGTTTTAGCTATTACAAACTGTGCGGCTAAAAACATGGGTGTGCATATATCACTGTGGTATGATTCTTTTAATTCTTTTGGGAAGATACCCAGCAGAGGGATGGATGGGTCAAATGGAACCTTTAGTCCCAGCTCTTTG
>NW_022900926.1:56890519-56891422 GCF_012274545.1 Fukomys damarensis | reverse complement strand
TGGATTTCAACCTCCCAAAGATTAAAACTGGAATATTATTTTTCACCATGCACTAAATTAAAATCCAAGTGAATTAAGGATCTAAATATTAAAACAGAAACACTAAACTTGCTGGAGGATAAGTTAGGCAGAACTCTTGAAGACGTTGACATAGGAAAAGACTTTATAAACAAATCCTTAGTAGCATGGGAACTAGCAGAAAGAATCAACAACTGGGATCTCATCTTATTAAAAAGCTTCCGCACTGCAAAAGAAACCATCAACAGATCTAAGAGACAACCCACAATGTGGGAAAAAAATTTCAGCAGCTGCTACTCAGACAAAGGACTATTATCTAGAATATATAAAGAACTCAAAACAATCAACATCCCCAAATATAAAGACCCGATTCAAAAGTGGGCATCTGAAATGAACAGACATTTCTCAGACAAAGAAGTAAAAGCAGTAAGCAAATATTTGAAAAAATGTTTCACATCACTGTTTCAGTATAGATTTAAGCTTAATAGCTGAAAATAAGGGAGAATAATTGTAAGGTTTATCACATTTTTCAAAAAGACTTTTCTACTTTCATCATGTTTGTAAACTCCAGTTTTTATTTTTCAATAGTTTTGTGTCTTATTTGTATCACATACTCGTTTGCATAGGTATGTTTAATACAACATGAGATATTAAGTTTAAATTAACAAGATAATGAAAGGTACCATAGCACTGAAGATTTGCAAAGTTATCTGTACTTTGATGAAGTAATAGTTTACTTCTCAGTCATACTGAATGTCTAATGTATGCTTCAAGAGTACTATGCTGACTGTCTTCTTTTGGTTTTGTTTGTTTCTTGTTTGGTTTTGGTACTGGGGATTGAACTCAGGACCTTGCACTTGCAAGACAGGCAGCGACACCAATGAG
>NW_022900926.1:56889404-56890019 GCF_012274545.1 Fukomys damarensis | reverse complement strand
TGCACGTTCCTTACCTGACATGTGCTGTACTTTAAGCTCTACGAAATATTCATTGGATCAGAGGTATATTCAGCTTCTTTTGACAATAAGAATTGTATTTAAATTGCTCTTTGGCAGAAAATGCCTTCATTTGTTCAACAATGTTTGTTTATTTTGCTTTAGATCATAGAAAAGAAAACAGATGTTCTCTGCAGTAAAAGGGATAAAACTCTAGTAATGAGTAAAGAAATAAACATATGATGAGATCTGCTATAAAATGCTATAAAAGGTACAATGATAAAGAATAAAGTGTGATATATCTTTAAATAAAATAGAGAAAACTTCTATGACAAAGAATTGTTAGCTGAGTCCTGAAGGGAAAAAAGTGAGTGAAAAGATGTAGACAGAATGGCGTCCCAAAAAGAAGAAATTGCTTATAGAAGACCCTAAAGTTGGAAAACCATTGGCATGTATTAAGGCATTAGAGGAATAGAATGAATCTGAATTTCTGATAAATTGTAGACAAGAGTATAAATAGACACAATAAAGTAGGAGGCCTACGAACAGACAAATCCATATTAAGAATTTGATCCAGGGTGTTCAGAGAAGGCATTGAGAGAATGTTTTTAACAGTTT
>NW_022900926.1:56857726-56885972 GCF_012274545.1 Fukomys damarensis | reverse complement strand
GTTTTATTTAAATAAAAAGTATAAAGCTTATCTAAAATTTGAGATAAAATTATAAATTTTTACACATGTTTAACGGTGGGAATTCAATACCTTCATATAAAATATAAACCAATACTTTAACTTTTCTGTGCCTTTTAAAATAATCTTTTTGATATCTGAGTACATTCTAGAAGCAAATGATTGTACCTATAGCTATTTCAGTAAAGAGTTATGAGTCTATATCATTGGTCTCAGGTACAGTTATATGCTCCCTAGAAACTTTTTGTATATAAATTGTTAGAGCAAATGGAACTCTTATTTAAATCTCTAGAAAATAGCTGTTTAATTTTGAATTACATTAATTGTAAAAATCAGTGTGTATAATGTCATCCCGTATACCATATGAAGCATAAATTTTTTATTCAAAAGAAAACAGTCTTTTAAAAATTAAAACAATAGTTTTACTTATATTTTTATATCTTTACATTACAATTATAGGGCAAAATACTAAGTTAATCATATTTCTCAGTGTGTCACACTCTCTTCCTTCTTTTATACAAATTTCTACTTTCTGTTTTTTTCAAGTATTTACTTTGTAGTACTAAGAATCAAACACAAATTTTGTCGCGTTGGATTCTACCACTGAGTTATACCACCTCCCTAAAACTGGAGTTTAGATATGATTCCCTCCTTTTAATTGCCTGCACTTTCAAGTAGTTGTCAATCAAATTAGATCACTCTTCTAGTGCTTTTACTTGCATGTTTGTTTAAATACATATTGTTTCATATTTTTCCTTTACCGTTGTGTTTTTTAATACAAATCAGTATGTTGTGTTTCTGTTTTCTGATCCTCCACATGCACTACTCCACAGTTTAATTCTACCACACTTTATGCATGGTTTTCTGGTGTTGGAGCCAAGTCACACCCAAGAAGAATCCCTTCAAATGAAGCTGGGAGAAGCATCATCATACAGGCCCTGTTACAAACTGGTGCTAGAATTTCCGGGCCTGCCAAGAGCAGATGGGCTAAGACTTCAGCAGGGATCTGTGGTAGCATCCACACCCTCATCTATCCTACACGAGCACTCCCAAATCCATGTTTCAGCCAGTGAGATCTCTGTCATTCTTGCTGTAAGAAAGAGCAGAGTGCAGTGCTGTCTGTATGTCAAGTTAGAAGTTTACATGAGTTAAAAAGAGAAAACCCTTAAAGGTGCCTGGTTGATAGCAAGTGCTCAAAAATTTAACTGTTATTAATATTTTCATCTCCATTGTACAATTAAAAAGAAACTAGAAAAAATTTGGCCCAGATAAAATGAACTAAACACAGCTCCTTACCCTTTTTCTATATCCAATATTAAACTGCTTATTAAAGTCTTCCCTAACATGTTAGCACATTCAAATAAGCTTTAACACTGACTTTCATATCACAGTCTCATATCTATCTATCTATCTATCTATCTATCTATCTATCTCTATCTCTCTATATATAGAGATAGAGATATATAGATATATATCTCTATCTCTATATATAGATAGATATATATTCCTTTCATTTTCTTGACATTGAGAAAGACCAAATTAATATATTTGGAAAAAATGTCCAACTAGAAACATATTTAGAAATACATAAATTGTTCTAACACTATATTTAAAAAAGCATAAGTGATCTTTTTCTATAACATCTAGAAAGTTAGCTGTTATACTTTCTTTGATTAAGTTGAGAAACAATTTATATATATACATTGTAGTTAATTTTTAAAATTACATTTATAATTTTGTTTCACTATAGATTTTTTTCTTTTATGGAGTTTATTGGTATATTTTACATATATAGTACTGTTACATTTGTTATTGGGATCTTCTACCTTTATATGACATGTGGTCTTGGTTCTCATTTTTTCCCCTTGTCCCTGCCCTTCCTTGAGCCCCTCCTACCCTCCTCATTTACAAACACTTTATTTCCATTTTTTCATTTTCTCATATTTTTCCCTTATTACCTTTCCCTTACCCTTCCCACTTTAGCTACACCTTTAACTCTTTTCTTCCCATTTCAAAATGTCAGTTATCTCATTAGGATCTTATGTACTATTACAGTTTATTCACACCAGAGAAACTATTCAGTATTTACACATGTGTGACTTTTTTATTTCACTTAGGAGTATATCCTTAATATGTATCCATTTTCCTATGAATGAATCTAATTTCTCGTTCCTTATGGCTGAGTAATATTCCTTTTTATAGAAAAAACACATCTTTATCCTATCTCCAACTGATGGGCAAATGGGCTGTTTCCAGGTTTTAGCTATTACAAACTGTGCGGCTAAAAACATGGGTGTGCATATATCACTGTGGTATGATTCTTTTAATTCTTTTGGGAAGATACCCAGCAGAGGGATGGATGGGTCAAATGGAACCTTTAGTCCCAGCTCTTTGAGGTATCTCCATATTGATTTCCATAGTGGTTGCACCAGTCTGCACTCCCACCAACATGGAGAAGGGTTCCTTTCTCCCCACAACCCCGCCAACATTTGTTATTGGTTGATGTCTTGATAGCAGCCATTCTTTGTGGGGTGAGGTGGAATCTCAGTGTTGTTTTCATCTGCATCTCTCGAATGACCACTGGATCTCAACCTGCCAAAGATTAAAACTAGACCATTATCTTTCACCATGCACTAAATTAAAATCCAAGTGAATTAAGGATCTAAATATTAAAACAGAAACACTAAACTTGCTGGAGGATAAGTTAGGCAGAACTCTTGAAGACGTTGACATAGGAAAAGACTTTATAAACAAATCCTTAGTAGCATGGGAACTAGCAGAAAGAATCAACAACTGGGATCTCATCTTATTAAAAAGCTTCCGCACTGCAAAAGAAACCATCAACAGATCTAAGAGACAACCCACAATGTGGGAAAACAATTTCAGCAGCTGCTACTCAGACAAAGGACTATTATCTAGAATATATAAAGAACTCAAAACAATCAACATCCCCAAATATAAAGACCCGATTCAAAAGTGGGCATCTGAAATGAACAGACATTTCTCAGACAAAGAGTAAAAGCAGTAAGCAAATATTTGAAAAAATGTTTCACATCACTGTTTCAGTGTAGATTTAAGCTTAATAACTGAAAATAAGGGAGAATAATTTTAAGGTTTATCACATTTTTCAAAAAGACTTTTCTACTTTCATCATGTTTGTAAACTCCAATTTTTAGTTTTCAATAGTTTTGTGTCTTATTTGTATCACATACTCGTTTGCATAGGTATGTTTAATACAACATGAGATATTAAGTTTAAGTTAACAAGATAATGAAAGGTACCATAGCACTGAAGATTTGCCAAGTTATCTGTACTTTGATGAAGTAATAGTTTACTTCTCAGTCATACTGAATGTCTAATGTGTGCTTCAAGAGGACTATGCGGACTGTCTTCTTTTGGTTTTGTTTGTTTCTTGTTTGTTTTTGGTACTGGGGATTGAACTCAGGACCTTGCACTTGCAAGACAGGCAGCGACACCAATGAGCTAAATCCCTGGCCTGTATGCTGACTGTCTTCCAGTGTGGCAGGCTGAGGCGGTTCCATCACTACAGGGCATTCTCAATTGCCTGGTGTCCCCTGCCTCGTCCCCCTCAAATTGTGTTTAAAACTCTTAGTGCTTCAGTATATGACTTTATTTGAAAGAAAAATGATTGTGAACATAAATTAAGAAGTAGTAACACAGGTGCCTCCTTTCTTTGAGCACCCACACTCCACTCTTAAGCACATCTTATATCTTCCTCTAATAAATCCCTCTCATGCTTCTTTTTACCGATGCATCCAAAAAATTCTTTTTCTGAGATAGGACTCACAGAACCTGCATACTTAATTTTAAAATAGTAAGTTAAGTCCTATATTTTAGCCGTGGGAACCCTCAACCCATGACATTTTTTTTGGTGATGACAAAGGGACCTAAAAGAATAGGCATCCTTTACTAAGTCCAGGCAAGTTGCTTTTTTAAATTTACCTTGCCTAGTAAATCTTTATCATACTTCTTATAGTTACACAGAAGTAATTTGGTTTCTACTCTAATATGACTGATGTTTAAAATATGAGGTATGATCAAAACATATGGTGAATCCTTAAATTTATTTAAAAATATTATAGTAAAAAACGCATGGCCATGAATCCCTTCAGAATACTCCCACTTCCTTTGAACACACATACTGCATCGCTCTTGGCTATTCTGAAGTAGTTTTGGAAGTTCTATGCTCTATCTTTATGAGGTGGGATGGAAAATACAAGTTGTGCTACTAACAAGTGCTTTCCCATGAAAATTCGGGGTTGTAACAATATTATGGTCTGTCCTCATTTACTTTATTCACTGTACTTGGCACCGTGCTACTACCGGCTCTTGATTCAGAACACTGAGGAAGTTAGGTATGTAACTAAGGGTGCTCATGGAAATAGTGTTTCAACAACTGCTACAGAAAGTGGCAAGGAAAATGGGATGCAATTGAAGCCAGGGGAGTTATTTTGAGGGGAGTGGATGGGAATATATCTTGGACAGTGATTTTCTAAAATGTATATGGTCACTATACATTCTGATCTTATCTATGTGTAAGATGTCTGAGCTATTTGCTGTTGCTTTGATGTGTTATGTACATGCACCAGCTCCACACAACATGCTGTACTATGCACATGTATTAATAAAATAAACTTTTTAAAAGTAAATATTGATGGCCAAATATAGAGAAAACTGTAACATCTAGTTAAGGAATGCATATTAAAAGCACAGTCCACTGCTATTTTCCCACCAAAATAGAAGAGCTAACAAAAAAATTTTATTGGTATAATTGGCAAAATAGATACAGAAATTGCTTATAAATGGCTGACAGAAGTTCAAATTAGCACAACCAACTGGGGAACATTTTTCACAGTATCTCATATATTTAAATAAACTATACACAGTCTTTAATTTTAAATTATTGGTGTGTAGCTTCTGATAATGTTTCTGTGTTCAGGGATAATTCAAGAATTTTCACAGCAGCTTTATTTGAAATGGTGCTGTCTTGGTTACTTTTCTCTCACTGTTGAGACAAAATACCCAGTACCCAAAGTTGAAGGAGGAAAGGTTTATCTAGCTCACAGTTTGTAGAGGTTTCAATCCATAATCAGCTGGCTCCAAGGCAAAGTGGCACATGGCTGAGGGATGTCACAGAGGAGAAACAGTTCATGGTAACCACCTAGTACCAAAAGCCACAAGGGCCTTAACAGCATCTTCCTGCCCCTTTTATCTTATTCAGACTACTTAGGGCAGGTAGCATCCTCAGTCCTAGTGTCCTCAGGCCTAGCTTCACCGTGAATCAATCACATACTCTAGATTCAGGCACCTCTGAAAAAGTATGAGGCTTTGTTGACATCTAAACACAAACTTTAATAGGGGCTCAGCTGGAAAAATGTATATCATTAAAGAATGGAGTAGACAATTGTGTGTGTGTACATGTATATATGACACACGCACTTATAATGTGTATGACATGCTTACAACATGAAATAATACTATAAATTAGGAAGAATGATTGGATTTTTGTTATCTTTTTTAAAGAAGCTTATTGCAATATTGTATCCATATATAAAGTTTTGATCACCTTTACGTTTCAACAGTGTGCAAAACACAGTCAGAAATTTTAGACATGCATCATCGTTAGATAAAATTTAAACAAGCATATTTAAACTATTTATAAATGGGGTCAGCAATTGTATTTATGGTGTTGATGGGTCCCCTGACAAGTTCTGTGGGTTGAGCAAAGTTGTGGCAAATGATTAGTCTTGCTCTCAGTGAGAATGAACTCGGGGAGGTGGCACAAAGGAGGGGCAATGTTACATTTGAGTGAATCCAGGAGAATGTAACATAAAGAATTAATACATTGTAAATTAAAATTCCCATTAAACATTTATTTTAAACAATGTTATTCTTTCTTATTAAATACTAACAGTTTTGATTTCCTCTTTTATGGGATATCATCAGTACATAGCCATGTCACAGAAAACTGGATATGTTTCTCTCATCGTGAAAAAAGTAGAGGCAAAGATTCATTGTGTAGATGTTTTCTATAAAGTATAAAATTATACAAACTTAAGTTTTCTTTAATTTCTTTTTCTTCTAACAGTTCTCCCATTTTGTAAATTGTGCTTTATTTCTGTTTCAGTGTTTACCCCATAACATGCTAACTAATATGCCTATAATTTCCTAGTATCTATCTGGAGAATATTTCATATAGATTCTACTTTTCTCTGCTTTTTGGATTCCTTTCATCTGTAATTTAAAAGTCATCTTTAATTTAATTGCGTATTCTCATTTTAAAGTAGATTTTTCCAACCACTATTTCCTGAGAAGAAAATATTTCTAAGTTCTCTTCCTTACTAGTTCTTTGAGAGAAATTTTCTGTGCAGTAAATGTCCTTGGCCCCTCTTTATCTGGCCCTTCTCTCATTCTTTAATGATCTATGATTGGATTGAAAATTCTTGTTTCAGCATATTGAAGCTGTTACTCTTTTATCTTTCTACATTCAGCATTACTCTTAAATCCATGGTTAGTGAGTCTTTGTCCTTTGTAGCTGAACTGTTTTATTGTTCTCTAACATTAATAGTGAGCATTTTGGCTGTTATTTTCTCAAATGCTAGCTCCATACATTTTGTCTCCTCTGTTCCCCACATTCCTATTTAAAAAATCACAATGCTTTGACTCTTGTTTCCCATGAATCCATTTTTCTCTTTTGCTTCTCATCTCTATATTTTCTGCTGGATGCTTTGGAACATTTCTCCAGACTAACATTATAGTTTACAGTTGTTAACTTCTCTTCAAATCGTGAAGTAACTTTATATAGCTTTCTGTCAATGTGCTCCATCAATCTCAAAATTTGGTAATGGGAAGAAACTTGCTATGCATCAAAACTGTTGCCTTACCACTACCAGAGCTAAGAGAATTTACAATGTGGGAAAAAATTTTACCAGCTGTTCCTCAGACAAAAGTCTACTATCTAGAATATAAAGAATTCAAAAAATCAGCCCCCTCAAATTTAAAGACTCTGTTCAAAAATGGGCATCTGAAATGAACAGACACTTCTCAGACAAAGAAGTGAAAGCAGCAAATAAATATATGAGAAAAAGTTCCATATCACTGGTCATTTGAGAGATGCAGTTAAAAACAACATTCTGAGATTCCACCTCACCCTAGAAAGAATGGCTACTATCAAGAAATCACACAATAACAAATGCTCGTGGAGTTGGGGGAGAAAGGAACCCTTCTTCACTGTTGGTGGGAGTGTAGACTGGTGCAACCACTGTGGAAATCAATATGGAGATACCTCAAAAACCTAGAATTAGAGGTCGCATTTGACCCAGGTATCCCTCTGCTGTGTGTCTTTCCAAAAGAATAAAAAGAATCATACCACAGTGACATATGTGTACCCATGTTTATAGTGGCACACTTTCTAATAGTTAAAACTTGAAACATCCTAATTGCCCATAAACTGGAGACTAGATAAAGAAGATGAGGTTTTTCTATAAAATGGAATACTAGTCAGCCATAAACAGTGAGAAACTAGAGATATTTATAGGTAAATGGTTGCATATTGAGGCTATACTCAAGTGAAATAAATAGGATATACATGTGTAAATACTGAATAGTTTCACTGGTGTGAAGATTTAAAAGTGTAAATTAGGTTCAAATTGTATAATTGATAATGTGAAATGAGAAGAAAAGGCCCAAAGGAGTAGGGGAACTGGGAAAGGTAGGGAAAAGGAAAGAAGGGAAAAGAAAAAATATAAGAAAAGGAAAAAAAATGGAAACAAAGTCTTTGCAAATAGGGAAGGGTGGAGGGGATGAAGGGAGGGCAGGTGAATGGGGAGAAAATAAGAGCCAAGATATATCATGTAAAGGTACAAGGTCCTAATGCTGAATGTAACTGTACTGTATACCTAAAAAGTACCAATAAACTTAAAAAAACTGTTCCCTTAAATCCAGCATCACTGCCTCCTTTTCAGCTCCTGCTTTATCTTTATCAAAGTATAACTGAATTTGAACACAGCAAAAGAATAAAGAAGCAAAGAAAAGGTGCTCTGATTTTTAAATATGATGTTTTGTAATAAGCACAATAGGTTGTATACTTATTTGATTGCTGTGGCATCATAAATGATTGGCACTTACAGTAGCAATAATATAAAACTTATTCATTTCAATATTTTCATTGATTAATATAATGTTGGATGAATGTCTACATATAAATCACTATAAAATTTTTCAGGGGGTGGGAACTGTAGAGATTATCAAAGGAAAATAGGAGGATACATCAAAACTCAAAGGCAGTATCTGAAACGTATAGTTAGGGAATACACACACACCTATGAGAAAAATTCCCAATGACTGGTATATACTGTCCACCAAAAATGTATACACACTTCAAGAAAATAAAAACGGGCATATATTTTAATATAAAAATGATTAAGAGACAAGAGATTAGTACAAGTTATCCTTGGACTCTACAATTATAAGAGGTGCTCAATGTGCTGACCATTAGCTTCCAGACATTTATTATTTGTCTTTTCCTGAAGTATAAATTCATTTTTTGGCAGACACTTTATGTAAATTTATTTCAAAATTAATTCATGTAAAATGTTAGCTATGTCACACTATTTTATGATTAATAAAATATAACAAAATTATATTTTATGAGAATGATTAAAATAAAATGAATCATACTTTCAAAATTATTAGTGAGATAATAACTTGTTTCCAAATTCTTCATTTTGGGAGCTGTTGGATTTTAATTATCCTGTTAACTCCATACTTTTGTATTACCACTGGATATTTGGAAAAATATACCCTATTTGTGGCCCCTACTCTACATGCTCAAAATCTTTGCTCCTGTGGACCCTTCTTGCCTATGCCAAGAACCTGTTCCTACCAGCCCAGAGTCTTCATTTAAACCTCTACCTTTTGGAGTTGTTGCTTGCATGATGATTCTGGCCTGATATAATTCATATCATCTCCTTTCAACTCTTAGTATGACCATCCAGTCTTCCAAATTATTAACTATCTAATATGATAAACTACATTGATAAAGTAGAGTTATAAGAGCAACTATTGCATAATTTTAATTTTGGGCTTCCAAATAAAATGCACTTGTTTTTGATAATGTGAGAATGAGGTAGATAATTGAAAGCAAAAATCTTATCTTACCATTATTTCTAGTCAATAAAAGTGATACTGTCTTTTTCTCATTGCTTAGCCAAAATACACAAAACCCCAAATTAAAGGAGGAAATGTTTACTGTAGTTCACATTTTGTAGAGGTTGCAGTTCATAGCAGGCTGGCTCTAAGGCAGGATGGCATGGCAGAGGGGGAAAAAAAAGCAGTTCATGGTATGGAAAGCAGAAGGCAAGAGGAAGCAAAAGCAGTGAGCAGCAAGCAACCAACAGAAGCCCTCTTTCTGTCTCTTATATTCAATTCAGTCTACACCCCATTAGGGTAAGTAACCCTCACACCCACGGTGGGCCTTCTCTTTATCCACATGCAGAACTATGCCAAAACAATCAGTGAACTAATTTAGTAATCACACACACTTGATCCGAGCATTGCATACTTAATCTCAGCATCACACATTCTAGATCCAGCCACCTCTGCAAAGATCCACCTATGACCACGTGATACTTTGAGGTATATCTAGACACAAGCCATTACAGGCCTTTTTTCAACAGAACAAAACAACATTTTGCTTTACCTTTATTTTTTTCATTCCTAATACTGAATATCCATTTCATCAACATTTTAAATGATAGTCAAATTTCATTTAGGGACTAATAGGGAAGATACTAATTAATCTAACCAATTTCTCTAATCAACTTTAAAATTAATTTTATAGTGATCGATTAAATATATTAAAATTATTTTTCTAGTGAAAAATTGAAAGAAATTATTTCAGTGTACATCATAGTATATTAGTCAAACTTCATCAAGAACCCCTAGCATAGAGCTATAAACTTATTATTTGTTAGAATGATTTAACTTCACAAAATTGTGGGAGCAGGTTAAGTAGCCACTGCAACGTTTCTGTCTTAGTGTCTGATGGTGGAACTTGAAGTTCACATGATATGTAACCAAGCAAGGAAGATCCATAGCTATAGCGAGGAACAGCAAGGACAAGTTGTAGCTCTCAAGAATGCCATGGAGTCCACTAGAACAACACTGAAGCCCTTTTTGCGGGTATTTTCTGCCTTTCAGCCAAGTGGTGCCAGTGTCCTACAGAAGAGGAGGGCTTGGATCACTGAACAAAGCACACAAGCCAGGAGTTAGAAAAACTAAAGGGCAAGTTGGAGAATCTGACAGTCCCATCTCAAATCAAGGAGATATCAATAGGTCAGCAACAGGGAGTGTGGAGCTTCCCATTTGCCCTCTATATCTGTTAGAGGAATCTCTTTCCTATTCCATCTTATCAGGAAACATGTCATAAAGAAAATGTATCAAAGTGTAATGGAGCCTGGCTAAATTTCAACTTCACGAAGCCATCAAGCATGTCATTTTTCATTGAACTACATTTAAATTAGTTTCCTCACAAAATTCTGAAGAAGTGCAAAAATACATGTTGATGTATCCATCAATGGCAACAATACCTGCCTGTGGCTACCTAATATTTCAATGACCTGGAAGGTAAGCCTGCAGATACGAGCAACTGTCAGAACAGTTATTTTGATTTAGCAATCAAATCAATTTTTGTTTTACTCAGTTGATCATTAAAATGGGTGATTTAATCATTAATATAAGCTAGCTTAACTTTTTTTGAAATTTTATTTTTAATTTTAATAGCATTATCTCAAATAAATAAGCAGCAGGTGGCTGAAAATCAAAATTTTTAAACAGTTATGTTGTATAATTCGAGGAAGCACGCCAGACATAGTGCATTAAGAATTTTGTTTTCACCGTAGTTTCATAGATAAGTTGACTCCTTTTTTTAATTGTAATGTTATAGTCATTTTTTTCTCATTTAAAAATTTTTAATGATCACTAGTGCTAATAAAATTAGCATTTCCCAGAGTAAAATCAAGACAAATATTTGGATATAGATTCTTTGCTACCTTAACTAAAATTAAATCTGCAGTTCTTTCAAATTCTTAGGTATAGTTAACAAATTTAATGGAATTTTCTTTATCTTTGATAATGATATTAAAATTAACTGCATTTTTTAAATTTTTATTTTATATTATCCCATTTCCCATCTCCTCCCCATGTACAAAAGCTTTGTGTCCAATTTTTCCTTCAATTTTCACTTTAACACTGTATTTAAGCACATCTTAGAGTTAAATTTGGGTTTTTTGTTTCATTTCAAATCAAATTTAAATATGTATAAAAAGCAATAGGAAAATAATATTGAAATCAGAACCTGAAAATGTGATATTAGGTTTCCAAAGGAAAAGTGAAAAAAATATAAATAAACACAAAGCAACTTCCAAACTTCTTTTCTGTCTTAATGTATTTGAAATACATTAAAGCACATGAAAAGGAAGCAGGACTTCTAATTACAATAGTACAAATAGGTAATTATCGATCGACTTAAAAAAGGAATTAATCTTCCAACTTTATAATCACTACTATGAGAAGTAATATATATATATGTGTGTGTGTGTGTGTGTGTGTATGTGTTATATTTTTATTGTATGTGTTATAGATATATTGTAGATATATGTTATATATGTTAGCTGTATCATCGTTAATTTTTTCTTACTCTTGTCTTTATGTTGTAGTCATACAATTATGAATGTACAAGCAAATACATAAAACATTTTGAACTGAAATGATAGTAGAATTTGCAAAAATTTCATTTTCATAGATTGGACTTTTTTTCCTAGATAGTACATAACGGACAGTCTACTTGTTTTCTGATGAGTTCACAGTGTGCCATTACATTTTCATAACACTACTTATTCAATCTTCTAGTGTGAGATATTTAACTTCTTTCCTTTCACATTTGTTCATTTTGCTATTACTAATAATTCTGAAGGGAAACACTTCCACATTTATCATATAATTCCTTAATTACTGATAGGTAAACTTACAAATAGAAGCATTTTCATAACATTACTTATTCAATCTTCTAGTGTGAGATATTTAACTTCTTTCCTTTCACGTTTGTTCATTTTGCTATTACTAATTCTGCAGGGAAACACTTCCACATTTATCATATAATTCCTTAATTACTGATAGGTAAACTTACAAATAGAATTGCTTAGTCACAAGATTTCCCCATCTTTGATTTTAAGGAACTTCCCACATAATGAGTTTTGTTTTGTTTTTGTACCTGGGATCCAACTCAGCACCTTGAGCTTGCAAGACAGGCAGTGGAACCACTGAGCTAAATCCCCATCCCCACATAATGTTTAAAGACATGCATCAGTCCATATTTTTACTATCTTTCAAAATTATTCATCTTTTAAAATTTTGTGCTACCTTTATAAGAAAAATATTTTTCTAATTTAATTAACATTTCAAATGAGTATTGAGGTTAAGCATCAAACTGTACTTTTAATGACCACTTGTATTTCTTCTGTGAATTACCTATCTATCTCATTTACCTATTTCAAAAAATTGGGAACCTTTTAGGTACTTTAGATACAATTACCTGACTCATCAATCTTGGTATTTCTTGTAATTTCCTGAATATTAATGTTATAGAAGAGAACACATATACATATCTACAAAACTGAGTAAATAATTATAAGGTATATATGGCCATCATTATATAAAAAACACTTTCATTATGAAAAATAATGGCAATTACCTGTCAAATCCCTTGCTTTCCTTTTCGATCTCACCTCTCCACCTGTAATGACAGACAATGGTAGCTTTCGTGTCAATTACTTTCATGAATTATTCCTTTTTTTTACTTTACTACCTATTTATGTTTCTATAAATAATACAACTCAGTTTTGCCCAATTTTCCCCAAAAAACTGTGTCAACAGTTATTACTATTCTTCTTTCTGAAATACCATCAGTATCTGCTACACTCTGAATCTTCCAAATATATGCTACTTTTTTACATATTAAAACAAAACAAACCCCTCTTGACCTTTCATTCTATTATAGCTACACCTCTCTTTTTTTCTTTTCTTTTCATCAATACTATGCCTGCAGCCTCTCACACTCCATTCACTTTTTTTAAAAGTTGTGGCAATATAAGCATAAAATGAAATATACTATCTTTGTCCTTTTAAAATATATGGTCCAGTGGGATTAATTACCTTTACATTGTTGTGTAGCCATTATTATACATGCCTGGAACTTTTTCTTCATCGTGAAATGAAACTGTACCCTGTAAATCATAACTCTCAATTTCCTCCCTTCCACGCACAAACAACCACCATTATACTTTTGTCCATTAATTTAATTGCCCTAAGTAATTCATACATGTGAAATCATGTAATATGTGTTTTTATACTTGATCATATCCAAAGGCTGAGAAGCACTGTGATATTTGTCTTTGTATAGCTTGGATCACTTGAAATAATGTCTTCTAGATTCATTCATATTGAATCACATTATAATTTCATTCCTTTTTAGACTGAACAATATTCCATGAAGGGGGAAAATTGATATGCTTATGCATTTATTCATCAATGTGAACCTGATTTCCATGCATCTATTTACTATTGTAAGTAAACCTGCTCTGAGTAAGGGCATACAGATATCTCTTGTACACCTTTATTTCTACATTTTTGCATATATAACTAGAAATGTAACCATTGTGATTTTATGATTAACTTTTTGAAGAGCCACTGTTCAGTTCTGCAGTGTCTGCAATATTTTAGGACACAGTTTTGTGATATTTCTCTGTGACTTACATCTGATTTGTTTTCCTGGAATTTAAAATTGTGAAATGTGTTACTATTTCTGTTTATAGCTATCATGTCACCTGTCATTCTTAATACTGTCATCATTTCCTTTTTGCAGAATAATTGTACTTTCAATGCAATGGTAGAAAATAAAATTTGTGGAAGAATTTCTGAATAATCTTTGCCTGCATATAAGCCACTTTTATGTTAAGAAATATATTCTCTAATTCTATATGATTCTGAACAAGAAAAACATTTACAATTTTATTCAAACTGCATATTCAGGCTGCAATATTCCAGACTATAAGGCCAGGTTGCCAGACCCTATGATATCAGTTGCTTTGTCCTGGATTCCTAGAAATGATTGTGCTGCAAAGAATTTGCCCAATAAATATTGAATAAATTTCAGTTAATGCTAGGCTTTTACATTTCAGTATTTGTGAGTTAATTTTGAGTACATGTACATCAAACTAGAATATTTAGGATGATAGTCATAATATTTTCAGTAGCTTTTTTTCCCTCTGGGATATGAAAGAAAAGACACATTCCCAAAATGTGGCATGTGTCAAATTATCTTCTATGGTAGAGAGTTGAACAAGATCCCTAGTGGTACTTCACCCTGTTATCATAAAATACTTAGGAAAAAATGCCAGTTTTCATGTGTTATTCTTTAGGGAAGATATTTAAGTGGTCACCATGACAATTAAAGTTTAGTTATTTCAAGAAATATGTACTATCTAAATCTGACGTAGATGATAAAATGTCTTACAAATGAAGCAGTCATCCTGAAATAATAAACATTTAAGTGTCTTTATATTCCATTAACCATAAGATGAGGGGAAGATTAAGAATATTTTATACAATGGCCTTGGAAATAAAGGTAACTTTGATATAAAATGTTATATTTTGTGCTTGAAAAGTCCTCCTCAAACTTACTGTGTTTGGAAGTTTTTGGAGGGTGGCTGGATCGTGGGGCTGTGGTAGCTGACTTGCAGTTAGGAGATAATATCTGGTTGGACTAGATGGGTCACTTATGGGTGACCTATAAGGACATAGTTCACTCTTTGGATCCTCCCTTCTTTTTCTGCTTCCTGGCTGCCATGATATGAGCAGCTTTCCTCCAATTCAGACTCTTCTAACATACTGTTTCTGCATTTGAGCATTTCTTCTTCCATCAGGCCCCTTTTGTCATCACATTTCTGCTTTGGAGATAACCAATCATGGACTGAAACCATGAGCCAATATAAACCTCTCCTCCATAAATTTATGGGAATTGGGTATTATGTCCTAATGACAGGAAAGTGGGTAAAATATAGGGTAATCTTTCAAGCACATGGGGTGATATGCATGTTATTTGTTTTATTTATTGAAATGAAGTAGAGTTTGGCTATCTTTCTTGAAAGCTTTACATAAGTTATGAAATATTTAAAATGATTTGTTCTCTAGGTTAAATATTTAAACATTATTTCTTCTCTTCCAGAAGATCTGTTTTAATATTGAGATCTTTGATCCATTTTGATTTTAGTTTTGTGCATGATGAGAGTTTTAATTTTTAGCATGTGGAAAGCCATTTGTTTCAGCACCATTTATTAAAGAGGCTATCTTTCCTCCAATGAAACTGTTTGTCCCTTTGTCAAAAATAAGGTGGCTGAGTGTTTGGTGTTGTTTCTGCTTCTTCCAGTCTGTTCCATTGATTCTCACGTCTGTTTTTTGCCAGTATCATACTGTTTTTGTCAGAGTAACTCTGTAGTATAATTTTAAACCGGGGATTGTGATGCCTCCTGCCTTGCCTTTGTTGTCCAGAATTGTTTTTGCTATTCTAAATTTCTTCTGTGTGATCTAGTCTTTGATTTCAATGAATAGCAAGAATGAAATATTTGGCCTTAAGAAGATTAAAGATAGTCTCTTTCATAATTAAAATTTAAATTCCAAACTCTTAAGTGTAACTTAGAGAATATTTCATTTTTTAGCCCATACCTGACTCTGAAAATCTTCCTTCCATTTTCCCCACATAGTCAATATTACCCAAATCATTAATGTCCTCAAATCACTGATGAGTACCAACACACACTTTGATTACACAACATATACTGAGTTAAGATACATTTTCTCCTTGCCTGACATAATACTATATAATTCAAATACTAATATCCTTTGAAGGGATAATTCTGTTCTTGAAATTTCCAAGTGTGGATCATATTTCCTCCAGATGTCAACTGCCCTTGGTTACCTTCCGTCCCAGAGTTCATATTCTGCTATATCCTCATCCCAGCTTATGTCTGACTCTCCGACTAAAATATGAACAATGAAAGAGCAGTGGAAATGATTCAAATCCATAATACTGAGAATGTATCTAATGACCTTGGTAAAAATCCTTACAAATGGTTCTTGTGCCCTGATGATCTGAATTTGAGGCTACTCTTTCCAAATATTTTTATGCCCTTTAGAAGAGTTTCCATGGAAGGAATACACAATTTTTTCCTTCATATAATTTTTGAAAATAATTTCAGTGTTCTGCAAATACTAGTTTTTTTTTCATTAAAAAAACAAACATTCTATCTCCTTATGAACCAAAAGGTAACAGATTTGTGTCATCACCATGGAGTCTAAGGGTCAAAACAGAGATAAGCTTTCCAGAACCTAATCTCTGTCATATCCAAAAGGCAAGTATGAGATCAAATTTGTGGGTTGTAATCATTTACAAAATCACTCACTTTAAAAATAATATATCATGGTCTCACTGGGACTCAGGTGATAAGTGTGATTTCACTCGAAACCTATCAGTAGTCAAAGAGAGAGCTGCCTAAGACAGTCAATAAAACTAGTTCATCAAATTAGAAGTAACTTTTTTAAAAATTCTAGTAACATTGATGGGATATCTTACAGAACTAAAAATCAATCACGAAGAAAGATTTGAAGAAAAGACAAATATTCCTTTGGGATTCCCACTAATTACATAGGGAAGGAAACTAAGTACTTTCCACACTCCAGAAAACAGATTAGATAATGACAGATGTCACCATATATTCTGTGCACAGCTTGTGAAGTCAAAGACAAACATGTGCTTACTACTGAATGCATAAGATAATTAAAGATTTTTACAAATGTTACCAAGAAATCTGTAGAATACAAGCAATTTAAAAAAAAAAAAAACTTTGCAAAATCTTACCTAAAAATTGGCACTACAGCTATCTACCCATGTGCATGTGTTTCTTGTTATAGCTTTAGGAAAAAATAAGAAATCTGTAGAATACAAGCAATTTAAAAAAAAAACTTTGCAAAATCTTACTTAAAAATTGGCACTACAGCTATCTACCCATGTGCATGTGTTTCTTGTTATAGCTTTAGGAAAAATGCTATTTGTTAATCTTTTGTTTCCTTATAATAGTGGAATCACATTCCAATCACTTTTAAAATTTAAGAAAAAATTGAAAAAGAGAGAACACGAAAGTAACTATGCTACTAATTAAATACTATACTTATATAGTTTGTAAAACAACTTGTGGTTATCTTCTGAGAAAAATGAGGCTTAAAGACATCAGATTAATGTCCAAAGTATTTTGGATTCTTTGAAGAGGAGCTGGAAGTTGGTACTTTGTCTTGCATCCCAGGTCCCACCATCTTTCCTTGTACTAACTATCATGTCCATTTTGTAGATATACACTGGAAGAAGAGATGAGTCTATTTCCTGCCACACATCCAACTAACACTTATTTTGGACCTTACTTTTCTTCCAATCTTTGTGTGTGCTGTTTGTATTTTAGTTTTCATTTTGCCAACATCTCCTTTTGGTCTAAGATGACATTTCTTGAAATTTTCAGTCACAGAGGAAGTAATAGCTTTTGTGTTTTAAAAAGATCACTTCCCATTCCAAGACAGATTGACCTGGACCCTAGCCCAGCACTGAAGACTGAACAGCAGGTGTTTGGTGTCATAGAATTTCTCTGCTGACAAACCTCTCTCTTTTGCCTCTTAACCCAAATCTTGAACGACTTTTTGATGTACTGTTTGAACATGATCTGTTGCTGTTAACTCTTAACTCTGAAATAGAATGATATATATAAAATTTTTATTTATGACAATGATTTGAGACCTCAAATTCAGAATTCTGTATTCTATCCCTTGTAGTCCATCACACCCCCATGATTTTTAAGAAGAAATGTGATGAATTACACTAAAATATGCCCCTTTAATCTGGTGTGAAAGGGTGTATATTGACTAAGTAAATGAGGGGAATTTGTTTTGTCACTCTTGTAGTGCAGTTCAGGCACAGTGAGCTCTGTTAGAAACCCTCTAAGAAAGAGAACTAAATGAAGATTGAATATAAGAATATTTCTTTCTCCTATAAGAAAATGGAGAAAATGTGTAAAAGATTTTTTTTCTAATAAAATGATGCTCCCCTTGAAGTCTCGGAGTTTTTTAAGGGCCGAGAACACTTGTTGCTTATAGTTCTAGAATGAGTGGACTGCAACAGTGTATCTCACATTGTGCAGTGCAGTTCTTATGTGTGGTGTGGAGACAGTACTGGTGTAGAAGGTAAACCCGATATCCTGAGTCTTTGACCCTGCCACAAAAAGACATTCTGAGAATTTTACGATGTATAATTCAAATGTTATACAGTTTAATGATGCTGATACTGAAAAAAACTACAATACAGGAAATTTTCCAATTTACATGATACTCAAAAATGCCAAAGAATGAACTGCTGGCAGGACCCAAGACAGCATTACTTGGAAAGAAGAGAGGAGAAAAAGAAGTATAGAGAATGAATCACCTACATCAAGAAAAATACAGCAGGATAACCCCATATTGTACATCACGCATGAGCACATACTCTGAAGACTTTAGAAAATTTCAGGGGAAAAGAATGTCCTCATGACTAAAGGGCATCTTTTATTTCCATTTTCACAGTGTTTAGGAAAGCAAATGGGCCGATAATCATGCACCCTCTTTTACCTTTCTGGTTTGGCCTAGCTAAGTTAGGAGTAGGGGGAGAGGAGAAAGAAAGGGAAAGAGAGAGAGAGTGAGAGAGAGATTCAAAATCATCCCTTACTCTAAGTGGGTTCTTTAACTGCAAATCAAACCTACCCAAATGCTAGTAGGCTTATAGTTGACCATAATGTCTTTATCGTGAATTATTTCAATAAAAAGATATCAACTTTTAAATTACAAATAATGGAGTGGAAAAAAAAACTGACCATCACTGATATTTTTTCATCATGATTGATTTTTTTCATACTTTAGGAGGAACAAGGAAGTGTCTGTCAAAAGGCAAAAAAAAAAAAAAAGCCCTTGGAGTTAAGTAAATATACAAAATTCTTGGATTTTAATGCAAATTTCCTTAAAATGTAAGTGAAATATGAGAGTGGATTCTCATTTTATTTGTTTACTGATACATTTTCAGTGTCTAGAGTCTTGCTAATCATATTACATGTTCAGTAAATACTTGTATAGCCCATTCTTGAATTTTATCTACCTGTTTACATTTACCTAAGAGCATGTTTGATAATTGTCATCACTACAGATTCTGCAAAATTTAGGTAGTTGATAAGGGAATGTCTTAGATGCATTTATTCTAATAAATGTGATAGCCTGTGAAAAATGTATAAATGTATAAATTTGTAAAACTCAAATTTCCAAGTTTAATACAAGAAATGTAAATTTATAACTCTACCATATCTGGTTTAAAAAACTGTCTGCAGTTAGAAATTGCTACATAGAGAAAATTTCAAATGCTAATGGTATTACTAGTAATTTTTTAACATTTAAAGAGAGAAAAGTAGCTATAGTAATCTTAACTTTTTTTCAGTGAATAAAGGAGTAAACACGAGCTGATTTCATGAGCCTAGCATAATCTTGGCACTAGACATTGATCAGAACAAAGAAATTTGATGATCAATATCTGTCACGAGCCCAATTTAAAATTATAAATATATTTAGCAATATGGAAGAAAAGAAATGTTCTCTAAAGTAAACAAATGTATTAGAGGAATAAAATTTAATTTAACGTTTGCTATTAATATAATGATTAATATTAGTAGAATGCAACATACAATAAATGGGCATATGAATAGATGGAGAAATATATTCCATGAAATTTAACACCTATTCTAGTTACTTTCCTGTTGCTGGACAAAATACTCAACACCACACCTTAAAGGAAGAGATTTTTTTTTAGCTCACATTTTCCAGTCCAAAGTAACCTGGCTCCAGGCAGATACAGTGTGTTGGAGGACTATTTTTCATTCTGTGGTAGCCAGAAAATTGAAAAGGGAGGAGGCAGGGACTAGAACACAGCCTTTCAGTCCATAACCTAGTTACCCACCTCTTTCAACCAGGCCCACCTCTGAACACATGATACTTTTAAGAGACATTTTAGATCTTAGTCACAACCAAACTCATTCATGATTTTTGAAAACAAAACAACGTAAACAGAGAAGAGTAGTCTATTTCTTAAAATAATAACAGTTAACTTCCTATTTAGTGGTGAAATACTGTTTTCCCCACTAAATGCAAGAATAAACAATAATATCAAAAATGATTTTATTTAAAGTTTTATTGGCAACCTGACAAAATAAAAAGTAATGAAAAAAATAAAAAGATGTGTAAATTTAAAAGGAGCTGAAATTTAAATATTTTTAGATTACATGTTTATATATTTTTGAAAACTTAAAAGAGTCTATCAACCAATAGATATAATAAATTAACCTCACAGTACTATAGATATAATGTAAAAATAAATCTTTCTATATACATAATAACTGATTTTAACATAACATTTAAAATGGTATAAATTGACATCCAATATCCAGCTATAAAGCTAAATGGAATATATAGCTCTTCTTTATTAAAACAATGAAATATTGCTAATAACAATTTCAGTGGTTCTAAATACATATACAAGTACATTTTGTTAGTATATTTGTTATATGCCCGTGCTCCCTTATTAGATTATAAATTCAACATGATCTCAAGAAAAAAACTATTGTAGCATTTTTATGATGGCATGTGAAAATTAAAGGGTTGAATCTGGTGGATATCAGAAGTTTTTCAGTAGTGAAGATAAATTTGAAGAAAAATAAAGCCACCAATTTTTACTGTAAGGTTGGAGAATGCAAAATAATGTGATTATATGAACATGTGTCAATTAGAATAATTGTTTATCAAATTGTGCCAGTTTCCTAAATTTTGACAATTCTTCCTAATTAATATTTTTGTCTAGGTTATGATAAGTTCAGAAACTAATTATATATTTCCTCCATTATTAAGTAGAATATACATATAAAGTTTATATAAATTAAGAGGAAAAGCAAGTATTGAGCAAATAATAGGAATAAACCATTCAAAAATAAGCAAGTGCAGATACCAACACCAGAACATAGGCCAGGACCACCCCACACATACACATACAACGGCACAGCACAGGGATCCAGAAGGCCAATATTCTGAACCCAGGAATTGATGCAGTGGTGAGCAACAGAAAAAAAGGCCTCTCTGAGGCTTGCTGAGAATTGAAGCCCACTGGAACAGCGAAAAGTCACCTCAACAAAGGCACAGCAGGCTAAATCTGTTGAAAGAAGACATGTAATCAAGTCTCAAAATCAAACTTCCAGATCACCTAAGGCAACCCCAAGGAACACTGAGGTGGAATCATCTGATGCTCAACTACCTGGACTCCCTCAATTGGCAACAGAAGAAGATCTGGAAAAAATGAAATTAGAAATAATATTTCAGATATCAACAGAGATTGTGTCCATAGTGAAAGACATGATTAATAACTCCAGAACAGACACAGATTTACAAAAAAAAAAAAAAAAATAGAGGACTTGAGGAACATGGTGGAATCCCAGCATAAGAAACAAATGGAATCCATAAAACATGCAAATACATACCCAGGAGACTAAAAATTCCCTTGAAAGTTTACACAGCAGAATGAGTCAATGTGATGACAGAATATCAGATATAGAAGACAGGATTACACTTAGTGACCAGGAGAAGAAAATTTTATTAAAAACAGAAAGGGAATTTTAAAAATTTTTATATATTCTACATAGTAGACCTTTCTCTGAGGAAGAGATGGTGAAAAGTTTTTGCCACACTGTGGGTTGTCTCTTCTCACTATTGGTCTCTTGCTGTGCAGAAGCTTTTTAATAAGAACACATCCCAATTGTTGACTGTTGACTCAATCCAAAAGTGGGCATCTGAAATAAACAGACATTTCTCAGACAAAGAGGTAGAAATAGTAAATAAACATATGAAAAAATGTTCAACATCACTGATTATTTGAGAGATTCAAATGAAAACAGCAGAGATTCCATTTCACCCCAGAAACAATGGCCTACTATCATAAAATCAACCAATAAGAAATGCTGGTGGGGCTGTGGAGAAAGAGGAACCCTGCTCCACTGCTGGTGGGAGTGTAGACTGGTGCAAACACTGTGGAAATCACTACAGAGATGCCTCAAAAAACTAGGATTTGAAGTTCCATTTGACCCAGCTATTCCCCCACTGGGTATCTTCCCTAAATAATTAAAAATATCATACCATAGTGATATATGTGAACCCATGTTTGTAGCAGCACAATTCGTGGTAGCTAAAATTCAGAAGCAGCCCAATTTAAAGAAAATGTTTGTTATTGTGTTGTTGTTGTTGTGTTTTTTAATAAAATGTAGTACTATTCAGCCACAAAAAAATGAAAACTAGAGATATTTATAGCTAAATGGATGTACATTTACTCTTAAGTGAAATAAATAGAACACATATGTGTAAATATTGAAGTTTCTCCAGTGAGAGAAACTGAAAGTGTAATAAGTACTAAAAGGTATAATGGATAATGTGAAATAGGAAGAAAAGGTGCAAAGAGGAAGGGGAAGTGGAGGGGGTATGGGAAAAGAAAGAGGGGAATGGAATTAATATGAGAAAAAGAATAAATGAAAACAAGTGTAGATAAGGAGCAGTGGAGGGTTTGAAGGGAATTCACAGAAATGGGGAAAAATAAGAAAGAAGATGGATTATGAAAAGGTGTGAATTTCTAAAGATGAATGTCATTATATTATATATTTTAAATGTACCAGTTAAATTAACTTAAAAAATAGGAAGGTATCATGAGAAATCAATCCAGCAGCTACTAGATGATGCAAAGAAGAATAACATAAGACTGATATGAGTCAATGAAGAAACTTGAGAGAGTGCAAAGGAAATTAAAAAAAAAAAAAAAACAACTTCACAGAAGTAATGGCAGAAAATTTTCCAAGCAGGGAAATTCTATTTGACATATAGATAAATGAGGCAATTAGGACTCCAATCAGTTGTGATTTAAAAAAAAAATTACACCTAAGCACATAATAGTATGATTCCAGAAACCCAAGAGAAGAATAAAATCCTACAAGGAGTTAGAGAGAAAAAAATATCACATGCAAAGGAAAGCCCATCAGAATCATAGCAGACTTCTCAATACAAGCACTCAAGGTGAAAAGAGATTGGAGTGAAGTATTTCAAGTCCTAAAAGAAAACAACCTTCTACCCAGACTGATATACCCTGTAAATCTATCTTTTAAAATAGATGGATAAATAAGATATTTTTATAACAAAGAGCATCTGAGGAACTTCATGAATACTAAAAAATTTTAAACAATATCCTAGGAAAAGACAATGAGGATCACAACCCCAGGAAGCCCAGAAGAATGAATCCATCAGGCAAGAAAAGAAATTAAATGCAAAGGCAGAGAATCCAACTACAGGAAAAGGTCATGACAAAGTTAAGTCAATACATATCATTTATACCCATCAATGTTAATGGTCTCAATTCACCAATCAAAAGAAATAGACTGGCAGGATGAGTCAAGAAGTAAGACTCAACAATATGCTAGAAACACACTTAATTAAAAAAACAACTAATAGACTGAAAGTTAAAGAATAAAAAACAATACTCCACATGACATGAACCCCTCCGAAAAACAGGAGTAGCCATCCTCCTTGCAGAACAAATGGATTTCAAACCATCACAAATTAACAGAGACAAAGAATGCTACTACATCCTTGTAAAGGGAGACTATCCAACAGGAAGAGATGACAATCATAAATATATATGCACCAAACACTAGTGCACCCAACTATACAAAACAAATACTAATCAGCATGAAAAATCAAATAAGCACTAACACGGTAGTGATGGGGGACATCAATACTCCACTGTCACAAATAGATAGAGCATCTATACAGAAAATAAGCAATGAAATACTAAAACTCAATCAAACTCTTGAAGAAATGAATTTAACAGATGCTTCCAGAGTGTTCTACCACACAAAAACAGAATACACATTCTTTTCAGCTGCACATGGGTTGTTATACAAAACAGACCACATACTCGCTCATAGAACATGTCAAAGTAAGTGCAAAAGAATTGAAGCTACCGCCTGTATATTATCAGAACATAGTATGATGAAATTGGAGATCAAAAGCTAA
This sequence comes from Fukomys damarensis, assembly GCF_012274545.1. NCBI lineage: Eukaryota > Metazoa > Chordata > Mammalia > Rodentia > Bathyergidae > Fukomys > Fukomys damarensis. The sequence continues at coordinate 56,861,666 of NW_022900926.1, read as the reverse complement.
AGAAACCTCAAATGTTTTGCAAATGTGTGGAAAAAGAACTACAGATTGAATTACCGATGGTCGCAGAGGATATTAAAGAAGTCATCAGACAGTTCCTACAATTAAATGACAATGAAAATAATATGTATCAAAAATTAAGGGACACAGTGAAAGCAGTCTTATGAGGAAAATTCATAACACTGAATACACACATTTGGAAAACAGTGAGTACAATTAAATAACATGATGCTGAACATCAAGCTTCTAAAAAAAGAAGAGCAGGACAAACCCAAAGCTCATAAAAGGGAGGAAATTACAAAGAACAGAACAAAAATCAATGTAATGGAGAGTAAAAAAACAATACAAAAAAAAAAAAAAAGAGAAATCAATGAAGCCAAGGGTTGGTTCTTTGAAAGAATAAACAAAATTGACAAACCCTTAGCCAACCTTATCATAAAAGGAAAGAAAAGGCCCAAAATCAGTGCAAGTAAGAATGAAAAAGGTGAATTTACAATGGACAAACAGAAATCCAGAGGCTCGTCAATATCTACTTTGAGAATGTATATGCTAAGAAGATGGAAAACACAGAAAAAATGGACAGATTTCTAGACACATTTGAATTACCTAAGTTGAAGAGGATCTAAAAGTTCTAAGCAACTCAATATCAATCAACAAAACTGAAAACATAATTAAAAACTTATCAATGAAGAAAATCTGTGGTCCTGACTGCTTTCATGGCTGAATTCTACAAGATATTTAGAGAAGAATATTGCCACTTTTATTTAAAGTCTTCAATGAAATTGAAAGGGAATCGAAACTTTAAAATTCATTCCTGGAAGCAAGAATCACCTTGATCACAAAAGCAGAGAAAGACCCAACCAAAATAGAGAACAATAGGCCAATCTCACTATGAACATAGAACTAATGAACATAGATGCAAAAATCCTCAATAAGATACTGGCAAATAGAATGCAAAAGATCATCAAGAAGATCATACACCCTGACCAAGTGGGATTCATCCCAGGGATGCAAGCTTGGTTTATCATACACAAATCAGTAAATGTAATACACTATATATCAACAGAGGCAAGGAAAAAAACCTTATGATTATCTCAATAGATGCAGAAAAAGTGTTCAACAAAATCCAACACTGATTTATGATTAAAAACCCTACAGAATATTTGGAATAGATGGTCTTTACCTCAAGCTGATAAAAGCCATCTATGAAAAACCAACAGCCAATATCACACAAAATGGTCAAAAACTGAAATCCCTCACTCTGAAATCAGGAATAAAACAAGGAGGTCCACTATCACCACTCCTCTGCAATTAGTCAAGAGAAAGGAATAAAGATAGAAAACAAACAAGTTAAATTGTCATTTTGCAAATGACATGATACTCTACATGGAAGACCCTAACAACTCCACCAAAACCCTTCTGGACCTAATAACCAAATTCAGTACAGTAGCTGCATACAAAGTCAACACACAAAAATCAATAGCTTTCCCATACATGAACAACAGACTCACTAAGAGAGGAACTAGAGAAACAACTGCTTTTATAATACCATCCAAAATAATGAAATACCTAGGAATCAACCTAAGGAAAGAAATCAAAGACCTCTCTCTGAAAACTGCAGCCCTGGGAGAAGAGATCCAAGAGGATATCAGAAGATTGAAAGACATCCCTTCCTCCTGGGTAGGAAGACCCAATATAGTGAAAATGGCCATACTTCCAAAACTGCTATATAGATTCAGTTCAATCCCAATTCAAATTCTGATAGGATATTTCACAGAGCTTTAGAAAATAATACAAAAATTCACTTGGAACAAGAAGAGGCCTAGAATAGCAAAAGCATTTCTAGGCAACAAAGACAAATCTAGGGGGTGGGTATCATAAGCCCCAACTTGAAACAATACTACAAAGCTACGGTAATAAAAGCAGCATAGCACTGGCAAACAAACAGACCCAAGGACCCGTGGAATAGATTAGAAGATGCTGAAACAAATCCAGACACACTCAGCAGCCTCATCTTCAACAAAGGAGCCAAACACCCTCACTGGAGGAAAGATAGTTTCTTTAATAAATTGTGCTAGAAAAATTGAGTTTGAAGTTTCAAAAGATTAAAACTAGCGTTATATCTCTCAACATGCACTGAACTAAAATCAAAATGAAGCAATAATCTAAATACTAAAACAGAAACACTAAACCAGCTAGAAGAAAGGTTATATAGAAATCTTGAAGACATCAGCACAGGGAAAGATTTCATGAATCAAACCTCAGTCACAAATGAACTAGCACAAAGAATCAATAAATGGGACCAATACTTGTTTAAAAGATTCTGTACAGTGAGATAAACCAACAAAAGCATGATGAGACAAACCCACAGCGTGGGGAAATATTTTTAGCAGATGTTCTTCAGACAAAGTTCTACTCTCTAGAATATATAAATAACTTTAAAAAAAATCAGATCTCTCAAATTTAAAGACCCAATCCAAAAAATGGGCATCTGCAATGAACAGACATTTCTCAAACAAAGAAGTACAAGCAGCAAATAAATATACAAAAAAAGGTTCAACATCACTGCTCATTCGAGAGATGCGGATGAAAACAACACTGAAATTTCACCTCACCCAGGAAAAAATGGCTGCTATCAAGAAATCAACCACTAACAAATGCTGGTGGGGTTGTGGGGAGAAAGGAACATTTCTTCACTGCTGATGGAAGTGCAGACTCTTGCAACCACTGTGGAAATCAATATGGGGGTATCTCAAAGAAATAGAATTAGAAGTCCCATTTGACCTAGCTGAGTATCTTCCCAAAAGAATGATAAGAATCATATCACAGTGATATATGTGCACCAATGTTAATCGCAGCAGTTTGTAATAGCTACAACTTGGAAACAGTCCCATTGTCCATTAAATGGAGACTGGATAAAGAAGATGTGTGTGCGTGTGTGTGTGTGTGTGTGTCTGCGTGCATGTGTGTGTGTTTTAATGGAGTATTACTCAGCCATAAAGAATGAGAAACTAGAGGTATTTATAATTAAATGGATGCATATTGAGGCAATATTCTTAAGAGAAATAAATAGGACACACATGTATAAATATTGAAAAGTTTCTCTGATGTGAAAAACTGAAAGTGTAAGTAAGGATCAAAATGTATAATAGATAATATGAAATAGGAAGAAAAGGTCCAAAGGGGAAGGGGAACTGGAAGGGTAGGGAAAAGGAATAAATATGAGAAAAGAAAAAAATGGAAACAAAGTCTTTGCAAATAAGGAAGGGTGGAGAGTTTGAAGGGAGGGCAGGGAAATGGGGAAAAAAATAAAAACCAAGATATATCCTATAAAGGTGCAAATTCCCAATGATGAGTGTCAGCATATTGTATTCCTAAAATGTACCAATAAAATTAATGGAAAAAAGTATTATACTTAAAAGAAATTAACCAAAGTGTAAAAGGAGAAGGGCTTTTTTCTCTGAAAGTTTTGGTTAAGACAGCACAATGCTTTATACAATGTAATTTGTGAATGAACAAAATTTATTGCTCACATGTGAAGGCTGAGTTGTCCAAGATCAGAGCATTGGCTGATTAGTGTCTGATAAATATCTGTGTTTCTTCACATGGTACAGGAACAAATATCATCCCTCAAGATTCTTGTATAAATGCAGTTTTGTGTGTGTGTGTTTGTGTTTGTGTGTTTGTGTGTGAAGGAGTGCTTCTAATAAACTTTTAAAGGACACACATCTGCAATAATACATAAGATCCTAATAAGATTACTGACATTTAGAAATGGGAAGAAAGGAGCTAAAGGTGTAGGGAAGGTGAGATGGGTAAGGGAAGGGTAATAAGGGAAAAGAAAAAAATGTGAGATAATGAAAAGATGGAAATAAAGTGTTTGTAGATGGGGAGGGGAGGAGGGGGTGAAGGGAGGGCAGGTACAAGGGGAAAAAATGAGAAT
>NW_022900926.1:56825703-56857697 GCF_012274545.1 Fukomys damarensis | reverse complement strand
TTAAAGCTGAGAAAAAATAAAAAACTACTATCACATCAAGTGTTAGGTCCGAACAAGTGAATTTTAGGGGACACCAGTAGTTAGCTATAGCAGCCTTGAAATAATAGTTGTAACATTTCACTAATTAATGAGTTTTGTTAATTCAACTCTTTATTTTTAGTTTCTAAATAAACAAAATTATATTCATAGACCAAGGCACCAAGGATAAAAAGTAAAAATCCCAGTTATTCATTTAAATCAATGCACATTTATTATATCATAGTTTTCGTCGGCCAGTAGTTCATTCAGTCCTTTGATGCATTCTCTCCTCATAATCTCAGTCTCATGGGGCTATAACTAAGGTTTTGGCTAGGCTTATCTGACTGTTTCACTGGGGAAGAACCTGTTTCAAGATCATATGGGTTATTACTGAAGTAATTTTTTGTTGTTGTTGTTGTTGTTTTTTGAGACAGAGTCTCACTATGTAGTCGAGACTAACCTGGAACTCACTGTGTAGCCCAGGCTGGTCTCAAAGTCACAGTGATCCTGCTGCCTCAGCCTCCCGAGTGCTGGGATTATAGGCGTGTACCACCATGCCTGCTTTACTGAAGTAATTTTCTTGAAGCTGCATAAGTACGGCAGTTTTTTTTTTTTTTTCTTTTTGTCTCTTGGCCAGGGTCTGCTCTTAGATACTAGCTTGCCCTTAAATCCTTGTATATGACTCCCTCTGTAAGCCCCCTCTCAACATCACAAATTACTTCTTCAAAGCCAGAATGAGGACTCTCCTTTCAGTTTTCCAAGACAAGGATTTCTGTAAAGAAAGCAATTATGAAGGTGACATCCTGGCAGTTTTGCCCTATAATATAACTGAAAAATAAATGTTTTACTCTACTAGTTAGAAGCCTACACTCAAGAAGTGAAGGCATGATTCTTTTCAGGGTCACATAGGTGTGTCTTTTTTACTTTGAAAACTTTGAGATGAGTGAAGCACTCCCAATTTATTCTAACCCATGAACAGATTTCTAAATCACATTAAATGAAAAAAATATGGAACAATGTATACCATTGTGTTTAAGAATGTATTGAAATTCACACACTATTGTTAAAAGAAAGAAAAATAAACTAGTGAAAGTGATCCTTTTTCCTAAGATTCAATAAGTTCTGGAGACAAGGAAGCTAAATATGTTTAGTAATTATCACTTTGTGTATTTGCAATTTTGCTGAAAGTTTATATTCAAGTTCTTTCAAACAATAAGTAACATTTTCTAAAGGAACCTTGTGATGGCTAGTTAGTGCTTCATCTCCACCGTGTTTGGGAATGAACTGGCAGCTAATAAAACATGTCTGGGTGTATCTTTGTATTTCTGGCAAGATTAACATTTGAATCAATAGATTCTGTAAAGAAGATTCACATTCACTACCTTGGTGAGTACAATCCTGTATACTGAGGCATCAAGTAGAATAGAAAAAGTGGAGGAAGAGTAAATTTATTCTCTCTTGGTATCAATACATTTAGTACAATAAATTATTAAAATTACTCTACAAAACAAGTATACAGTTGATCAATATTCCCCTTGGATAAATGCTCATGTATTAGCTATTATGTAGCTGAGACTTATTTTCTAGGCATTGTTATATGGATCTTCTAAGGAATAGAGTAACTCTCTTTAGGAGCAACTTCTTTATATTGTCATCATATTTGCATCTCAGATAGGCAGCGACCAAATGTTTCACTTGTTTCTTTTCAGAATCTATCATTAATTGGGCCTTAGTTATTAAATTATTTTAAATATTCATTTTTCATAGTAATGTAAATATTTGAAAAGATCTATTTTTAATCAAATATCATCACTTCTATTTTAAAGTCTTAGAGATTCTAAACATGATATATAAAACAAAATCAGTCCATCATGTCAAATGTAGTTTATACTTTACCAGTTTTCTAGGTTTGCTGATGCTTAGGTTAGAAAACCCCAGAAAATAAAACTGAGTATATCCAGCTTGGCCAGTGGTAGGATCTGGCTCTCTTTATCAGTGAACCAGGATGGCAGGAAATAAAAAGAAACAAGGGAAATAGTACCATTTAAATATATTCTATATTTTTCAGTTATTCTTAAAAACACATATTTCTCTGGTTGGCCACATTTTCAAATTTCTGGTACACAGAATACCTTGAGGCAGAGAATTTTCTTCATATAGCATCCCAGTAGGTCACACACATGTGTAGATCCACAGGTCACAAACACAGGTAATGCACGTATGTGTATGTATGTAGATTTGTAGGTGAAAATGTATGTATATGTTGTTAATATATTCTGAAGTGCCATACCTTGTTTTAAGAACAGTTAGTACACTAATTTTTTATTTTTTTTCAAGACCTTACAAAGTGAATTCCACAATTCCTCTGAATTGAGGAAACTATGACATGGATAGCTAAAATAATTTTCCTTTGTCGTAACACTAGCAAGTATCAGTACCAAATTCAAGTCCTGGAAGTTTGTCATTAAAGCCCAAGCTCCTGATACCATTTTACCCATACAGTATATCTGAGGCGAGCTGAAAATGCTTTGGCTCAGAGAACCGTATTGGAGGGAATTAGATTAGAGAAGTAGCTTTAGCTTATCCAACAGTGCCAGGTAAGAAAGAAGAAATCCAATTATGAGACATATTTCTATGCTGATTTTTCAGGTAAAGAAGTTTTTTTTAATAACAAAATGTGTCATTAAAACTTTTGCCTTTTTCAAATAAAAGTATTATAATTTTGAAACTATCCAAACTAGTGTAGATTGCTGCATGAATATAACTTTGACCCATCTTCCTTGCTAATCTTATAAGCTTCCCGATTTTTACCATGACTTCCAACAGCTTTTGAGGGAAAAAATATTCTTTGCATGTATACTTACATTTCAAAGTGGTTCTTGTTTTTTCCCAACGCTGTGTTTGCTAACAGGACAAATGAATAAATGGGAAGAATATAGAGGTATACATTTCTGTGTTCTGCCTCTACCTCACCTCTTTCAGAACCTCGCATTGAATTTATAAAGTCGGTAAGAACATAGTACTTACTCTAAGAGATAAAACATTCATAAAGATAAAAATATGTGTTATGGTACAGTATTTAAAACACTCCATTATGAATAACTTTAAGTGCTGTTTTTAGCCACTTTCTTACATCTTTCCAATAAAGAATATCTCATTTCATCATGTGAGCAAAAAAGTAAGGGAGAATTTTTAACAAAAGGCTCATTCACTGGCAAAATTTAAACCATCTATCATTAATTTGTACTTCTCTACTTTTGTAGCCCTACCCAATGCATATGCATTGAAATATACCAGCCTTCACTTGTAAGAATTCTGATTCTTGACAGCTCTCATCTTAGTCTATGCATAATTCATTATAATTACTATCTTCCATGAGCATAGAGGAGTGCAGCTTGCTGCATGCTTTTAGGTACATAAAACTGTCATAAGAGTACGTAAGTATACATTAGTTTTAGTGGACACCCATAACATACAGAAGAAACAGGGTACCTTTACAATGCACAGACTCTGGGCTCCTATGCACTCAAGGGGGGGGTATTTTGTGATCAGAATTGTATTGCAAAATCCAGGAGCTTAGTGGAGCTTGTTGTAATAAAGCCTGCAGCTTCATTACTTTCACAGCCAGTAGTCTTTGAGAAAAAAAAAAATAGATGTTAGATTTGCAACACTGGAATTGCTTGGAAGTTCCTTCTTTTGCTTGAAGTTAGGACTTTTTTATGGAAGTGAAACTATAAGGCACTTGGAAGGAGATATGACAGGGAGTTTGGATATGTAGGAGAACAAAAGTTTATAAAGTGTCCAGTGAAACCCTGGTCTAACTAGGAGAAGGAGAAAGCATTTCCATTGTTCTGTGTCTGTTTGGGAAAAGAAATCAAGGATTTAGAGCTATTCACAGATTTATTACCTCTGTGGATAGTTCCTCCACAATTCAATAAAAGCTGTCCGATTTTCTTAAATTTCTTCTTCAAGGAATCAGGGCTGCTTCATTTTTAAAGGAATACACATTTGTAGTCAGCATATATTTCATGTTCCTGAGAATGTTCCAAGATTTGCTCGGATTCTGTTTTTGCCCTTAGCACTTCTAGGCCCAGTGTGGTTGCTTCCCCTGCATTCTTTTCTCCTGGGTGTGCAAATGAGACTCAGGCCTGTCGTGTGCCCATTAGGGATACAGAGGTTGGTAAAAGCCCTCCAGATAGAAACCTATCTGGACATTTGCTGAAAGCAAAGAAACAAGCTCCTTAATGTTACTCTAATTTTTCTTTTTAAATAAGGCGTGATCATAAATAATTTAATAAATCTTCCTGGAATGCCTAGAAAACCAGTTGGTCTACGAAGGTCAAGATAAAGGAAACATTGTTTTTAAAGCCAACATGCCAAAGATGTACATTCTAATGAGTTTGCCCCCTTCAAAGCAATCACCTGAGGAGGATCTGCCCCAGATTACAGTGTTGCCATAGCTCCATTCTGGGCTGCCTCTCTTTTGGAATTTCATTCAGAGATAGTTTATGAGCTACATAAGAAATATATTACTTTATGGTTACACCACACAAAGTTCCATAAAAGGAATAGGGAAACAAAGTGAAACAAATGGAGTGTGGCTTTACTCATCCATAAAATCAGCTTTGAAGATGGGCTTTGTATCCTTCCCAGGACACTGACAACTGATGTTTCCTAAATATGCAATATAAAGAAAAATAGATATGTCTACCTAGAGAAAAGTCTCTGATGGCTAGATACCACATTCCATAGTTTTCCATAAAAAATCAAGAATAGAGAATGTATTTCTTAAAAATTAGCCATTGTGTACATTCATCTGTTTCTAGACTGGATGGGGCCCTCTTAGAATAACTAATGGGAGCGTCAATTCTTTTGTGACACAGGTGATCTGTAATCACCTTAGCAACCCCAGTAGTTTAATTTGCCTTTTCCATGTGGGTCACTACTTTAGTTGGGTCATTATCATTCTCCACATTCTTTACTGCTATTACCTCTTACCAGATCTCTGTATTGTAGATATACAATAACCTTTCTAAACCATATACTTATTTATAACACTTCCCACTAAAACCTTGCAACAACTCTTCTTTAATTTCAAGACAAAGCTTGCTCCTTAGTGTGATATTAAATCATTTTCAATCGGTCCCTCTTAGATTCTAGACTGATTAGTCTGGTTCTATCCCATTTTCTCCTTATTGCTCTGTAAGTTGATGGAAAGCATTGCTCTCTGTCTAGTTCCAAAATTTCACTCATGATACTTAATAATGCATCCTGAAATATCTAGAAAAGCTATTAATATATAGAGCAACTAGCATTTCCTGGTGGATGGGCTGCATCTAGAGCAAAGACATGGAAGTATACCTTGAAAGCAGCGATTCTTATAGATACTTTGTGCGCTTTATTACAAAAAATCAGGATCTTAGATAAAATCCTATAACTCATCACATATATTCTGCCCAGAAATCTGCATTATTTAGAAAGCATTCTTGGGACTTCTAACATATATTTCAATACCATGACATGTGAAACTCTCTTAAGATACTCCCTCATATCTCTTGCAAACTCTTGGACATAATTTTGATTTTTCTCAAGACTTCTACTACAAACAGACTATTAAATACAGTATCAAATAGTAGAACTCAGACAAAGAATTGATAATTACATTTTTCATAAAATATTTATTAATCCCTCTTTTTGTTTAAATAAATAGGGCATAAAGATTTTTACAAATTTTTATTTTTTATTGTACATAAATGCTGTTCATCCCATCAAGAGATAAATTTTATATCCTTTCTTCAACAGTACACAGGCCCTGTGACTTTTTTTTTTTTTTTTTTTTTTTTTTTTTTAGTACCAGGGATTGAACTAGGGTCCTTGTGCTTGTGAGGCAGGCCACCGAACCACTGAGCTAAATCCCCAGCCCACCCTGTGACTATCTTGAAGAGAATAGTTTAAAGAAAGTAACGTTTGAAGTCATCTAGTGTGAGCATTTTGAAAATCTGTTAGCTACCTGCTTTTCTACTTTAGGATACTTATTTAAATACAAGTGGCAGGCAACAAGAAACCCAAGACACAGAAAGGCAATATTTGTATTTATTCTAGTTAACTGCTCAAAATGAGCTGATGACAGAAATAAAAATCAATATCCACTCTTAGCCAAGTTGGGGATCCATATGAATCACTGAAGTCCATCTAGCAACCTCAGAAAAGACTGACGGGTTGAGTACAATGCCACAGAATCCTAAGAAATAATAAAATACAATGTTTAAGCTAATACGCTGTAGCAGACAGCGGATAGCTCCATCTAGCCTTTTTTGTTTTCTGTACCTTCTCTGCCTCCCATGTGGAAAAATGTTCCCCTAATTTTGAAAGGAAATGATTGTTAATTATACATCATAAAGGAAGCTGATATGGAACTTACTATAAAGTAGTTCACGTTGCACCTCCAGTCCTCTGTCATAGTTTCTTGGCTTACCTATCATATTAACTGGAGAGCTGTTGGCAATTCAATCTTACCTGTTCAGTGGTCAGCATCCTAGCCCAAACTCACATTGTTCATCCTTCTTCTGTGCCTAAGCTTCTCCTAGAGTCTGCTTGGCTAATAAAAAAGTCCATTTTTGCTTCCCTTAAATCCTTTAAACAACGAGGAAGATGAAAGTGGACAAAGGTTGTAACTTCTCATTGTTTAGCTCAAACGTTCTCTAGAACGTTTTAGACCAATGATCTTGGTTGAATGAGATCCTTTGCCAAAGTGCATCTTAGTGCACCCTTGCACTGACTTTTCCTACTTCTTTCTCCCCATTCCATTCTTCCTAAGTTCAACTCACAAATCTTAAACCTAGTCCCTGTCTACCAAAGAAATCTTAAGTGCTTGCCTCACTCTCTTTTCAGATAAAAACAAATTGACAGGTATGGTGGCGCACACCTGTAATCCCAGCACTCTGGAGGCTGAAGCAGGAGGATCGCTGTAATTTTGAGACCAGCCTGGGCTACCTAGTGAGTTCTAAGTCAGTCTCAACTACACAGTGAGATCCTGTCTCAGAAAAACAAACAAACAAAAAAATCAGATAAAGCCAAATTAAGGTGGTTAATTGCATAGTAATGTTGTGAATTCCATATATGTTTATCCCCAGATTTATATGTTGAAATCTAACTCTCATGCTATTGTGTTGGACTCTAAGGAAGAAATGAAGGTAAATGAGGCCACAAGACTAGGGATCTGAGCCAATAAAATTTATAAAAGAAATAAGTTGCAGAGCTGTCTGTCTGTCTGTCTGTGTTTTCTCCCATGCACATTCATTAAGGTAGATGAGGCCACATGAGACACAGGAATAAGTTACTCTTCTGAAAACAGACAAAATCCTTCAAAAGGATTTCAATTGGTGGAATTCTGATCTCAGACTTAGCTTCCAGAACTCTAGCTAGTTCCGGTATGTTATAAGACCTTTTGCATCATCTACTTTTGCCTATGCTGAATTGACCCCAGATAGGGGATCCGGACTGTGTTGCTCTTCTCCTCAGACTCAGGAGTGACCATATAGAACCCTTACATATCTTCCATCATAGACGTGAAAGTTTTGAATTCTACAGGAACGCACCCGAAGTCGGAAGTCGGAGTCAAGTTTATTATGCCCACAGACTGCGTGGGGATTTCTCCACAAAGCCATTAGCCCAGAGCTGGCAGGGAACAGGGTTTCTTTGGGATTAGGGGAGGAGGGGTGGGGATTTGGGATACAGATGCAAGGCGTGTATCGTCAGTTCATTGGATGAGTAAGTTACATTTAATTTACATGATTTGATAGAAAAGTACACTGGGTACAGACACTGCCTAAGAACGAAGGACGTGTGTTACGGTGGGAGTGGGTACGAGCTGGGGTGTCTCTTGTCAGGTAGCTCAGCTAGCTGCAGAAATAACTTTTCTGTTCAGAAATAGTTTTCCAGCTCAGTTCTTTTGATTTCCTTTCTTAGATTTAGCCCAAAATTAGTAACGAAAGCCTTGCACAGAGGCTGCCCCCACAATATTTGAAAGTTTTTGCTCTCTCTGTTTTTCTGGAAAATCATCACTTAGCGATTACCCATATTTCCTCTTCCCCTTTATGTTTGGGCTTCTCTTTTGTAGATGGCATCAGATTTGCATAAGTTTTAGCGTTTGGTGCAAAAGTCTTCCTGGTGAAGCTTTAATTGTGGAACAGAGAAGGAGAAGAATAAATGCACAAAATAAAACAAGAAAAACATAATGAACAAAATATATTGAGAATTTTATAGGTTACTATTTTCATTATTCTATCAATTTCTTCTTTCCTCTGGGGTTTAGATGTTTTGTCCTAAATGTATTAATATCTTGTCAATGTATAGCAAACTATTTTGTTCTAAAAATGAATTGAGACTTTCCTGATAAATTATTGGTACTAACACTCAGTACTATTTTGTAGCACTGTCCAGTGTGGTTTTCAAGTAGATTACAAGTAACTATGTTAGATATTTTCCTTTTGGAGAAATACAGAATTTCTCTCTCTCTCTCTCTCTCTCTCTCTCTCTTTCTTTCTCTCTCTCCACCTACCTATTAATTTTGTTTTCATGCTTTGTGGAAGAACTGAATAAAATGAAAGCTCATACAAGGTTAATACAGGAATTTTTTTTATTTTACTTACATTTTTCATTAAAAAATTTAATAGACAAAATCACATGTGCCTGTGTAACAATGTACAACCACAAAATATGGCAAAATCTCCAAGTTGAATTTGTTACAAACCATATAATTTTAAGGTATGAAATAATTCATTCCAATAAATTTATATGACACAGCCAGTAGACATTTTCTGGTATTTTTAGGTTTGCTCCGACAACTTCACTTCCTTGTTTTTATTTCTCTTTATAGAGATGGAAGTTATTGCATTAGTTATTTATTCCCATAGTTTTTTCTAAATATACTTTTTCAGAGTCATTAAGGGAACTTTGAATCAGTCTTCATGGTGAAAGTGATTCAAATATGTTACTCTCAAAATCCTTGGCTTTTATTCTATCCCAATTCCAGTATTTTGTCCCTGCTAAATCTAACATCCTCAAAACAACCATTCAGTATTTCTCCACTTGTAAATAACACCAGACATGAATCTTATGAACATGCCTTTTATCAGTGTTTAGTATCATTCACTATATCAAGGGTGAAATTTTATGTGTCTTATAATTTGAAGGCCTTTAGAAAAATAATTTCATAAACAAAGTCACATTGAGAAGTGGTATATCTATATAATGTGTGTAGTAGTATATAGTTACCATTTTTTTAGACACTATGATGCCTAGGTTGGCCTTGTAGTTTTGAATCTAAGACATTTACTCCCAAGTCAGCTTCCCTGGTAGCTGGGACCATATGCACCCTGTATCCGTGTAACTTTTGAATTCTTGCAAGGAAACAAAATAATACAAAACACTGGAAATTCCATATATAACACAATTAATATTTGCTGATGGATATCAGAGATTATAATTAGATTTTATTCATATTAATTGTAATCTTCAAAATAATCTTTAGGATAGTCATTATATTATTTCTACTTTCCAATGGACCAGATAGAAGAACTCCGTTGAGATCACTTTGTTGAGCACTAGATACCTTGGTAATTTAAAATTTTCCTTTTACATTTAATATTTCTCTTGCCCAAGGTTGCTAGCAGCAAAACCTCTCTGAAAGTCTCATGAGGCTTGTGTGCTTTCCTCATATACAAGAGTATAGAAAGAGGCTATGAAATAACTTTCTGTCAAGCAGTGGCCAATGAACAGTGAAAGTAAACCAAACTATGAAGACAAATCTATAGAGACTAAGGAAAGACAAAATTAAATGGCATCTTGTTTTAAAAATAAGATGTGCTACAGAGTGAAAATTTGCAATTTTAGTTTCTCCTTTGATTTATCTGATTGCTAAAATGTTATTTTTATAGTGAAACTACATTGTGTGAATAAAAATAGAAGTTTAAGAGAAAATAACTCAATTTTTATGCCACAATAAAAGTCATTGCTGCCGGAGATTCATAGAGTAAAAAGTGGGAGTTCCCCGATGAAGCCTACAAACTGCATTTCTAAAACAATGGCTCTTCTGTAGCCCCTGTTCCACTGGGTTCCTGCTGTTTCCAGGGACTCAGCACTGGGGGAAATAAGCTAAGGCAGCTTTTTAACCTACCTCAGGGAAGAATGTTCTCTTGCTTCCCAGATCTACATTTACAGTAGTTTCTAATAACAAAATATGACATTATTGTCTTAATCCATTTTCTGTTGCTATTAAAAATACCTAAGGCTGGGACATATGAAGAAAATCAACACATTTATGTTCACAATTTTTGAGGCAGAGAAGATCCAGGTTAGGCGATTGTATCTCATAGAGGGTCCTTCCTCACTGTAATATGACAGGAAGCATCACATGGCAGGAGTACATGAGAGAAGTGAGTGACACAATGGTGAGAGACCAACTTGCTTTCTAACAACCTTCCAGTGACAGAATCAATACTAGTGTGATCTAATCAAGTCCCATCAAACCCACCTCAGTCCCTTCTAAAGATGACAGCCCCACATAGTACTTATCTTCAATAAGGCTCTATTTCTCCAAAGTTCAACTATCTCTCAGTACCACTACGTTTGTGACCGATCTTGTGGCACCTGAACTTGTGGGAGACAATGACAAAGCACTCCTCTGCAGATATCCCCTATAAAGTCCACAGATAGTTCTAGTATGTGCTGCTTATCCATTTTGCACCATCAGGGGCGTTCTAGCCTTCTGAATTTCATAGAATATATTTTGTTGTATTCTAATTTAAACATTTACCTGTTTCTGTAATTAGACTAAACTTTTGGAAGTAATACTGACTTTTATCTCAGTATTTTCACCTTTTGGCACAGTTTATAATGCACACTGAATAGTTTTCAACATCCATTGAATTTGAAAGAAGGAGTGAAGGTAGGACAGGAAAGAGGAGAAATAAAGAGAGGGAATAAATATTGTTATATGTTGGGGTTATGTGTTATTTTGTAAACTAACTAAGAAAATTATTGCATCAAAAATATGTGAACATTATACAACTTCTAGTTACTTATTCAAGAAAAAACTATCTCCATTTTACAAAGAAAATGTACACAGCTGCTAAAACAGCCCTGACTTTAATTTTGGGTGTTCCAGTAAAAGTTATATAAATTACCAAGTTATTTTTAAGAATTTTCACTTAAATTTAGTTTTAATAATTACATATATGGACACTATGTTTATGTTCATATGTTCTAAAGCTTCTTGAAAATATCACTGTCCTTTAATGAAAGGCTGGAGCAACTTTTCCTGAAACTCAAAATTTTGAAACTATGATTGAAGTTGGCATGACCAACCAGAGAAATTTGTTGCATTAATTAATTATTCAGAGTACGTACATGTCACTATAAAGTTTATCAAAAGAGGCACTGTTGTGCTTGGTATCTGAAAAATTCTACTGATTTTAATAATACGGGGCCATAAGAATATGAGAGAAGTTAGGGTTAACAGAGAAGTGAAAGAGTAGAAGGAGGGGGATTTGACTTCAGAAGAAAAATAAATCAAGATTTTTTCACCTACTAATTCTTTTATTGTACAACTTCTGCAGCTGTGTTATGTACCATTTTAGGTCCATTCTTTGCAACATGTCCTTTTTTTTTTTCTTTTTTTGATACAGAGGATGGAATTCTGGACCTTGTACTTGTAAGGCAGGGGGCAGCACAACTGAGCTAAATCTCTGGCCTGTCTTTTCATTCCTTGATGAAAGTAAAAAAAACAACTGGATGCCAGCAATCCTTTATTTACCTCTAGTTTTTCCTCAAAACAATGCAAACCTCCTTTTCCCATTCTCCACTTGATCTGATTGCTTTCTCAATTCATATGAAAAGGTAACAGAAAAAATGAACCATATATTGTAGTATCTCTGAAAGTCTGCCATACATAAGCATTTGTTTTCATTCGCTATTTAGGGACATTATTCAAGTCACAGATTCCTTTGACTACTATGATGTAAATAGAAATATCTTCTAGCACTCTTCTATATTTTGTTTTTGTTTTATATGTAAAAGTATAACATATTTGTAACATATGTTAAAATATAACATACTTGTGAAGGAATGAAGAGCAATCCCTGTGATATTTGTTTGGTCATTTGTATACTTTTAATAATCTCATTAATGAGAAGTGGGGAGTATAAATTTAGAAATCTGTGTTGTAGTAAAATATTAGCAATTTAAATCCATTGATTCATAGGTCCAGTTCGTCTCAAGTCTGATTAGAATATTTATATGAAAATTTTGTGAAATTAACAAAATACATTGTGTTTAATAATTCCTTAAACATACTCTTGAAAAATGACCAACACTCAAATTTCCATAAATAAATACATGAATGCAACTACGCAGTATGATTATAATCATTTGAATATGAAACACCGTTGTACTGTCTCATCGGATGTGAAGCACTCTCTAGGGCAATTGTTCTAATGTTTCATCATTAACTTGATCATGTCGTCCTGCACCTGGACTCTCACTAGCTTAGAAACCAACATTTACCAGAGGTCTCTAACCAGATGCAGCAAGTAGGCAAGATGTCACATGCAATGTGGGACTGTAACATGGTGCACCTGACAACTGGCAAGGCCCTTGGAAATGAGGTTTAATGGTTAAATGAGTGCAATTAAGTGTGCTGCTACATCTTTGCTGTCCCAGAGTGTGAGAATGCTTAATGTGACTCATCAGCCCCATTCCAAGTTTCAAGCACTTAAAAATCTGAATGTGCATAAATAGCAAAAGCCACAGTAAATCAGTTGCACAAAATAATTTATGAAAAATTATAATCAATTTTGTTCTTCTGTGTTCTTTTTTGTAACATTACCTAACAATACTGTCACCATTCCCATTTCAATGTCTTTACCTTAACTCCGTTACAAGTTATTTAAAATATTATTCCACTTTGCAAGAGCAAACTCACCTTTTATAAACCACACCATCTCAGAGTGGCCAAGGATTTCTTTGAGTTCTACTGGCAAACTCAGAATAACATTGCCAAATTAAAGTTAAGAAATAGTGTGCATTGACCTATGTTTTAACTCCTATCCAACAGTCATTTTGAAACAATCAATAGCAGAAAGAGTCAAAAGCCCAAGATCACAGAAATTGCCCACTTGGACAATCAGGGCAAAATAGAGGTAGAATATAATTTTGTGCCTTTATAATCAACTGTCAGAAAATATAGGAAAATATAAACTTCCTCAACTCAGACAATAAAGTTATAATTTTAACTTTTGTAGAAAAATATATAACACTACAAATCTGTAAATAGAAAGAAGATTTTAGACAGGAGTCTGAGTTGACAAACTTGAAGTGTCTAAAGAAAGGATTCCAGATCATCTATAGTAAAGACAAAATGAAAGTGATTAACCAGCATGAGTTCAAGTCTTCATGTAGAAAGGATGGAAAGTATTCTCTTACTCTGAAGTTCTCCTGCACATCAGAAAATCATTTCCATACTGGGCAAGAATAGAGATGGAGTGCTTGTCAAAATTTAAAACACTGAAATGCATTGCACAGTGGATAAATATGAAAGGTTGAAACTACACCATTAACACTGATACACTCTTCTTATGAGCTTGTTTCTTTTTCCCCCTGAAAGTTTACTTTCCTATAAAGTTAAATGCAATATTAAAAGTGAAATCAAATGGAGTTTCAAACTAAAGAAGAGATAAATGCTGTCCATTCCACTAGCTAGACATTAAAGAAAGCTGAAACTTTAATTGCAATAGGTTCTTATATATTGCCTACTAAATACAGAATGTTTTTATCTATTATCCTTGAATATTTCCATGGTACTTTTATTCTGAGTTCCACAAGGAAAATTAGGAATAATTAAAAACCAAGAGACTACAATTGCTGTACATCTGATATAGGCAAATAGCAAAAAAAGAAGTCTATCAGACACAAACATGTGTAGGGCTTACTGGAGCAGATGGCCATGCCAATGAGAATTTCAGACAGTTTAAGACAATAGGTCCAAAGTCAGATCACTGGAGGAAAAAAATTGCTCAAGCAGAGAAAGCTTAACTAAAAACAACAACAACAACAACAACAACACACTATCAAATTATATCCATTGGTTCATTTTGTTCAGTCAGGGTCATTTGGTTGAAAACTTTATTATTTTTGTTTTTATTTTTGAACATAATTCCTAAAAATAATATATGACATAGGTTGCCAATTAAATGATATAGGTTTAGTGCAAACAATTCAGCCCTGGTTTTTAATTTATGAATTAAAATTAATTAGGCAGTTAGCAAAGAGAGTATTTCAAAATCTCTATACCGGTGTTGAGTGACACAAATGACTTTTCTTCTTGTTACACATTAATTAATGAAATGGTTAACACTCAGCATATGGCAGATGGCACTTTGTTCATGCCACTGTGAGCCATGCCGCAGAATTCTACATCACCCAAGAATTTTTTCCTTCTTCTTCTCCATATGGCATTTAATCCTAAAATTGATTTTTTCTTCACATAGTATCTCATCCAATGTTTCATATTTGAGATCAAGTATGGCTAAAAGACGACAGCAAATTTATATAAACATTTAGCTCCCTGTACTTTCTATACATGAGAAGTTTTATCTATATGTATATATTTTAGGAACATGTGAATTCCAGAAAAAAATCAACTGAAAATTAAACTAATCTGTTTTCCTTGATACGTGGGTCTTCTCATTGTAGAAAAATGGGATCAAATTATTTTTGATCTAATCAAACTATCCAATTGACACCTCTACCTATTCAGGAGTTTAACCTCAGAAATGCCAGGAACTAAACAAAAGAAGATCAAACTTTGACTTAAGAAATCTTGCCACGACTTCAAATATAATTAGCTTGTACCTTCTAAAGGATTCATGGAAGAGATTTATAAAATGAATTTAACAATTGAGTGTTTTTAGTGAATATCTTCAGCCTCATTTCAGGCATGGTGTTTGATGAAGTAACATTTGATTAAGGACATTTGCCTAAATTATAAAGCAAGATATATTTTCATCCTTAAATATGAGGATAGAAATTTTAAAATTCAATTATTCATTTCAATTCTAAAATGAATAGAAAAGACTCCCTGAAATGTGTCCACTGCTGAACACTTTATGTTAAGATCATTAAACCAAAAGACTATTGGGTTGGTTGCTTTCTTCTTTAGTTGTTCACATCAGCTGAGACATTTCCTGGTCCTCCTTTATTCTGTTTGAAAAATGAATAAATCCACTTTTTGAGAAACTAAATAACTATAGGCAATTATTCAATAGTGAATAAAAACAGTCTTTAATTATGCTTAATAAAATATTTCTCTCTCTTGGTTGGGTCTGAAGATTTATTTTCTGATTATCTAAATTTTATTTTTGTCTTTCCTGGTCGCAGTCTGTAATTGATCTCTAACTTATTTCCACTTACATGAAATTTGTACATAGTTATTTCTTATGATACTAAATTAGAATTTTTTTTTACCTGTAATAATTCTCATTCCTCCAATACAATATGGATTTTAAGAGACTGGGAATTTATATTATACTTCTGCATCCCAGTGCCAGGAACACAATCAGTGCTCATCGATATTTCTAAATGAATAAACATTATGTGTATATGTTGGTAATAATATTAGAAGCATTGTAAATGCAAATATTAGTATAAGTGGAAAAATGTTTTAAACTAAGCATATCTAGTTTTTAGTTCTTTTCTATAGTAACTAAAGTTTAAAACTTTATAAAACAATGAATTAAAAGACAAAATGAATTATTCCAGAAATGTTATCTTTTTTCTCCAACAAAAGGGGGCACAGTGTTCAACGGTTCTGAATTATCTGAATATATGTGCTTAGAGAAATATAGAACACTTTAATTTGGAAAAAATGAAATGGATATAATATTGTTATTAATATACATGGTCATTAGAAAGAAAAATGCACCATTTATTTTTGATATATGAATTCATTTATTATGCAAGAATATGTAGAGAAGCCGCATGTCGGTCATCCCAGCACTCGGGAGGCTGAGGTAGGAGGATCACTGTGAGTTCAAGACCAGCCTGGGCTACGTAGTGAGCTCCAGGTCAATCTCAACTACATAGTGGGACCCTGTCTCAAAATAAATAAATAAATAAATAAATAAAAGAATAAAAGAATATGTAGAGAGTAATATTAAATAAAATGCATCCATTTTCATGTAGAAAAAAATAGAAGTTGAGCTAACATCTGAAAGTGTTTCAAAATGTTACAAAGGAAATGATAGAGTTAGAAAAGGAAAATTACTCTCAGCTATCTATAGCAACAAAGCAGACAATAAAATAAAGGGATTCCGTATTTCTTTTGTTTTTTTTTCATTGCTTTTAATGAAAGAGTGATACTGCTTAAAAGAAATTTGTTTACTTTTTCCAAGATTATGTCATTCTTCGAAATGTCATCTGATAAACAGAATTAAAACACCAAGAATTTAAAATGATTTAATTAGAAAATTGAGCAGTCAGGTAGCAAGTCAGCTTATTTTATTAAAAATGTGAACTGGTTAACTAGCCCTTATAGGAAGTGATTAATACCTTATATTAAATCCGGGGATCTACATCAAGGAGAATGACTGACCTGTGTCTGAGATAACAGATGAAAGAGATGTCAAGTTCTTTCTAATTTAATAAAATAAATTAACAGGCTGAAAAAAAAACAGCTTGTTTCATTATACAGACAGTATCTTTTTACTACATAAGTTAGAGTTTTATAAGAAAATACTTTCTGGAACCGAATTATGCATACAACAAAAATTATATAACTTTGTGATAATATTCAAAGTGATTACAAATTCACCATTACACTGAATAGGAACTTCGATTTAGTTGAGATTGATGGTCATCATTTTTTAGTCCAATATCTTAGTCTACTATCACTTGAAGTGATCTAAACCTATACTTGACCATACTAAAATTCTGAATTGTGTTTGATTTTAACTCACTTTTTTCAAATAAGTATAACATTATAAAAAAAACAATGCACTCAAAACAAAATTATGTATAACTAAAAAGTGAGAGCATCTGTAAAAAGTACAATAGAAGCTTAAAAATATGTGATGAAGCAGGATAAAAAACATGCAAGACTTGCCTACTTTGAAGTCTTAAGATTAGCAAAATGTGTGCCAAAGATTTGCTTATGAGCTTCACAGTAGCCAATCCAAAAGAGATATCTGAATTATTTACATGATTCACAATGTCTATAAGGCAAAAATTAATTATTAAAAAGGATCGTTGCTAATCCTGATAATGAGATGAGAGAGAAAATTCTTCCCTCTCTTTCTATTACTCCATGTGATGTGGTACAGTGTACTGAATTTTTCTATAGTAGACATAGTAATGTGTTTCATAAAGTTGTTATGCATTAGTCAATGTACATTCTTTATATAATGTTAACTGCTTAGGCAGAAAGAAATAATTTGAAGTTGCTATTAAAATTCCCAATGACTTACTTTGATCCATGAATGAAATTAGATGACATACAAAATTTGACATACTGTGTATCTTTCTGGTGCGTTCAAAAGTGTTACTTCTTGTAGTTGTACTTTTGAGAAAAGTAGCGTACTTGAGAGTTTAAGATTACACTGACTGACAAATATGAGAAAAAATCCACATACTTTGAAAATTAACTGAGTAGTTACTGGATGCAATATCATACTAAATACACTGCAAACACTGACCTAAATTCCAGACCTCTCTAAAGAAGTAGACAAAAGAAATATCTGTATCCTTGGTCAATATTTTAACCCCAAATATGTGCAATCTTTTTCCAACACAGAGAAATTAGCAAGAAAGGCCCTAGAAGTCTACCAATAAGTATTACAAAAATTCTAATTTGGAAAACAATTAAAATGAACATTTAAAAGGTCTCCATATAACTCATTGAAATATTTAACTTATATATTTACATGTACTGAATATGTAAAATTTTAACACTATAATTTAGTGATGAAACAGTGAAGATAATAGTTTCAGAATATCATTCAAAAGAAAGTTAACTTGCTAAATAATTTCAACTATGAATAATTTATCGAAGGATGACTTTGCTTTGTCCAGTTGTTTATTAAAATATTTTAATTTAGCAACAACAAAACCATATAATCTGCATATAAAATGCTTATTACATATAAACAGACTTAACTTCAGTTAATAAATATTCTTAGAATCACAAGAATAATATTAGTAGCTGCCATTTGCTAAGTTTTATAGTGTTCCAGACAAACACCTCTCTAGGCTTTGAATAAATATTACATAATTAATCTTCACAAAAATTGGCTAAACCATTTGGCCAACATTTCTCAACTGTACAAATAGAAGAAGTAATAATTACGGTATATGCCAAAAGGATGCATAGTACATCAACGTTTGTAGGTCATCTAAGAAGTTGCCAAGAAAAGTTTAGAGAGGGAAACAGGCTTTGAAGTAGAAAAACACTTTATTTATAAAACCCTATCATTCTATGATTTTATATTTAATAGAATAGGATTATATTTTCTTTTTCATATATGCAGGAAAGTTACTGATGGAATTAAAAGAATTATCCTGTAATTTTCCACTTGGTAGCTCTCCCAAATTTAGATTTAAATCACTAGACTTCTTAACTTATATCATCTTTGTTTGAAAATTTTTTTGTAGACTATATAACAATAAATTATCTTGTAGTGAGCTTAGTTAATTGATAGTAACAATTCATAATTGTTCAAGCATTTGTTGTTAAATGTCCAAAGTTATTTCCTTCATCAGAAGATAGGTACATTAAGTTTTGGCTTTAACTGTATTAGCTAATAGAGTTGCAGGACCCAGACTGAAAAAACATGCAATAATATTTTCAATCCAACTTCAACACAAAGAATGAGAATTTGTCTCAAAAGCAAATAACCTTGTCCACATGGGAGAATATTTTATGCAAGATAGTGCAAGCTGCACAGCTATAAAACCAGAGGTGTCATTTCTACAATGTGAATTTTGAAAGTCAAGGGCACTTTAAAGACACATACCCAGTCCCCTTGTCTGCCATAAGCTGGATTGCTCAGCAGTAGAGATTCAAAGATCTGTACTAATACCACAAATCACTGGCATGGGAAGATATACAAAATAGAGATCTCAAGGTTTTGCAGTTGTAAATAACAGCACTGAACAAAGTGACAAAAAACAGCAAAAAGTAATGAATTTAAAGATTAATTTGTTTTTTCTGTCTTAAAATGTTTGTGTATATTTTAAGATTCCTAGTTGAAGAGAAATAAGATGGACTTAATTTTCTTGTGTTAGCATTTAGCAATATCTCCAGCAAATGTTTTGCCTCTTCTAAGGTACACATTTTTTAAAGAAATAGAAATTAATTTTATTTTTAAGTGGTTTATTCCTGAAAATGCAGTAAGTTTAATATTACTTATAGTTTTAGACTTCAACTCATGCCTTTAAACCATTTTATATCAT
This sequence comes from Fukomys damarensis, assembly GCF_012274545.1. Taxonomy (NCBI): domain Eukaryota; kingdom Metazoa; phylum Chordata; class Mammalia; order Rodentia; family Bathyergidae; genus Fukomys; species Fukomys damarensis. The sequence goes on along the minus strand of NW_022900926.1, from coordinate 56,838,176 downwards.
TATTTTGAAAGCAAGAGTTTTATATTCTCATTATTTTATTTTTATACATATAAGCCATTAAATTATACTGTATACATAAATATTAACTTTTCCACTTTCAAGAGATTTTGACATTTTATCATTTTTACGAAACATGAAACTTTCAGTGAATAAACTTTGAAACTCTCTTCTGGCACTCTTGCCCAACCCTTTGGTTTCATTAAGTATTCAAGGGTTAAATTTAACAATTTGTTAGTACGAGATGATAAGCAATACAAATGTTAAATTGGGAAAGAAATGGGAAAAACAAGAGAATACAACATCATTCAAATAATTCCAAAATTTGAGCTTTGCAGTTGTGGCCCAAACTCAAATCAAACATCTACAATGGAAATACATCAATTTCTCCAATGAAAACAGTGACCATCAAGAAAAGTGTCGAAATGGTAGGAAGTACACTGACTTTATCGATGGATGTGTGGTGCTGGAGATACAAATCATAATGTTAAAGATTATGGAGTTAATTTTAAATGTGACTGTACTTCAATATGTTATTACTATCACAAATTTTACACCTCGTTCCAAAAATTTTTGCAAAAAGAAGAATTACTTTAAAAATAATATGTATAATTTCTCTACTGTGATAAACTAAAAGTGTAAAGAAGGGTCAAAATGTATAAATGGTCTTTTGTTATAGGAAGAAAATGTCTAATGGTATTGAGTAAATGGGAGGGGTAGGGGAAAGGTAAAAAGGGCAGAGAAAAATAAGAGAAAAGGAAAAAAATGGAAATAAAGTCTTTGTGAAAGAAAAAGGGTGGAAGGGGGAAAGGAGGTGAGGGGTATGGGGAAAAAATAAGAACTAAGGCCTGTCATGTGAAGGTACAAGATCTTGATGAATGTAACTGCATTGTGTATCTAAAATGTAACAAGAAATATTTTTAAAATGTGAAAGAAATATAAAAATGAATAAAATACATATAAAGGCTATTTAAAAATTGAATTTTATAGTATCAGAAATACTTTTTTAAAATACCTGTACTTTCATGCTTTTTGGTAGTCTAAATTTTTTTATTAACCTGAAACTTTCCCTAAGTTTTTTCTAAAACTTACAGAATTGCAATATTTTGACATATCTGGAAGAATATAATCTTTTAAATTGCAATTTCCAATGTTACTCCCTTTCTAATTTTTACAAAAAGTCCATTCTTTTTGTTTCTGTGTTTGTGGTGCTTAAGACTGAACCCAGGGCCTTTTGTATGCTCGGCAAACTCTCTAACACTGAGATATATCCCTGGTATTTAAAACTATATTTTTGTGAGCTCTTTTTAATTAACATCATTAATATAATACTAACAATTGAAATTACAGCACAGAAATTATATGAACTATATGTATGGGCATTTAATGAACATAATTAGAGTCGTTCTTAATTTAAATTAATACAATTCTTTTTATCTACATTTTCTGCTTGGATATCCACTTTTGAATACAGCTAAAATACTCCAAAATTCCATTAAATTTTGAGAAATGGAATAAAGCTTTGCAGAAGAGAAAAGGAAATTGCTGAATTAAGATTTCAGACCTAAGAATTGTATTGGAATAGTAATTGTCCTTCCTTTTTCTGGTTTCCTGCCAGAAGAATTCATTTAGTCAACAGCCTGTAACATTCTAATAATGTGAAACTTCTTCAAGAGACAGGAAAGGATAACAAATTTGACAAAAATAACAAATACAAATTTTGCCTTGCTAATCATGTCTCTCAAAAATATATATTTCTTTAACTTGTTTTTAGGAATCATCACTCCACCTTACACACATATATAAAATTGTGCAGGATCATTTTATTATCGCTAATGAAAATTTCTCTTGAATTTGAAATACATTAGATTCAGGCATGTGAATTATAATCACAAAATGAGTTCAAGATTCAACATTATAATGCTTCCAAAACAGCATTATGAAATTCACCTGACATCCATATTTAAGTAGAAAAACTTTTAGAGATTTTTCTGTTTTAACATTCTTGCAAGTATACACACATTCACACACAGAATTTGTCTTTCTTTTGCAGTTTATTTCTGTGAAAAGATTTACTAAAGACATGGATATCCTTTGAGTAACTAGATGTCCCAATGGAAGAGTTCTGTTTCATAAATTCATACTAAGAAAAAAATGCTCTAAAATCCATTATAGCATTAGAAAGAAATTCAGTAATGATGGTTATCTCTTGGGGACCAAAGATTCTGAGCAGAGATAAAGGTAAGAACAGGAAAAAAAGTAAGAATTTGAGAAGAGAAAGGGAAATAAAAATAATGGGAAAAAGAAAAAATTCCATCTAACAGAATTTTTATATTTTAACTCTTAAAAATAATCTCTTCCATGGAATATCACTGACATGAGTCTACTTATTTCTAGGTCTCTTTGCTGAATGTGGATAGCTCAGAGCTTGACCTATGTATATTTTTTCCAAAAATCAACTTGAATCTTTCCGTTGTAAAAGATATTTGACAAATATCAACCTTTTTGGGACACAGGATAAAAATATAAAATTAAATCCTTTATCTTTCAATGCATGCAAAATTTGCTAGAATTGCTTGCATCTGTTGACCACTTGGCCATTATCTAATTATCTTCTTTATGAAGTCTGGAAAATACTTACAAATAGCACTAAGACATATGATATCTTCTCTTTTCTATAGATTTTTTAGATGTACTTCTAGATCTAGACACTCTGGCTACCTTTTACTGTGTATTTCCACTTGTTTCCTAAGTGTGCACTTCAAATTTTTGTAATTTTTCCAGTGCCATGGACAGTGTAGCTGTTTTACTGTTTATCCAGTACTCACATGCAAGGAGTTGTTAGTAAACTCTTCTGCTCTCCGCAGGATGTAGATCCTCTCTGGAATTTCCTTTTCCTATCACAGTCCTTGAGAAATAACATGAGCTGTCACTTTCACATAAAAAGGGTTAGAAGGGACATAGAGGGATTCTTCTTATTTTCTAGTAGTTTGTTTCTTTTGAAGGATTCCAGATCATGTTTATATATTTCCTCTTCTTGATTTTTTGAGGTATTGCTCTTCTTACTGCGATTATTTTTGTTTATCCTTTCTCTTAGTTTCCCCTTTTCATTAAGATCTTTCCTTTGTAAGTCTGTTTCATTCACTTTGTTTCACATATCCACGTGGTTGTTCCAATACCAGGCATCCCATTCTGTTTTCCACTTCCCAGAGTCCTTCTTGTTGGCAAGATTTGGACCATTTCATAATATTTTTAAACCAACCCATCTTCTTCCATGCTTGTATTCAAGATTCTTGTGTATCAAGATCATGTGCTATATTTTTTTGAAGAAAAATATATGAAATTATTGCAGAGTTGAATTGGATGTGTTTTTTTTAAATTTTATAGATGCAGATACTCATAAAATTGTACCTTCAGTGATGTCAAAGATTAAATGAAATTTGATAGTTTCTATGTTAATGTAGAACAAAATTTTGCTCACACTAACAATTTGGAGATATTTTATTTCTTAGAATTTATTTTTGCAATATAAATTGGTCGGTTTTATGTTGATTTGAATTTCTATATATCTCTCACATCTAAAATAAAAATTCACATTAAAATTCATCTATGAATTGCTATTGTTTATATTCATTTTTATGAAATTATAAAATGATTTCCTGCATAAAACATAATCATTTAAGTGATTTAACAAATATTTCATATAGACAGTAAATTAGAGATTTTTCTCTGATGTTGAAGTTTTCATAAGGCTATAACATTTTTTAAAAAAAATTTTGGTGCCAAAAATCTAACTTGGGACCTTTCATTTGCAAGGCAGGCAGCAGAACCACTGAGCTAAATCCCTGACCCATAAGACTATAATTTCATTTTAAAAGTAGGAGCCCCTTTAGCATACAGAATTATCGTAAGGATCAATTTGCCTCTTTCTGTTGTGGTAGCTGGATTACACCAAAACAGCAATTTGAAATCCCATAACGTATTTGACCAACTATTTTAGTTTTGACTATAAAGTTTAACAGTTTAAGTCCTTCATGTCACAACCATGTCTTTGTTTTGTTTCATTTAGGGTGGTGATTGTACATAAAGCTGCAAACATACCGGGTGAGTATTCTCATAAGTGAGCTACATTCCTAACCCCTCAATCATATTTTCAATGAGAAAAACAAGAAAAAAATCCTCACACCTAAAAACATTAATTTCCTCAATTTCTTTCATTATTTAAATAGACTTAGCTTTATATTTTAATATCTATTGTAACAATGAATTTTGAAAAAATATAAAAAAGGTGGATATAAGCTTTATTCATATGAGAGACGTTGGCTATAGCTCACTGTGGACAGATGGTTAATGAATGCTTTTACTCTAGGATTCTGTGGTAACTCTCATTCAAAGTGAGAGCCACTTCCTATTTTCGTACACAACTGGAAGCTGCCATGGGACAGTGACAGTTAGGAGCAGCAGGACCTCCAGGTGTGTCTCTGTAATTAACTGACTGTGGAATGTTTATATCAGGAATTCACGGAGGTATCTTTTTATCTAACAGTAAATACACCTTGGACGTATTATTTTCTAAATAAATAAATAAATAGCCGATTAAAATAAAGTCAGTATTTGAAAGAAGAAAAAGAACCATTTCAGGCAGGCCTCAAAAGAAGCATTAGTGTAATAGTATCTGACACAAGATATTTATAAAACTGTGGAGCAAGACCTCGAAAATGAAACACACACTGATGAATGATTTCCAAAACCTTAGGTCAGAGGATAGCTGAAAGGTAGACTTGTTAGGGAAAGGGCTTCTCTTTATTTTCTACTTCTTTCATAATTAAATATCTCTGAGCAATAGGAACATAAAATATAAACTGCATATTTGGGGCCCTTTTTATTTCTTAAAAATCAAGCATGTCAAGTGGGGATTGTTGGTTTCTAAGAGGCTAAAAATCCCATTTGGTTTCACCTTGTGTGGCTGGAGAGTGTTACCAACTCAAAAAGTGATGCAAAATGGGGGTTTGGGTTGCATGAATATAGTATGTATTTGCAAATATTCAATACAGAGCCTAATGAGATCAATAAGAAAATTACTCCAACTTCACCTTAAGCAGTCTAGACCAAATCCTGGTCATAATTAATCACTTTGCTGCAAATGACCAAGGGAATGGCCATCTAATATAAAAATTTCAGTATTTAAAATTATGATTTTTTCAGCATAATTTACAATTTTATTAATTTAATTGTCAAGCAAAAATATATGTATATAATATTGTATGCAACAAGATGTTTTGGTATTTAAGAAAATAACTTCAAAATTTTAAATTAGTTATGTAGAAGTCATCATTTTATAGAACGGGTAATGCACTAGGTAAAAGGAAAGATCTTAATGTATTTAAGAGATATCTAATGTATCTACGGAGATAATTGCTGTAGATAGTACAAGTATATACATTTTAAAAGTGAGGATAGAAAACCAAAGAAGGTAAATGGATATTTCACACTCACATAGTCAGGAATTTTAGTTTACTTAATAAACAGAAAAGCAAGAGTGGTACTGGTGCTAGATTAGACCCAGAGAGAAGAAGGTGATATGTCTTCATTTTTGAATTGTATGTTTGTTTTCTTTTCTTACCTCATAGCAAATACTAAAGAATAATCCTGGCTAAAATTATATAGAAAAAATATAAATATGTCTTTACTTCTACCCTTTAACAAGCTATTTGATTTTTCTTCTCTCCCTATGCTATGTACGTATGTGACTATGACTGACAATCATCACAAATATAATTTAAATGTCAATATTTAGCAATTTTTATAGCTTTCTGCTCATATTTTTCAACTTTGATATTCAGAAAGCTTATACTATAATGAAAATAAAAAAACTTGTAAAATATTTGTTTAATCCCTTTTTAATAGAACCGACTAAAGATGATTAAACATGAGAAATGCAATGAATATTAAACACATAGGGAAAAACATCTCTGTCACTGGAAAGCATAAAAAACAGAGTTAATACATTAAAATGGCAAAAATGAAGTGTCATTTCACATACAATTTATACTTCATATACAGTTTAAAATGTGATTTATTTTTTTAAATGGTACAGATAATAAAAGAGATTTTGTGAGTGATATTCTTAATATTTGGAAAAAAAAATCTACTTTCTTAACTAATTTGACTCAATCAACCGAGTAAGTTGCATGTTGAATTCTATCTGTGGCTGAAATGACTGGTTCAAAGACTAGCTTACTCAAATTTGGCAAAACAGTAGATTTGGTTACATTTGAATTGATAATTACTCTTTGATATGATTGACAATGTCAGCTAACATATCTGGAGTTTTTACTTTAGTGAGGCATTATAAAGATTTTTTGTATCACTTACTAGCTCTTTTAATCATTGTACCAAATGTATTTCATAATTACTATCAATATCCACCTCCAAATATGAGAAAACTGAAGGCATTTGTGAGTAGAATTCATAGCATAGACTTTCCTGGTTCCAGAGACCCTACTCACCAACATGGCACATTAATGTTTCATCCTGTCATAAACTGAATTACTGATACAACACTACGGTGAGAGTTGCTTCTTTTAGAAGTGGCGTGTAGTGTGCACTCTGTGCTCTTTGCTGTCAGAATGTCTCGTTTTTTTATCCCTAGGTCTTTCATTACTATCCATGCAATTAAACTTTCTGAACCTCATCAATAACACAATGAAAAAATGTATGCAGTATTAACCTTGGAACTAGGGATATGTTATATAAATATTTATTGAGTAAATTATTAAATTTCTTTATGATTTGGGAGGACAAAAATGGTCAGTTGATTTTGTATCAATATCATCCCTACAATCATGGTAATTCATAGAGGCACCGACAATGACTATAAGGTTAAAATTAACATTTAGCAATTAGATGTGTTACCTTATTTCTCACAACTACTCCTTGAAATAGGTATCATTATTGACCAATGACTAACGAAGAGCTATGGTTTTCCCAATTTTGCAGTGATTGAAAGCAGTGATCTGTCAAACCACATAAATCCGCGGACCTTCGACTGACCAGATCCAAACAGCCAAACACTAGAGGAGCAGGATCTTAAAGGCTGAGAAAAGATAATGCCAGCACAGTCTTCCTTTCTTCCTTCTACTCTGGAATTTTAAGTCCTCTATAGGCAGTTTTTAAAATAAGAACTGTTGTATTGATATCTCAACAAAAGCCTCTTTTTCATTCCCACGTCTTCACTAAAATAGTTTCCAAGAAGAATCTTGTTGATTCTAAAATCACTAAATGTTTTCCATTTTTTTATATTCTTTGTATTCTCTTGGCATTTGACAATCTCGATCACTTTCTGAACCAGCTCCTTTCTGAATATCGTATTCTTCTGTTCTTGCTCTAGTATCCTTGTCTTGTCGTATCTTGGCATATTTCATAGACATTTCTCCATTCATCCCTTTGTAGCCATAAGCTGTGCACCGAGCCATTCCCTCAGGTAACAGGCACTACACAGTAGTGGATCAGCCTCTGACCTAAATGCTGAATATCACGCTTGCTATGGCTTTCGTTCTTTATATCCCCGTACTGAGAAAAATGCCTGGCACAGAGATATTTTCAAGGATTATTTGTGCAATAAAGGAAAGAAGGAACATGTTAGAAAAATTAGCCATTGGATATATGAGCAACTGAGGCATATGCAAAGACAAGGAAATGAATCACTTAAAGTATAGATTAACAGAATAAAAAAAGAAAGAACACATATTTTTGGAAGAAGTATACACTACGACACAGAGCAGAAGGAAAAGATAAGGTAATGGGAAAGTTAACGGCCCCCACAAAGGCACAGGGAGGCAAAGACTGAATTGTCATAGCTACGGTGGCCAAGGGTCTCATAATTACAACGTCATAACAAGGAAAAGAAAAGCATTTATTTCTCATTGATTTGTTCAAAAATAATCTCTCTAATTCATTGGTTAAAATTTATGTCCTCAGCATTATAAGAGATTCTCAAAAAAATAGTCTTGAATCTTTTTGAAGATCTCTTACTACATTTTCCTGCTGTGAAAATTGTTAGAACACAATATTTTATTTCATTAAGTTTATTGGTACATTTTAGGTACACAGTGCAGTTACATTCATCGTTGGGATCTTGTACCCTTACATAATGTTAGCGGTTCTTGTTTCTCCCTCATACCCCTGCCTTCCCTTCACCCCCTCAACCCTTCCCTATTTAGAAAGACTTCGTTTCCACTTTTTTCCTTTTCTCATATTTTTCTTTCCCTTTCTTTCTTTCCCTTACCTTTTCCATTTCCCCTACCCCTTTAGCCCCTTCCTTCCAATTTCACACTACCAGTTATACAATTTGAACCTTATTTACACTTTTAGATTTCAAACCAGAGAAACAATTTGGTATTTATACATGCGTGTCCAATTTATTTATTTTAAGAGTATGGCATTAAGACATACCCATTTAGCTCTAAATGTTTCTAGTTTCTCATTCTTTATAGCTGAGTAGTACTCCATCTTATAGAAAAATCACATCTTTATCCAGTCTCCAAATGATGGGTAATTGGGCTGTTTCCCAGTTTTAGCCACTACAAACTGTAGCACACAATATTTTTAAAGATGATATATTGCATATTGTACATAAATCTAATAGGAAAAATAATGCAAATATGTAAAATAAACATGGTGTGTTATTTTTATGAACTACTTGTATTGTTTTTATCTCACGCTCAACTTCTAGCCTTCAAAAAATCACAAAGGCTACAAAACCTGTTCTAGGATAATTCGTTGAGGCTAGTTAATCAGGCCCTATAGATGAATGGATCTGCTGTTAAAGGTCTCCCCTTTTCCTACATCACTTTGTAATCCAAGAAACACTTCCAAAGTTGATGTGAAAGACACTTAACCAAAAATTGTAAAAACAGTTACTCCTCAAAGTTTCCATTCTATTTAATTACTTCAGGAAAAACAAAGTCTGCATAATACCTCTCCCTCTTAGTTTCTTTGGCTGCTCTCCAAAGTATAGCTGTCAGCTAGTGTTAACTAAAGCAATATGAGCCATGGCCAAAGGCCCACTGACTGTCAGTCATGTGGATAAGAATATCGCCCTGCATCAGCCCTACTAATGTCAAAGATAAGGACCATCAGTATAATTATCTTCAGTTTTGTGCCCAAAGACTGAGTAAAACCATCAGGAACTGTTAGAAAAACCAACACAATAAGTTCATTCAGGAACATTAACAAGTATCTTATCCAAATCCCATCTTTTCAAGGAAATATGTTTTGATTAACATAATCTACCATCATTTACTTGGCCATGTCAACCTATGTTTATTCATGTTTTATACTGTAACTATGGTTTAAAAATATAATCATTTATGTGCGTATTTGATATAGAATATATTTTCTATTACCTCATTTAGACTGTAGCTTAATTAGGGATAAACTTTCTCTCTTAAAATCTTTACTCAGTTCTTTTTAGAGTGCCTTCTCTCCTTAACTTTCTTAGAGTATTTGCTAAATTAAAAAATCTTATTTATGATTATCATATATGTTTAGTCTTTTAAATTTTACACTTGATCTTAAGCAAAAGTCATAGAAATGATAACATTTCAATCACATCATTTCCTTCCAATATTCTCAGCAAAAACAGCCTAAGGAAGAGATAGGTTGTCCCTTTCTATATGTCATCATTATTTATAATTATAAAATTGTGAATAGGAGTATTGATTAATACATGTTAAACAGCACAGTATTATGTTCGTATTCAGTTTCATAAACTCTTATTTTCATTTGTTAGTACATTTCTATTTTCAGTTAATACTAATGTATCATAATAAGAATTGGATCTACAATTATATGTTTTTTATTAAATATTTATTATACTAGAATCTGTGTCTGGAATTTTCTTAATCAAAAGCCAGAGTACTTTGGTACAGAAGAGTAAATTCACAATGTGATTTAATTTTGCTCATCAGTGTGACTGGCCTGAGAGATGTGTTGGAGATTAGTAAAGCACAATTTTCGGTATGCATGTACAAAGTGGGACCATCACCTTAAGGACAATATTTGATGGCTGACCCCTTCTCTGGTGCTCTTTTCCACCCACTGTGTTTACTTGTATCCCTGACTTGAGAAGATTTCAATTGCCACTTCTCTTTACTATGTTTCTGCTTTGCAACCAGCTGACCATGGATGGGAGCCTTTGAAACTCTTAGTCAAAATAAAGCTTTACTTCTTTAAGTTGTAAGTGTCCATATTTTTCTCACAGTGACAACAGAAAATTGACCACTATGCACACAAAAATCAGAAGTCACCAAAAAATATGAATTATATTTAAATAATATATATCTACTTCTAGTTATAAAACTCTATAATTTTAGATATCTTGGGATATGAAACAATGCATGCTACATCTGGCTATAACTTTTATAATATAACACACTCTACGATAACAATAAAATACTTTAAATGATCAAATATTTTTAATATATAAAGACAAAGGTGCATATTTTACAAAACTGTAAACTCACATATTTGATGTTGTCCAGGATTCCTATGGTAATCATGAGGCTTTTAAACATTTATAAAGACATTTTTTACTATAGTATCATTAAAATTGGTTGCAATGGGTTTAGTAGCTGTCCACTAAGTATCAAACTTAGTATGTATGAGGCACACACACAGTGAACAGACACCTCAATTTAGTATGTGGTTAAATATTTCCTTTCTTTTTTTGTGCTCTCTTTGGGTCATATCAGCAACTTTCTGATAAAATATATTCAATAGCTGCTTGGGACACTTCATTTTTTCTGGGCTTTGGTTTCTGTAGAAGCAATATATGATTTGTCCAACCCTACTTGCCTTGTGATAAACCGGGAAGTTGTACCCTGGCTAATGGTTCACCAGGTAGCTTGGTCAGAGGAAAAGTAGAAAATAGCAAGTTAAGTCACATGTCAAATACATAAAAATGATAGAGTTTGAAAAGTCCTGCTTTAGTACTTACATGGAACACTTCTTGACACTTGGAAGTATATCTGGGCATCTACAATTATTTATTTCTTTTATTGTTGAATGAAATTTTATTTTATTATTTCACAAAAAAACATCTTGGATTTTGAAATGCCATTTCCAAAGAACTTGGCAATGTTCAAAATTCTTGTTAATTCAGATATGGCAATTATTTGGTTATGTTTTATATACTTCAAACCTTTTTGTGAATTTTTCTGTTTTAGGAGAGTTCAGTGCTATGTTGTAGGCCACTCTACATTGGCTTGCAGGTTACTGATGCAAGTTTTCTTGATTTTTTCTTGAGTAAATTTTTTTCAGTGTGTTGTACTTTGTATACTTTTTATGACTTTTTCTTCAAGTTCAGTACATCTTCAGCAATAATAACAATCTTCTAATAACTACGTGCTTTATATTTTTCATCCAACATGTTAGTTTAGATTCATGAAATATCAGTTTGGGTCATTTTTATATATTTCATATTCCTAACAACCTTTTATCTCTCTACTAGTCTTTACAGTTAATATAGCAGCTAATACAGTTAAAAAAGCTGTCTTGAGTTTACATTTCTGCTAATGCTCCTACAATTATGAATAAGTTTCAGTTCATTGATCTATCTAATCATAGATCAAATCACCATTGATTCTTTTGTGCCAGGTATTTTTTTATATTGGATGGAACACATTGAATATATTACACTATTTATTGTTTTATACTTTGTATTACTATATATGATTATTAAGCTTTGTTATGGGATAAAGTTAAACTACTTGGCAGCAGTTTTATCTCTTTCAAGTCATATTATTACAGTTTGTTAGGTGGAACCACAGCAACGTTTTATTTAGAGATATTTATTGCTCCTATAAACACCCTTCTGAGAATTCAGAAAGTTTCATATATGCACATTTTCTAAGTGTGCTCAGTGGGAAATTACTATTCCTCACCCAGTGTGAGTTTGGATATTGCATGTCTAATCCTTTTATTCTTTCCTTGATTTTTTGTTTCCTTACATACATATTTCATGTTTTATCTTGAGGGAAATGCTTAGCAACTCTTTGGAAATTCCTGTTTGATTCCTAGATACTTCATTTTTTGGATGCTATTGTAAAAGGAATTTTTTCCCTTATTTCTCTTTCAGTGTGTCTGTTATTTGTGTATAAAAAGGCTATTGATTTTTGGGTATTCACCTTGTATCCAGATACTCTACTGAATCTGTCAATTAAGTCTAGAAGTTTTTTGGTGGAGTTTTTTGGATCTTCAATGTAGAGTATCATATCATCAGCAAATAATGATAGTTTAACTTCTTCCTTTCCTATCTTTATTGCTTTAATTTCTTTCTCTTGTCTAATTGCTGTGGCTAATGTTTCCAGAACTACATTGAAGAGAAGTGGTGATAGTGGGCATCCTTGTCTTGTTCCCGATTTTAACATGAAGGTTTTTAGTTTTTGGCCATTCAATATGATGTTGGCTGATGG
>NW_022900926.1:56824044-56824296 GCF_012274545.1 Fukomys damarensis | reverse complement strand
ATTTGTATTTGCTGCATATATATTTATGATTGTCAACTCTTCCTCTTGAATTGCTCCCTTTACAAGGATGAATCAATCTAAAAAAAGAAACAAAAGATCTCTACACTGAAAACTACAGCACTCTGAAAAAGAAATTGAAGAGGATATAAAAAAATGGAAAGATATCCCCTGCTCCTGGGTAGGAAGAATCAACATAGTGAAAATGGCCATACTACCAAAACTGCTATATACATTCAATGCAATGCCAATTGA
>NW_022900926.1:56777970-56823417 GCF_012274545.1 Fukomys damarensis | reverse complement strand
CAAAAATGGGCATCCGAAATGAACAGACATTTCTCAGACAAAGAAGTGAAAGCAGCAAGAAAATATATGAAAAAATGTTCCACATCACTGGTCATTCGAGAGATGCAGATGAAAACAACACTGAGATTCCACCTCACCCAAAAAAGAATGGCTGCTATCAAGAAATCACACAATAACAAATGTTGGCGGGGTTGTGGGGAGAAAGGAACCCTCCTCCATTGTTGGTGGGAGTGTAGACTGGTGCAACCACTATGGAAATCAATATGTAGATACCTCAAAGAGCTGGGACTAAAGGTTCCATTTGACCCATCCATCCCTCTGCTGAGTATCTTCCCAAAAGAATTAAAAGAATCATACCACAGTGATATATGCACACCCATGTTTTTAGCCGCACAGTTTGTAATAGCTAAAACCTGGAAACAGCCCATTTGCCCATCCATTGGAAACTGGATAAAGAAGTTGTGGTTTTCTATAAAATGGAATATTACTCAGCCATAAAGAATGAGACAATAGATTCATTCATAGGAAAATGGATACATATTGAAGATATACTCCTAAGTGAAATAAATAAGTCACACATGTGTAAATATCGAATAGTTTCCCTGGTGTAAATAATCTACAACAATGCGTAAGATTCTAATAAGATTACTGACATTTAGAAGAAAGGAGATACAGGTGTAGGGAAGGTGGGATGGGTAGGGGAAGAGTAAAAAGGGAAAAGAAAAAAATGTGAGAGAATGAAATGATGAAAATAAAGTGTTTGTAGATGGGGAGGGGAGGAGCGGGTGAAGGGAGGGCAGAGGTAAGGGGAAAAAATGAGAATCAAGACTTGTCATGTAGAGGTACAAGATCCCAACAATGAATGTAACTGTACTGTATCCCTAAATTGTACCAATAAACTCAATTAAAGCTGAAAAAAAAATTCCTGTTTGAAATTTTTTCCTCATTTGATTTGGTGCTGGTTACCTCACACTATCTGATTAATCTCAACTGTAGGAGCTTGCTGGGGTTCAACAGTGTCCCTTATCTCCTGACTCTCATGCTACAACTCAATGACCTCCTTAAGGCTATGAGCTGGAGCATTCCCTTGGCTTAATTTGTTACCATCTTTTCAGAGATCGCTTTCCTTGCTCTCTGGTGTGTAAAGTTTTAAAAAACATTGATTTGCATATGATTCCTGCTTAATTTGTTGCTTCAAGTAGGATGATAAATCTACTTTCATTAGTGCTTCTTGATAAGAAGCAGAAATTGGTTTAAAATACTTATTTGTATATTCTACTTATCACTGATGACCTGAAAACTAGAAGATACAAACTAATGGATTAGTTAGCTTCTTTGAGTAGCATATAACAACTGACATGCACAACTTATAGGAGGAAATGCTTAATTTGGGCTCTGGATTGCAGACTTTAGCCCATGATCAGTTCTTTCTATTATTGTGGGCCTGCAGGGAGCCAGAAACTTCATGGCACAAGGGTATAGTGGAACAAAGACGCTGCACTCTTAGAAGCTGAGAAGTAAAAAAGTGGAAGACAGAGCTGTAGAGAAAGAGACCAGAGACCAGATATAGTTCCCAAGATCACATTCCCATGATCCATTCCTTCCCACTATGCCTCACCACCTGAATTTCTGTTACTTTCCAGTAAGATCATCAACTTTTGATGCTACTGATTTGTTAATCCAAAGAGGAAGTTAGAGCCTTCATGATCTTATCACCTTCTGAAAGGTCCACCTCTGAACCATGAGACTTTTCTGAGACATTTAGATCTAGTTAATAGCATTTTGCGAGGAAATAACAGCATCAATCAAGGATGTCTTTAAATAATTCATCCAAATTAGTTGATTTAACACTGGGAATTGAAGAAAAGGAAGCTTTTAGGAATATGAATGTTCATTAAATCGAACAACTGTTCTTATTTAATTTCACTTAGTTTTTACTTCAAAGTATTCTTAGATATGTATGTAAATTTAATAGATAACTTTAAATGTGATGCTTTTTATAATAAGAATAAAAGTACATTTTTTAAGTATAGCCATGCAGGTACAAGGATATCCTTTAAAGGAGCCTATGAAGTTAAAATGCACTTGAAATATTTTTTTTTTTGCTGCCTATGTGATTTATATCTACTTTCACAGAAACTCCAGAAATCACCATTAGAAATTAAAAATGGTAATAAGACAAAGGTACTTATTCCAAACAGAATGATGCTTAAGTTACAGATTTTTGTCAGAAAGTTGATTTTGAAAAAAAAAAGCATCAGGGTGGCAGTAAATGTTTTCTTTTTTGTTGGCATCATCAAAAAAACTTTAAAATAGATTAGTCTTTGAAGAACAATTTTGTAAAATTAAATTTAAGCATACCAAATGGTATGTTGGCATTGTTTTATTTTTAAAAGTCCTTTGAAGTTTGGGTGAGTTTTATTCAAAATGAGTTGAAAATCATTAGACAAAGCATTCAAAGAACAGCACAATGTCCGGATTTTATGTCTTAATGGATTAAAATTATTTAAAACAATTTTGAAAATAAGAACATTTTAAATTATATATTTAAAAAGCAATAAAGAACAATGAGATACCCTGAAAACACCTATTAGAATGGCTCCAAACAAAAATACAAAGGTACAACATGAAATACCAGTGAGGAGGTGTGCGGTATTAGAGATAGTTGCCCAATGTTGATGAAAATGCAAAATGTTGCAGTTATTTGGGAAAAGGTTTGGTAGTGGGTTTTGTTTTGTTGTTGTTTGCAAGAACTAAACTTACTCTCACTGTACTACCTAGCAATTGTACTTAGTATGTATTATAGTTTCATCTGAAATGTCCTCCAAAAGCTCATGTACTTAGTTTAATCCCCAAGGCAGCAGGATTCATGGGCGGGTTCTATGGAGGTGGTTTCATCATGTAAACCTTCCTCCCCCGGTTTTCTCCCTCTGTCTTTCTCTCCCCACCCATCTCTGTCTCTGCTCATATTTTGTGCCTCCATGAGGGAACAGCTTTGCTCTATCACAAGCATGAAGTTTGACCTTATTTTGGACCCTCAACAGTGAGCCAAAGTACAACGTATCCAACTTATTTGAAAATGTAGGTCTGTCCCAAAAATGAACGTGGATTTTGTATCACTTTCACTCATAATTGATAATATGTGAAAGCCACCAAAATACTTGTCAAATAGTGAACTGACTGATAAACTATCTTTGTCTCAAGCTATAGGCACACATGGAAAAATTTATTCTGACTGAAAGAAGCCACTCTGAAGAAAGTGCAAATTGTGTAATTGAAATAATTGACATTCTAAGGTAAAACTATGGAGACAGAAAAATGAATGGAGGGTTTCAGGGCCTTGAAGGGGAGGGAGACCAGGTGCAGTTGTGCACACCTATTATCCCAACATTTGGGAGGCAGGAGGATTGCCATGAGTTTGAGGCCACCCTGAGCCCCATAGTGAGGTCAAGACTAGCCTGACTTATATAGCAGTACTCTGTTTCAAAACACAAAAATAAAAGAAGGTAGGAGAGAAGAATAGACAGCACACCAAGAATTTTAAAGGCAGGGAATCTATTCTGCATGAAAATGTAATCGTTGATACTGGTCATCATACATTTATTCAACCCCACAGAATGTAATATGCCAAGTATGAAATTTACATATTCTATGGTTTTTAAATAATAATGATGAGTCTGGCCGGGGATTTAGCTCAGTGGCACCATGATTGCCTAGCAAGCATGAGGTCCTGAGTTCAATACCCTGTACTAAAAAAGAAAAAAAAATAATAAAGATGATGAGTCTGTCTAGTTTCCTAACAAAGGTATGACTCGGTTACAGAAAGTTGGTAGTTCAGTGAGTTGAATGAGGGGTAGGGTTTTCTGTAATTTCTGTTCAGTTTTTCTGTGAAGCAAACAGTTTTCTTAAACAATTTATTTAAAACAGAAAAAAAAAAGCCTTATAGGGCCCCAAAGTATAAAGAGATGAGAATTTTAGAAATTTAAGTATTTTAGTTCTCAAATTTTATAATGACACTCTGGATAATCCAAACTTTTAAGAAAACCTTGGGATGATGTTTACTTGGATTAATTTATACTGAACATTGGAAGAATAATATTAAAAGAGTTCACAGCTTAGTAGCAACTGACGTTGGTAATGCATTCAAATCATAAAACAGAAACAATTCATTTGATGAGCTACTGCATATATTGGTCAAAGA
Source organism: Fukomys damarensis (assembly GCF_012274545.1). Classification (NCBI taxonomy): domain Eukaryota; kingdom Metazoa; phylum Chordata; class Mammalia; order Rodentia; family Bathyergidae; genus Fukomys; species Fukomys damarensis. The sequence continues at coordinate 56,819,216 of NW_022900926.1, read as the reverse complement.
AATGTACGGCGAATAAAGTAAAAAAGTACATGTACAAACATTTTGACTGAAGTAATCACACATTTCTTTATAGAAAAAATATTTTTATTGTTTATTTGATGACTTTTCATTTTTTATTAGTATGTTTTATATGATTAGATGATTACATTTATTGTAGGGAGTTTGTACATGCACACAGCACATCCCTTTCTGCCTTCCATCCCTACTATTTCAAACTGTCGATCCCCATCCCATTTAAAAAAGTACTATTTCCAATTTTTACTTTGATTCTCTTTTTAAATATTTTCCTCCCCCGAAAACTCCACCTCCTGTTCCCTTTCCCATTTGAAAAATGATCTCTCTGCTTCCTACTGTCTATACTTTTTTTTGCTCCTTATTTGTCTTTTGAGTTTCTCATATAAAAAAGCATATGATATTTAAGTTTTTGTGTCTGATTTATCTCACTTAACATTATGGTCTCAAGGTTGTATCCATTTTTCCTACAAATGCATCAAGTTTATCCTTTGGCAGAGTAGTACTCCACTGTGTATAAATACTACATTATCTTTGTTAATTTGTTTATGGGTATATAGGTTGTTTACAAAACCTAGCTGTTATAAATTGTGCTGGTAGAACCACGGGTGCACATGTATTGCTATAATATAGTAGTTTTAACTTTAAGGGGAAGTTTTCTAGAAGGGGAATAGGTAGGTCAAATGGAATTTCTACCTTTGACTTTTTGAAGAATCTCCATATTGATCTCTTATTGATTTTACTAGTTTACATCCCCACCAACAGTGGAGAATGGTTCCTTTTTCCCACAGCCTCACCAGCATTTGTTATCATTTGATTTCTTGATGACAGCCATTTTTTTCTGGAGCAAGATTGTGTCTCAGAGTTGTTTTAATTCACATTTCTATAATGGCCAGCAATATTGAATACCTTTTCATGCATTTACCACTTAACTCTACTTCCTCTTCTGAGATATGTCTATTCATTTTGGATGCCCATTTTTTGATTCGGTCTTTTATTTGAGGTGTCTAATTTACTTGAGTTCTTTATTTACTCTAGACATTAGTCCTCTGTCTGAGGAACAGCTAAGAAAAATTTATCCTCTTCTGTAGATTGTCTTTTCACTCCATTGGGTGTTACCCTTGATGTGCAGAAGCTTTTTTATATGATGTCATCCCATTTGTTGAGTCTTCGTATTATTCGTCATGGCATTGAGGTTGTGCTCAGAAATGCCTTGTATGTATACAACTATGCCTTCAAGTGTTTTACCTGTTTTACTTCCGGCAAATTAAGTGTTTCTGTCTTGCCATTTAATGACATTTTCTAAATTGATAAAGACCTCAATATCAAAAGCGAGTATTTCTCATTTTAAAAATATAATCCACGGAGAAAAGTCACCTGAGGTATTAAGACCTTGAGATTATTTTCAATAAAAGGCAACTTTGAAGATTGATGCATATTTAAAGGACTAGTGGAAAAATACATTTTTCTAAAATATTTCAATTATATGATATTACAGATAGAAAACTGAGTATACTCTGAGTATTTACTAAGATTGTTTTGTTTATTTTGAATATCAAAATGTAAGTTCTCAATATAAAGACTTAAAATTTGCTTTATGGTAAATGAATATATTTTCAGAAAATTTTTTTATTTTTAAAAAAATGTTCGATTCAGAACTACTTCATGTAAAAGTTGAAATTCATATTTCACATGTGCTTTTAAATATTTTCATAGTCCTCTTTTTCTCATATTCAGTAATTGCCTGGTTTGAAGATAAATCTCAGAGACCCTCAGACCCATATGTGAAACCTGGTGGTGATTCTTTTTCTTCAAGTGTAGATTCTCTGTTGCCTCCTTCTGTTTCTATCAGGTCTACTACTACCACTTCAAAGAGGGATCATAGCACAGGGGTAAAGAGGGCAGAGTTCTGGAATAATAACTTCTAGAAATAGCAGGTTTGCTTAATGATGAAGATAAATCTCAGAGACCCTCAGACCCATATGTGAAACCTGGTGGTGATTCTTTTTCTTCAAGTGTAGATTCTCTGTTGCCTCCTTCTGTTTCTATCAGGTCTACTACTACCACTTCAAAGAGGGATCATAGCACAGGGGTAAAGAGGGCAGAGTTCTGGAATAATAACTTCTAGAAATAGCAGGTTTGCTTAATGAGAAAGAATTCACGAGGGGGAGATTCAGCCCTGCAGATGTGCACTGTGTAAATGCTTATTAGAAACTACCACTTTAGACAATGACCATCACACTATCCTTTAATGATCAAACATGATTCCAGAAATATTCAAAAAAATCAGAGGATGAAGGGATCTGTGAACACATCTAACTTTCTAAATGGTAAAGTTAGAATATTTCTTTATAATTTAAATAAAAGATTATATTTCTAATACTAAAATTAATAAATATGAATATATGTAAACAACGTAAATGTTATTTGCCTTCTCTTATATGAAGTTTGAGTGAACACATTGTGAATAATGTATAAGAATCTTGAAGTAAATTATTTCTAAAGACAATCGACCATTATACAACCAACTAGGATATGTTCCAGGGAAGTTCAAACAAAGCTCATATTTCTAAAGTATAATAAGGCTGTCTATCACATTAAGAAATAAAACAGAGCATATCATATTACCATCTTAAAAAAGGTGCGCTAAATTCAACAAATTCTCAATTATTTAAAATAACTTTTAGAAAACTTGAATAGAATATTTTAAAATGCAAAACAAAAATATGTTTTATACATAATGCCATATAACTAGTATTATTTCTTTTAAATTTTGAGAGCAAGGTAACTGACTTATTTTTCATCAATTTTTATGAAGTTTAAGTAAATTCAGAGCTAATTTAAAAAAAAGAGAAACAGCTATTGGATAAAAGAAAAAAGTCATTGTGGGTGTTGAAGTTTTTTAAACAAAAAATAAACAAGGAATACACTTAATGAAATAACTTCCAGTGATTGACAATACATATCATGTGTACCTAAAGAAGAAAAGTTAGCCTACCAATTCTATAGCATACTAAATCTCATTAGAATCATACCCCCTCCAGCACATGCAGGTACCCCAAACAATAAGCTAAAGCATGAAAATAATAATCAGCTACTAAGTGTTTTTCTAAAGATAAGAAGAAGAAAAAAATGAATACCCACAAGGCCTATGCTACACTGCCAGCAAAGGTTTAATAATGCTCATATTCAAAAGATCACTAGCATAAATTGATGCATGTATCCCTAATACATTACACAGAAATGCACAGTAGGGTAATAATCTTAAATACAAAGTGAGATTCATTTCTTCTTTCATTCTTTGAAATCATTATCCTTCCTTTACCCAGTCATCAGCTTTAGCTTCTACTTCAGAGTATCTTGTACTGGATTAAAGACAATTAAGAAGTTAACTGCACTGTCAAAAAAAAGGGGGTTATTTGTCTTTCCTTGGACCATATAGTCTTTTAAAAAGTGTGTGTGGGGAGGTTGTTTGTGCATTGTTGTTATTTGTTTTGTTTTTCCCTTTAAGATGTTTCTTGGAAGATCAGAAACTGAAGCCAGAAGAAGCAAACCATAAAACATAAAATCAAGCACAGAGCCCTGTATGAAAGAAGAGTAAGAAAAAGTGGAGTTTTCAGTTCACTGAGAAATACAGTAAATGTTCAACCAGATGGTGAGAAGATGATGAGGAAGTGGGTGTCGAGGCCAAATTTTAGAAACTGTCAGTCCTCCTTAGTCAAGATCCCATGTCCTGCCCTCACAGATCTTGGTATGAAAGGGTAATAGAGGCAACGTGAAAGATTTCCTAAAAGAAACCATCAAATAACTTTAGAGATATTTGAAAGCAATTTTGTCTTACATTTCCTGTACTCAAAAAGAGACCCGCAATCTGTTTTAGCCTCTACCAGTTGATTTCCAATCCACGTGGCTGCAGGTCTTGACCAATGGCAGAAAGCAGGAGTACAAGAGGCCTCTGCCCCTGAGGGGTGGAATGGGCCTTGGTAGGTGGGGCAAAGCCAGCCCGGGAGAAGCTGCTTGACTGCATGTGGCACAGGAATTCCTGAACCACCAGAGAGGAGAGTTGGGGGAAAATAATACTGGAGGAGTGCGGCATTAGAAATTCTAGGGTCTGCAGATACAGAGATCCCAGATTTATTGACCATGAGATGATCCAGGGATGTAGCTCAGACATTGGCTGAGGACCCTTCCACGAAAGTGTGCAAAACCAACAGCATCTGAAGAAGCTGAACAAGCTCCTTGGCTCAAACCTCATGCTTTTGATGTCAGGGAGACTTGTATGTTTATCAGAGAGGTTGCATTATCTTCAAGAAAGAGAAGAAGTACAAGTCAAATTCAATATTTATGTTTAGAAATGCCTCAAGTTCTAACAAAGAAATGACTGAGTTACCTTGAATGTATTTCAATTTTTGTCCTATCAGTACAAAAATGGGTTTCTGAGATCCACTGATAGTTTTACATAAAAATTAAAATTTTACTGCACTATGTTTAAAATTTGTATCCCTATGTTTTATAAGCCAAACAACATTTATCTATTTATCTACTCAACTATTTATTACATATTTATTTATTTTCCTGGAACTGGGTATTGAATACAATGGTCTTTGCACTGAGCTACTTCGTAACTCTTTTTAAAATTTTAGTTTGAAAAGATGTCTTTATAATTCAGTTAGCTTATCAGCTGGCTGGAACTTGTGATTTTCCTGCCTCAGCCTGCCAAAGTGCTGGGAATACAATACAGCACCACACCTGGCCAAACAGCTTTGAAAGTAATAATTACTAAATAAAACTTTATGAGATGCTGTGATGGCATATAAAAGTCTCAAAAATAAAATTTTAATTTTACTTTAAAGGATATTGACCATAGCATTAATTACAATAAAGAAAAATTGCTAACAATTTAAATATCAGTGATTGGAAAATGAATATTTGAATGGAGTTTCTGACAATTGTTTTATAAAAATAATGCAATAGAAAGGTGAACAATGCTATATTCAGTGAAATATAAGCAGAACACAGAACAGTTGAGTGAAGGAAATTTTGACATTTTGATATGTTTAGTATGGTAAATATTTAAAATATTTTATTGTAAACAGTAGAAATGAAATAACAGTTTTCAAAAATAAAGGTTACATGAGGTCTCTATTTTCAAAGAGATGTTAACCCTTTTGTAAAATCCAAATAAATCTGATATAAATTGTGTTTTCTGTAACTCTGGATTTTTAATCTAAAGCATATTTTAAAAGTTAATCAAATCAATCGGTAGAAATGTAGAAAGTTCAATTCCTCAGTCTTCTGCAGAGTTCCCATAGGAAAAGCCCACATTCTCTCTTCTTACTCTGAGTTCCCACAGTAGGACTTGTCTATTTCAACCCTTCTACAGTGGTTTGTCCTGTTATTTCACTTGGCAAAAACATTCAGAGATTTTTCCTCAGTTGAAATGCAACTACTAAAGAGCAGACTAGAGGAGAGTTTTGAAGAAGGAATTTCAGATTTTGGAGAAGCCCTCTTTTCTCTGGATCTAAACTCTGCTTAGCATTATGGGTCAGGAAGTAAGTACTTTATCCAAGTGTTTTGTTTGTTGCTTGAGGTGTTTTTTTTTATGGGGGGGTGGTATCCAATTTGGGACCTTGCCCTCAGGCGGCAGAACCACTGAGCTAAATCCCTGGCCTGTGTCAGTTATTTTTGTGTGCTTCTAGTTCTACCTAATATTGGTTTAGGTATCTTTTATTTATTTATTTATTTATTTTGCATTTACAGAACAAATGAATGTTCATAAAGAATGGCTGTTTTTCCTTTATATTCAGTTTTGTTTTTAGTGTTTTTTTAACCCTTACTTAAATATGGATTGAAAGTATTAAGTGGAAAATTCAAGAAATAAACAATTCACAAGTTTTAAATTCTATGATGTGCGTTCTTGTGTGATGAAATGTCATGCCACTCTACTGCATCATTTCAAGGTCATGAATCATAATTTTGTCTAGACTGCTCGGCTTATATTTTGTCTTTTCACAGTTATTTCACATCCATCTGGGTTATCAGATTGTCCTGAGATCAGCACTCTTGACATCAATTAGTCATGTCTTACTTAATAATGGCCCCAAAGCACAATCATAATAATGTTGGAAATTCAGAAATGATTAAAAGAAGCTGGAAATGCTGCCTTTAAATGAAAAGGTGAAAGTACAATAAAATATTAAGAGACTACTTTTATATAATCTTCACTGCAAGATATTGTCATAAGTGTTTTATTTTATTATTGTTGGGCTTAATTTATAAGTTATAGTGGAATATACATACGTATATATATATATACATATATATGTATATATATATATATATGAAAAATAAATATATATAAAAACACATCGTATTTACAGGGTTTTATACTATCAATGGTCCTAGGAATCGACTTGATATCTTGAAAATTATCCCCCATTGATCAGGGAGGGACTATTATACTTGTACTTTACAGTAAACCAATACAGTGTTGTTCTTGGTAGAATGAAATTTCTCCCATTGGAGATGAAAATCCGTCAGTTCATCACCTTCTTCAAGCCCCTGCTCTGGAACATTGATAACTTGCTAGTTATTTATTACGTACTTCATTTAAGAGAGTTTCATTGATTATACTTAATATAAAAGATGGTATTTTAAAAGAAATTTCCACCTTGTATAAGTTCAAAGTCATTCTGATCTGTAGTGTGCAATCAGTATCCATACATACTGCCTTCTGATTAAGGATGTGCATCACTTTAGTGGTATATTAACATATGGGGGCGTTTCCTAAATGCTTTCTCTGACATGCCCTTTTAGAAATGAGATGATTTTTGGAGAACAAAGTCATATATCTATTAATCTAATAAATGACTATTTGTTAATTGATCGATCTTTATTCTCCCTTCAGACCATTTAAGAATTAATTGAAAATGTTACTCTTTATCTTCCAATATTTTATTAAATCATTCCTAAAATAAGAAATATCTAGGAAGACAATAAACAAGAAACAAAAATTAGGAAATTAACAAAATTATCATCTAATCTTGATATATAAATATTTAAATTTCTTTAGATGTCCCAGAAATATTTCTTTTGGTACTGGGCTCACCAATGATATTTTTTAAATTAAGTATTTTTTATGATTTATGATGCAATCCAACATGATACGTTACATTTTGTCGTATCTCTTTAGTTATCTTTAATATGCAATAACACTCTCTTTATCTTTTGTGATCTTGACTTTTTTGAAAAAAATTATATTTTCAAAGTTCTATTTACATGAGAGTTACACATCTTTAAGAAAATGTATTGCCCATATGGATTTTATGATGATACCATTCATATAATTATCCAAGGCTGGTAGTCATGGATTTGAGTGTGTGATTCTGTGACTTTCTAGATTCTTTATTTTTGTCTTTCAAAAGTGTGAGACTAACATTACTTTCCATATGACCATACGATGTCTGTTGGCAAGACCCTGAGAGTTTGAGGGGTGGTGATGCACAGAAGAGCAGAACAAGGAGAAGAAAGTGTGGAAGAAAAGAATTAGTTTCTTAAGAAAATTGCAGAAAGGGGTTCCACGCTTTCTGAGAGTTATCCTGAAGGCTTTTCCACAGATAAAGATAAATTTAGCAATTGAAATGTCCCAGTATTGAAAGCTCTTTCTTGTTCAGTCAGTACATTATAATCGTACCGTTTTCTGTAAAAACACTGCAGGAAAGAGTATTTTTCTAGGATATCCAACCTAATTACTTCAAGAGGGTTCCTTGTTGTAGTATCTCATGGCAGATGCAAGTGCCCTAGAGATTTACAAATCCCTGTGGAAAACAATGGCAAGGGTGAGCTGGGTACTTTTCACAGGTGCTGTGTAATAATCCTGTAACAATTGCTGTACTTTGAAAAGTGTAAAGTTGCGATGCAAAATTTATACAGGAAATGGCACTTATAAAGACTCCAGTAGTTTATTAGTGAATGTTACTCTTTGTATATTACTAAAATATGTATAGTAGAAAATAATGTTGTATTAATGAAATTCACTTGGAATCATTCTAAAACATTTTCAGAACCAAATTAGTTAAATCTGTTTCAATGACAAAGTTCTTTGTTTTCCACAAAGGATAATTTAGCATTCTCTTGATTATTGGAACAACAAGAACAATATATCCTTAATAATTTAAAAATGAGTTATAAATCTCTTTTGTTCTCTCTAATTCAAGTATGAATCTTTTAGTCAAAGTCTGGACCAAGGCAGTGGTTCAATTTTTTTATTTCAAATAAAAAATATGTTCCAGTAGGCATTGAGAGAAATTAATTTTATTCCTAGAATGGCTCTAAAAATATTTTCTATGCTTTTTTCTACATTTTACCTGCCTTAAAGTTACTTAGAGAATAATCTTTTTGTTAATATATGCTATTTCTCAGCTGAATATCTCTTGAGATTTGCATTTTACATGCCATCATTATTTTTGTATTTTCAATATAAATAGGTAAAATACATATTTATTGTTACTGACATGGCGTTATGGGTAATTTAAAGACAAACATTGTTGATAGCTATAGTTTTAAAAGGATTGTTGAAAAATTCCTCACATTTTACAAGTTCTGTAGGTCCTCAGAATTGCAACTGTAAAATCCTAGCTCAAATCTTCTTAAGAATAGCTTTGTAAATCCCACGGGTGGATATAATGACCTCTTTCACCTTGTCAAAAGGGCAAACTTGTCAAACTCACAGTAGTCAATACTCTGACGAGGGTCCCTTTAGTTCAGAAACATGGACCAAGCAGGGACTTTGGAGTGCAGGTGCTGAGACGCGTGGGCTTGACAGAGACAAATAGTATCAGGATTCTCCAGCTGATCAAGGACGAAAGGACGCTCTCTGAAGCCGAAGCCCACTTAGATTTCTTCTATATCACTTAATGATGTGAGCAGAGACTTAATTCTTTGAAGTTACTGATTTAAGGAGCTGAAGAACAAAGGAAGCTTTTTGCTTGATCTGATCCTTGTTATTAAAAGAAGCAGAAGAGATAAAACACTTTCTATTTTTATCGATTGATGCATTTCGAGGTCAGTATTTTAGTCTGCTCATCTATATCTTGCCCTCTGCCCTCGTTTCAAAGTACTTACTCACTTCTGATTAGAATTTCAATTAATTTGCTGAAATATCCTTTAGCTGATTGTAGTTAACTCTTTCCAATTTGAGAGAGAATGTGTTTTATTTCAATTGGATGGATGATCATCATTTATTTTACTCTCCAATTTAATTAAGAGTTTCAATTGAAAAGACCGAGGAAATATACTGAAATAAATTAGTTCGATATACTTTCTAAAAAAAATGCATATCTCCTTTCCCTCCAAGCATAGTTTACCCTGTAGTGTACCTAAAACAATATTTAAGAGATAGAATTCATTCTTTTTTTTCTTTTTCTTTCTTTTGTTTTTTTTACTACCCGGATTTACTTTGTAGCCCTCAAGTTCTAGGTAATCAATGCTGATTGAATTGTCATTCCACAGTATAATATTTCAATGACATTCTGAAATTTTTTGTGTATTTCCAAGGCAAGAATGACTTGTGGCATATTTTTTTCTCTGCGTTTGACTTGGTATTTTTTCTTACTTATTTCAGTTTATGGATCTTATTCACTGTCAAGTGCATACAACTTCCATATTTAAGGGCACCAACAGAAAGTTAATACTCAACCCTCCTCCGGAAGTACTTCAGTCTCATAAGACATTACGTGAAGTAGTTACATCTTTGAAGGATTTGGAAAGATGGAGGATTTTAGAATGCAGCTAAGCTAATAGCACTAAGATACTGGACATCATATTTTAAAAGTTCAGTATCTAAAGTGCTGTACTTCTCTGAAATAATTTCCTCACTTTTTTCAGTTCTCTCATAGAACATTGGCATCTTCAAATTTCTATTCATTATATAATTTAGAAAAATTCATGGCTTTGTCTATATTTAACTCTAGCTTGCTTATTTCTGTGGGGTCTCAACTCGTATCCCAAATGTCTTATTATCATTATCATTAGCAAACAATATGCTTTTTTCCCAAACGACGATACTATTTTTTTTTTAGAAAATAGGCAGATGTTAATTTTGAAGGCATTTTTAGAACAATACCTTTCTTCCTACTCTATGAACACAGACCCTAATTACAAATATTAACATTGTTGGTGATGCATAATCTTTCACTGCTGACTTCATATTTAAGCTAATTGTAATAGAACTCGTGTCTAAAAAGTAGTTCTTCATTTTTCTCCTCTTTTGTGTTTATTTTGACTTTTAGGCTGAAAGATCACAACAGCTTAAATTTCTGTCATTACCACTGAGATCACATTCAGTTGTAGCCATAGTATAACTACTAACATTATGATCAACACCCTTCCTGGGAGTACAACAAAACTAGAATTTTGTCTCTGAGCAGACTCAAACACTGTCAGCCATTATGTTCAAATATACTCTGTGGTTGAAGTTGCAGATTCTAGAAGCAAATCTGTCTTCCTGAGATTAAGACCATTGATACAGATGATCCTACCATGTCTCCCTATGTTTAACCATACTGGTGCATCCCAGAACATGTCACATCAACATCTAACTGCTGATACTACAACTGACAGTCTTAGCAGCATAAGTAGCACATTATGAAGCACTGATGATTGATAAATCAGGTGTGGACCATGGGTTGTCTTTTTGTAATCACTCTTTCATTGCTCCACAGACTTTCTGTATATAAAACCAAGTGTTGTACCCTTATCTTGATAAAAGTCATGGTTTCCCTTTTAGCCAGCTATTAGTGATGGGAGCTGATATCTCAAATAAATGTAATTATATATGCCAACTCATTGCGATAAGCTTTATTTTGGCTGTAATGTACATTTCTCCAGCTTATATTCCTCAATTTTTAGTTAAAATTTTCATAAAATAGTGATTTTATTATAAAAACTGATCTTAGTTGATTAGATTAATAGAGTGATGATAGGAAAAGTATTTATTATCTGAGTCCCAGTTTCTTCTCTATAAAACTGGATTAATACAGCAGGTTTCTCAGACATATAAAAATATGTCGATCATAGCATATGTGTAAAGCAAAGGTCACTATGTCAATAATTACATAAACCATGTTAGTCACACACATTTGTAAAATTTAGGCAGTATATGAAAATTGGTGAGGGACCACTTGCAAACACAATATACACATGTACTTAAAATTTTTTAAAAACTTCTTGATTATTTTAGCCTTATGAGTACTAACAAAATGAAAAACTAAGATGAATAAATTATTTTCTATGTCTGTAACGATTACTGAATCTTTACATAAATATGTGAAATATAAACAGACAAGCAAATTAATGGAAACATAAACCAATTTTTCTATAAAAAATAGAATTACCAAAGAAGGACTTATGTGTTGAGGTCACGATTTCATAGATGAGGTAACATAGGAACTAGGTTCTGCAGTAAAATAAGAGAGTAGAAAGAACAACTTTTATATCATTTGTGCAAAACTATAAAGAAATAAGCATACATGACAACACATCACCAAATTTACGGTCTTACGTTCATCTAATTAGACAACCATAGAAGCTTGTATTCTGCAGGACCACACAAAAACTAAATAAATTCTTACCTTGCATTTTAATTATAGAATAATACTTTGAATTCATAATTACTTTTTAAAAGATATATTAACAACATATATCATAATTTAAATGAATGTTTCATTGTATTAAAATAAAAACTTAAACTCAGAATATTTTAATAAATTTCAGCTATGTAACTTTGGAGGAATCCTTTAGGGGTATTCTATAATTGCTACTGTTTTTTCTTATCTTTTCACTCACGCAAGAGGGCAACAGCATTGAATGTTAGTTGTTTTGTAGTTTTATTCCCTAAAGGCTTACTATTTTGTGTCATGACCTTATTGCCTTAGATGTGTACTGTTATGATATTGTCCTAACCTCAGCCTCTCCTCCTCTTTCAATCTATCTTGTTTTAATCTTTCTAAAGCAGAACTTTGATTCTACTATTTCTCTGCACAATGATCTTTAGTTATACCTCATTTCCTATCAAATAAAAATTGAATACAAAGTAAATACTGATTATCTGGCTTATTTAAAACTGTCAATATGAGAGCTGTGTTGACAGATAAGCCATAATAGGGGGAGTGACTAAAATAGGAGTAAAGCAGAAACAGAAGTGTTCTGGTTTAGAATCACTAAAACCTTCAGGATTTAAATTATAAGTCAGCAGTCACATTTGTATTCCTTTAGTAGCTGCCTAACATTTACAGTCTTGGATTCTTCAACTAACTATTTTTTTCCTTGTGAAGTGTTAGTATTAAAGATCATGGAAGAGATTAAGAATAATATAATATCTGCTTTAATATTTATGAAAATGAATAGAGCTAAACCTGGATGAGTTAACAAGTTCTGGCCACAGAAAAAGAGGAAATAAATGTTGCAGAAGAAATAGGAAGACACAGAAATATGCAAGGAAATGGAAACCAAAAGATAAACAGGGAATTAACAGAATAGCAGCAGGTAATAGAAAGAAAATAAAGTCAGATGGTTGACATTAGATGGCTAAGGACTGTTTTATCAGAGGGAAGCAACTATGATATTAGAAATTTCACTCCACAGATAATTATAGTCAATTTAAGGAATTGGAGTTGCCTAGGTAAAACTAAAGAATTATGATGTTAAGAGAGAACAAGAAAACAAGCAACAAGATGCAGTGATCTCCACATATAAACATAAACATCTTCATGTTTAACTTTCCTAGGAACCAGATTTTCTTCGCAACTCAAGAGATGGTAGCATTTTCAGATCAATGATATCTGGGATAAATTGTATCACCCCGGGAATAGATAGGGATCCATTCCAGATTCCTACATAGCTTTCTTATTAAATTTGTACCAAACACCATAAGGTGGGTTCATGATTTGAGATTTATAAACATTATTATACTGTTATTTTCATTTATTAAATAGATTTTTCACTGTAACAATATATTCTGTATGGCATCCAAATTCGCATATGTGTTTTCTCAAAGAGACACTGTAGTTCCATAGGGAAGAGTGTGTGTGTGTGTGTGTGTGTGTGTGTGTGTGTGTGTATGTGGAGGCCAGAGCACTCTGTGTGCGTGCGTGTGAGAGTGTTTGGGTGTGTGTGTGTGTGTGTGTGTGTGTGTGTGTTTACTCAAGGTTGAACTCAGTAGGGAAAACAAGTAGCATGCCACCCACTCCCTCCCAACTAAAAACATATAGATTCAATTTGTGTAACAAAGTCCTTATTTTTAATCCAGGAAATTTTATTAGATCAATTTTATGCATCTGAAAGCTGAGCAAAGCGATTCAATTTTAAATACAAGAATTTTAATTCAAACAAATTGAAAGATGAATAATAAGTATTGCAATGCAGGAAGCATAGCTCTAAGGTTTCACATTTTTAACTATTATATCATCCTGGCTATTTAAATTTTAGTCAAAGATTAAATAGTGTTTACCAGAAGAAAGCCAGGTACTTTTCAAAATTAAACAAATATAAAAATTAAAAAATTTGCTTCATAAAAACCCTCAAAATTTAGAAATCTAAAGTATTTATTTATTTAGCTCATGATGCTGGATGATTTTCTAGTTTGCGTTGGTCAGATAATCTGTGGAGCATGCTGAGCTGGTCTTACACCTGGGCCAATCTCACTTACAGGGCTGGGCTGACCGCGGGCAGCCTCCTGACCAGAGGGCCTTCTCTCTGCTCTACCGGTTCTCCATTCTGCCTCAGTTGGCCCGGGCTCGCTCACAGACGCTTTTCGGGATGACAGTGCTGCAAGAGAAAGTAAGCCCCTAGGTTAAGGCTCTTTCTGGCAATTCCTCCTACCCCCATCCCCGTTGGGATATTTGTCAGTGTCTGGAGGGACTTTTTTGATTGGCACAGTGAGAAAGTCGCTAAAGAAATCCAGTGAATTGAAGCCAGGAAACAGAATATCCTACAAGGAATAGAACAATCCCATTCACAAAAAGATATCCAGTCAAAAGAGTGAATAATGCTAATGTTGCACAACCCTGATCATTTTGGGTCACATTTTGTAATGTTCCATTTGTAAAAAATTAAACAATAAATTCACGTGGCCAAGCTAATTTCCAGGAATAAAGAACACATTCCACATCTAGACTAAAAAAGGCGCTGTGATAAGTTTTACTATTTAAGGTAATAATTTCTTTGAAAAAAGAAGAAAATAAAGAAAGCAAAAACTTAAAAGCACCCAAAGAAAACATGATGAATGAGGAGGAGGAAAGGAAGCAGAGGAGATTGAAGCGAGATAAAATGAAGGAGGAGTAGAACAGAAGAGGATGAGATGATTAAAAAGCAAGTGTTCAGCGGCACAGCAGAGCTTTTATTTAAGCAGTCTTCGTGCACTCTTACATGATTATATACTATCTTTCATAGGCTGTAGGACTAGCTTGTTATTTGCATGGGATTTTATGCATTTAAAAAAGGAAAATAACTTACCCTAAGAAGATAATATTAACCTATATGTACACAGCATTTAAAAAGTTGGTGAGATAAATAATTGTCATTGAATGATAAGCCTATCCAAAGTAATTACTGAGACATTCATGTTCTTAATTAGCCATAAATCATCCTTATTTTTTTCTCTCTATACATATAACTCCCACTAAAGAATGAAGTGAACTCAATGTGTCTTGCTGAAAGATCAATATGCCTGAGAATATCATTAATAGTTACCCAAGGGAATTGGTTTACTATATCCATTGTCTTTTGGAAGAGCTTCTTAAATTTTGATCCTTTTTAGGAAAGAAGAAGAAGAAACATAAAAAGAATAATTATTCAGGAATTTCATTTATCCACTAATATATCAGAAATTCCAAGAAGTCATCATTTATATTAATGATCTAGCTATAGTTATATGATGTAGGATAATTGGTAATCATGTTTCAATTTTTTTATCAATTGTCAGTGATTCCAAATATGTGGATTTTGGTGTCAATTGGGTAGAAATTAATATTATTGATAATTATCATTTGCATTGTAAGTATAACAGATACTTATAAGCAGCTAAAGTTGCAAGAAAATTACATGAACAAACTTCATAAATTTTTTGGAAATTTAGCTAATTGCTACCTCTATAGATTAAAGTGTATATGAATCAGTGAATGTTACTATGCAATTCAAATCAAAATAGATTATATAATGTTTAAAAGTAATTATCACATTAATTTTTGATAAACGTATAACTAGTACCTAAAAAACTATTGCTGCATGATTTGGAGAGCCTGAAGAACAATTTCCTTAAATCTTTACCATCCCAAACATATATGACCATGTTCTGTGAAAACTGAGGTTTGCTTAGGAGTATATCCTCAAAATGTATCCATTTTTCTGAGTGACTCTAATTTCTCATTCTTTATGGCTGAGTAGTATTCCATTTTATAGAAAAAACACATATCTTTATCCAGTTTCCAACTGATGAGCAAATGGGCTGTTTCCAAGTTTTAGCTATTACAAACTGTGCTGTTATAAACATAGGTGCACATATGTCACTGTGATATGACTCCTAAGTGAAATAAATAAGACACATGTGTAAATACCGAATAGTTTCTCTGGTGTGAAAAACTATAATAGTACGCAAGATCCTAATGGGATAATTAAGTGTGAAATAGGAAGAAAAGGGCTAAAGGTGTAGGGAAAGTGGGAAGGGTAGAGGAAGGGGAATAAGGGAAAAGAAAAAAATGTGAAAAAGTGGAATTAAAGTGTTGATAATGGGGAGGGAAGGGGGGCGAAGGGAGGGCAGGGACAAGAGGGAAAAATGAGAACCAAGACCTGGCATGTAAAGGTACAAGATCTCAGTAATTAATGTAACTGTACTGTATGCCTAGAATGTACCAATAAACTCAATTAAAAATTGAGATTTTCAAAAAGGTATTAGATATTAGCAGAAAATTAAAAATTGAAAAGCAGCTACAAGAAAAACTCTTATTTTTTCATCCCATAAATTTTCATGAGTCAAAATTCTATATGACTGTCACTTTCCAACTCTTTGTGTACCTATGCCATTTTAATGAAAGGATAGTTTTTCCATAAAAGTGTGTATTATTTTCCAGTGTTAGATACAAATCCCTTTGTACAGAATGTTTGCTTTAAAATCGTAATGAGGAGCAGTACAGTGCAGTGAGAAGTGGATAGCTTTTTAACCTGACTTTTCCTCTCAGCCCTGGTGTCGATAAGAGCTAGTCCAAACCTTTGTTATTATTAAGTAACTTCTCAGAAGCCTAGCTTATTTGTCGGTAGAGTAAAATAATAATTGCAGTATGCATGTTTGTAACACAGACTGTAAGATATAATGCATACAAAGCATCTTGCACTGTTTAGTTATTCTCAATTGATATAATTATTGGGCTTTATTATTGGTGCACATTTTATATTAGAATTCAATATATATCTAATTCTATTTAGACCATCTACATTATCCTGCTTCTTACTCTTTTCCAGCTCCCAAGATTTCCAAAATCTAACTAGAAGGAGGAACTAAAAGGACACTTGTCTATATCAATTTTAATTTTCCTAATCTTTTCCCATTCTTTCACTTTGCTCTTTTCTATTCCTTTACATTCTAATTTCTTACTTAATTCTTCTACATATAAAAATAAATTAAAGTATGTGTTAAAAATTAGACAAAGATGAAATAGTAACATACTATAGTATTTTTAAGCTGGAAATAGAAAATAAATCTAGAACAAATTATGTAAATGGTCAAGTGATCACATCTGAAAAATAATGTATTTCCTTTAACTCACACTTGAAAACACTTCCTCTGTTATTCTAATATCTAAGTAATTTTCAGCTTACCTCGGATATCAGAGATAGCCAAAATGAACTTAAAATGCTAGGTTCATGAATTCTATCCCTAAGGAAAATGATACATAGCCAATATTCCTGTCATTGATTGCTTGGAGTGTGCTAAATAGTTACAAAGCTGAAAGGGCAGAATCATGAATATTTGTACAGTTCGAATAAAAAGTTAGATATTTCTGACTAAACTTTGATGGCTAAATATGACAAGAAGACTGCATGAAGTGATGTCCTCATTTATCTCCACCTCTTCAGAGAAGACTAGTTTGTATTTTTATTCTGCATATTTCACTGTGAATAGTGAATAGTCACTGCTCTGAGATCCCTTTAAACAGCACAGATCACTCTAATATTATCAAGGTTACAGCTGTACTTGTTCATAAATAATTCATTTAAAATGCATTTTTTAATTAAAAAATAGGTCATATGATTCATTTTGCAGTCCTGTGGGTCGTCAGTAGATCATCTAGGGATGACTCATTAATACCTTCTCTATAATTTGCAGTCTGCTATCCCACATTTGTTCCTGAACTGAGTAATATTGTCTATGACTCCCAAGCTTTCACTGAAAAATTCACAGAGGCATCTTTGACTAGCACTGCCATAGATTTAAAAGCAATATGAATTCATCATACTCCTGTACGCATATACTAATCATGTGGTGTTTAAACACTTTTGCCATGTGGCAGGCTAAACTGCAGTTTGGAAATGGCAGCAAAGAAAATACGGTATCATATTTTTAC
Source organism: Fukomys damarensis (assembly GCF_012274545.1). Lineage (NCBI taxonomy): Eukaryota > Metazoa > Chordata > Mammalia > Rodentia > Bathyergidae > Fukomys > Fukomys damarensis. The sequence continues at coordinate 56,801,589 of NW_022900926.1, read as the reverse complement.
TTTCAGGTAACATTATTACAGGTGTAAACAGAAGCAATAAGATAGAAACTTGTTTAGGACACTTATGGTTACACATATCCATTCCTTGAGGTTTTAGGAGAGCATGATGTAAAAATGGAGTTCTTATCAAAAAGCCTACTCACAGAGAAGTTTTCAGTTATTTTCAGAGCTCACTGAATAATGGCCAGTAACCTGACACCTGAATACAATTTTCCTAAGGTTTTGCATTTGAGGATACAAATCTGTTATATCTGTTATTCCACACTGCCCGCTGTGGGACAGTGGCACTCTAGTGATTGACTGTAGCAGTATCATTGGTGGATAGACCCTATAAATTACAGGTCACCAGAGAAATTATTTCATCTAATGGAAGGAGTGAAATGATGATTCAGTCTCTATTCTTTTATTTGCAGAGAAAAAGTTCAGTTCAAGTCTACAAGTATGGAACTAAATTTATCTTTCAAGGTAATCTGGCTTAGTCAGTATGGCTTGTACCTATGTAATCATGCCTTTTCTTACATAATTTCAAAAATTTCCACTTGTCTTTCTCAACATAAGAACATTCTAAGATTGTCTCACATAGAAATTTCAAGTATAAAACAAACTTTTTGTTTACCTTGTACATTTTTCTATTAACTATTCTTACTCTTATTTTTATAAGACAAGATGATCTTCACCCCCATATTCCTCAGCTTGGTGGAATCAAACACACATATCGTAATACTCCAAAGAAATTTTCCCCAAGGTCATGAAAGACATATTTCAAAATTCACTGAACACCTTGTGATACTTCTTTTAGTCTCACTGCTCTAACATTTGACAATATAGCTCCTTACCTCTTCTCTTACATCTTTGACGTCACTATTTCTATGTAACATTTCCCTGAATGTCTGGGTTCTCAAAGCTTTGATTCTGTTTTCTATTTCCTGAAAGTTAAAATTGTTCAAATAACAGAGAAACATAATACATAGGTTACTACTTTCCTAACATCGGACACTTTCATCCCTTTCTAGACAAATGTGTGTCACTTTCTCTCCCTACAATTCTGCCACCTGAACAAATACAGGGATTCTTCAGGCTTATGAATGTCTTCAGATTGTGAGAATATTCCATAAGAGAAACTGAATAAGAACAAATACAATTTCAATGTAACAGTGTATGTAAGCCTATTCCTCATGCATGGGTACTCATCTGACTTCTCTCTTAGCCAAGGGAAGAATTTACCAAGCACTTATTGCAAGAGGAGCTACTTTGGGCACAGAGAAAACAGTAACAGATGTTTCAACTTTTCAATGGCTTGGAAAATTGAAATAAAGCTTTAAAAAGTAGCCATTTAACAAAGTCTTTCTACATGATCTTTTACTTCTAGCCCTTTTACTAGGGGTTCCTGAACATGTTCATTTTTTTTTTACCCTGTCTCTGCTCCTCCTTATAAAGAAAAATTAAAACCTGACAAACATCTGAACTTCCTTCAGTTAAACTTTGCATTACTCCCCTGATAAATTATCACAGAACTGCCAGTTAGAGCTGGAGAAATGGGTATAACAGTAGGGAGAAAATCTGATTATACTTTTAAAATATTTATCCTCCACACCATCAACAACAAAAATCCTAACCTTTTCCCCCTCTTCATATGAAACAGCCAAGCTCCTTTTTTCCTTACTGAGGGGTGAAAATTTACTAACATCCAGATCCCTTCCTCATCACTAAAAAGAAAATCTACAAAGCATAGATTGCCTCTTTCCCTCCCATGCCCCATTTATTAATACATCACTTTGTGATATTAACCACATATGAGAAATGTTATATTATTCAAATCTATAGCACATTAGAGTTTTATCTCTATTTAAATTTTTACCACCAATGTATTTCCTTTCATGCTTTTGGTCTTTCCTGCTCATCCCCTTTCATACCATACATCATGACTGAATTTGTCATTTAACTTTTTTACCTTTTTGCCTCCTCAGATCTTCAATTGACATGACGGTCTCTCTCCCCTTTGCTTCTCAAAATGGGTAGGGTTTATTTTCAAAACTTTGCCATTTTGCCTGTACTTGACTACAACCTGGACCCATGATGAATAAGCAATCATAGAACATGTCAATTCAGTTTTGAAAGTATTTTGGCAGCAATATCCATTGTTGCCAACACAACTAGTTTACCTCAACCCCAAGAATCTGCATTTCATTGTATTCCTTCATATTTACTACAATTATGGTTTCTGTCTTTGCTACTTGTCTCCTAATGTGATACCCAGGAAACTGACAATCCATGGGGAAAATCACTAGCTGCCCAGGGTATTTTTGCAGCATAACAGATTATCAAGTAAGCCCATAAAGTGTATTAGGGAATTCTAATAAAATATGTCCTGGTTCTACTACACATTCATATAAATCATCCATGCACAGTGAATGGCTCAAGACCTCCACTTTTCTCAATGATCTGATAACTCCACTTTTTCTCTGTCTTACACTGCTCTCTGCTCCACAGAAGGACTGTAAATATTAGGTACTAAAATCTTTACCCCCCCAAAAAAAAGACAGGGATCAAGAGATAGATGGAGGGAGATGGAGGAAAGGAAATAGAGTTGAGAAAAGGACTTAAGATGTGTTACATACATGTACCAACTTCCCAAAAAGAATGTAGACCTTATATACTACATACGTGTATTAAGAAACTTAATAAAACAATTAAATTTTAAAAATCAGATGACATGTAAATCCAAGCCAAGATTAGAAAATATAAGACATAGAATGTTAAGCAGTGCCTGCTCCATCTCTGTTGCGTGCTCCACTGATTGAAGAATACAAACTTTAAAGCACCTAAGATCACACCTTTAATCCAAGCACTACATGGGGCTACCATAGCCCTCAGACTATCAGAGGGCAGAAAGTAGCTTTCTTAGCCACCTTCCAATCAGTCAAAGCTAATGCGCAACATTCACTACTTAAAGGAAGCGGGTAGTTTATTTTGGGTTTGCAGCTTCAGCCCGTGGTCTGCTAGTGCCAAGGCAGAAACAGGAGAGTGGTAGGGTGTGGAGGAAAAGGGGATCAAGCTAAGAAAGCCAGGGACAAAAAGAGAGAAGAGAAGAGCTTGGGACAAGAATACTTCCTTCAGGCTCATGTCCCCAGTTACCCACCTCCCACCAGGCTCACTTCCTAACAAAACACTTGGCTGTGAACTCATCAATGGATGAATCCGCTGATAAGGACAGCACCAATGTGATCAATCACTTTCCATAACTATGAGAGCTTTGGGGAGCATTTTAGATCTAAATCATAGCAGTAACCTTTATTGGTAAGAGCAGCCCAATGTGTACACCCCTGGGTGTATGTGTCTTCCAGCTGTAGATTTCTGAAATCTCCATCCATTTATCCAGTATCAAACAGTGTTAAAAATGTCAAGCTAAAGGTAGAAAGTTAAATCCTTAAGGCTTAGACTCATGTATAGTTAAAGAATAATGAAAAGGGGAGCACCTTGGAAGTGATACCCGATTCATAGCTCATTGTCTTCTTGAGAAGTCTTGTTCTTTGTTTCACTTCATCATTCCGTGCAACATTGCTTTCTCTCCAGAATTTTCCCCTTTGTTTTGTATTCTTTTTGTTTAATCATTCATTACAGATTCTTCCCATGTTGTGAATCTGCTCCTCTCTTGATATTGCTTCTTGATTAGCAGCTGTTTGGGCTGGTGAGCACGATGGTTCATTGTCTTTCATTGTCTCATGTGAAAAATTGCACACTGCCTAAATTGGAAAAGTCTTTGACGATAGGAAGGTATTTGGGGTTACAATTAGTGAAATTACTCCTAAAGATATTTTGAAATTGAGTCCCTCAGAAATGAAATGATTAACCTGTGATCACAATATGTGATCATAATAAAAAAGTTTTGCCTAGTGTCATTCATAGATCACTCTGATGTAGGGTGTGGAGGGACTTGGGGAGTGAATAGAATGTGGAGATTAATACTAACAAATATTAAATTTTGAATTTTAATTAAAACAGTTAACTAGCATAGATATTAACAGGATTAGAGAAAAGAATATTCACTCTGAGAACTTTGAAAATTTGACTACTGAGACAAATACAGTTAAAATTTTTCAAAGTAAAATATTACTAATTAACATAAATTAAGATAATTATAAAGATATTAATGATACACTTATTGGGCTGAAATAGGCAAAACTTGGTGATCTGTCCTCATAGTTCTAGAAGTAATTCTGGCTCTGTAAGACAACCATTTTATTCACAGGGGCTGTAAGGAGCAGGTATTCTTCATTTGCTTTTGTACCGGCTTGAGTGAAACTTCTGTCCTGATTTCCCACAGACCTGTGCTCTGTTTCCAAACTCATGAACTTACCTTCTGGTTTCTCAGTCTGTCCTTTTAGGGTCAAAATGCCAATGAAAGAAAAGTCTTCATTAGCAAGTAGATATATAGTCAGGTTTTTTAATGTCGGGGGCAATTCTACATAATTTGGGGGGAAAATCATTTCACAATTAAAATTATGATTAGGCCTAGTTTTTCTGACTACAGGGCAGCCATGGTGTGTGGAGACATAACTCCAATGGTCCAGTGATGCTGTGACTCTCCAGGGCAAGATTACATCAGCTGAAGACATCCTGGGGAGGATCATGTTACATTTGTTACTTCCGAGGTACCAAATAAAGGTGCGGCAAGCATGAGGTCTTTCATCTTTGCTGCTCAAAGCAGCATTGATCAGGCCCAAAGCTCAGCTTCTTTTCTAAGTCTCATTTTTCTATCTTTTCTGTCTAATTAATTAATTCACCTTATGCTGTTATGGCTGGCAAGACACTAGGACTTCCTGCAGAGGTTCTAGTAATGTCCCCTTTCCCTGTTTCCTACATTGTAGATTTCTTTAAAAAGTGTATCATAGATTGCGCAAAAGGAAACTGCTTTGCAAAATGTTATGTTACTTTTGGGCATGTAATAATTACATGAGTGCCCTGGACTCCTTGGTACAAAAGATATTGGGTTTTTTGTCACGCTAAATTTAAAATCAAACATCTCAAGCTGTGGCACAATTCCCATAAAAGGTTCATTGTCTAGAACAGCAAAATCTGCATAGGCTTTCTTGTGTACATGAAAATCTAGGTACACAAAAAAGTGACAGACTTAGATTCAATAACATTCATGCAAAAGGATCCAATCTTAAGATGTTAGTTTTAGTATAATTAAATCTTTTCATTTTTCAAACGATTAAGAAATGAAAATCATAAGAAAAACTACATCTAGCGATTGTGCAGGATTCCCGAATTTACTAGAGCATCATTTGAAAAAGAATTAGCCTTAATAGGATGTGTATATGTAAATATTTGTAGGGTCTTCAATTGCTCAAGGGAGTTAATTTGTTCCATGTAACCCAAGGGGGTAGAACCAAAAATTGAGTGAAAGTATGAGGAAAACAGATACTATTTTTGCAAAGGCTGTTCTGTAGGGTGACAAGATTTTAAAATGTGTGGCAGGTTATAAAGTTTCCTCTGGAAATAGTTTCTACAATTTCTACATTGAATAAATGTAGAAACAAGCAACAGTTTAGTTACATTCCATCTTGGAAGAATTTATGCCTAATATACTTTAGTGAAAGAACACAAAAGAAGCAACATATCCTGGCTACTCATACAAGCTTCTCTCCATTATTTTCTATTGTTGCTGTTAGAATTTGTGGACTATGTTGATATTTATCTGTTTATTTGTTATATATTCCTTTGCAGAGTAGGTTCTGATTCCTGAGTTGCGTGGAAAAGGAAAAAAAAAAGGCAGACCTTCAAACAGCACCAAATTTATTTTACCCACCTAAAAACAATCACTTACATGTCAGATAAAGAAAATGCCTCCAGAGTACATCTTCTTTTCTTATTTTTATGCTGTGGGGTTCGGTGGATCATGTTTGTATGTTTGAAAACTGACTCATGTGAAATATTAGACAGGCAATACTAACTGTTTACTCAAGGATTTTTTTTTTTTATTAATCTGCCACAAGCAACTCCATTCCTGATAAGGCAATTAGAGGATAAGGGGATAATTCATTAATCACACACTCAGGAGAAAATGGCTTATGTGTTCTATTTTTGTCTATTGAACAAAGCACTAGATGCAAAACAATATGTTTATTGCAAAGTAGTCTTTCCTGTGAGAATGGAGAATATAAAACATAAACTTAGCATTTTAATTTCTGTAGAATCCTGTCGTATTTGAAACTGTCTTTTATTTTCATCACTTTATGATACACAAATCTTGGGTTTCTAGATGACAGACTAAGGGTGAGAGAGTACTAATCACTGAAGCATAGGCAATAAAAAGCAGAAGCCAGGGCTGATGTGAACCAATTAGCTGACTGAGAGACATGTCGGTATGAAATATCCAACAAAACTCAAAAGGACGAAAGCAGGAATCAAATAACAGAATGGTGTATGGAATTTGTGCATGTTAACAAACTATATTAGAATAAATCTATGAATCTTTTTAGTAGCAACATGTAATACTTGCTACTTGTATTCTACCTAGAGAATGAAAAAGTATTTATTCACCTCTACAGGCCATATGTGTATCTCGTCTTATAATTCAGTATTTTCCACCATTATTTTCATATTCATTTTATTTTTATTGGATTAATTTATATTATCATGATAGTAATTTTCTTTCTTAAAAACTGAAGGAATATTATGCATTTATTTATGAAAACAAGTGATTTATTTAATTCCTTTCATTTTTATTTCAATTCACTTCATTTAAGATCTCAATCTTCCCAAAAGCATAATTTTCTTAAAATTTTTTCTAACTGTATTTTTAAATTGAGAAAAAATGAATTATTTAAATTTAACATCCCCAAACCTAGACATTCATTCATTCAGTCATTGATTTTGCCGATGTTATTCAAATACACACACACACACACACACACACACACACATTTACTCACTGCATATACTAGAATATCCTAAATGAATAATAAGGAGCATAGCTTCAGTAATATGATAAAATTTATGAGAGGAGTCATAATTATATTCCCTACACTTTGTTTGATAGTCCAAACACTGTTTGTTCTCTTTTACACTTTTCTTCACATTTCTCATCCAGCTCTGGGCATGGTAGCAGCCCGCCTTCAGAATATTAGGTCTCAAGGATGCTCTTAAAGATTGTGCAAACGTGGTGGCCAGCAGATCACTGCCCCAGTCTCCACTCCAAGAGCGTCGCAGTCTTGGTTACAAGATAATCAGATGCCACCCTGGAGGACTTGACTTTACTGCTCTTATCAATGTTTCCAGCCCCCCCATTATTCCATGTGTAGAAACTATTAAATGCATACACAATCTTGGGTGTTTTACTGGGAGAGTGGGATAGCAAGGTTGAAATCGATTGGATAAAAATGTGTGGACTTTTTTCCTTCATCCTCTGAGGATCCACTGAAAGTTTTAAAGCAGATGGGTGGATGATGCTGGAGCCTAAAAGGGAGAGGATGTAGGTAGACACAGCAGCACAAATCCCAGTGTAGCACAGAAAAAATATGGGAGGATTATGAACTCTACCCAGAAGTATTATAGAACACAGGCATATAAAAGCATTTCCTCTGCACTTGAAAATTAGCTGGACAGCGTTTTCTTTTTTTGAAGTAGTGGTTCATTTCACCAGGTAACAATAAAATGCAACAATACACAAATATTTTAATGTTCTGAAGTATGTGGATGAGAAGATCTCATTGTAAGTCAGTAAAGGTAAAAGAGCAAAGAATGTGATCTTTCTGAACACTTGGATTCTTGCTACAGATGCCAAATGAAATGCAAGAACAAGAACAAAAACTGAAACAAAACAAAAACAAAAATGAAAGTAAGAAAAAAAATAAAACCTTAGAAAAATGCTGAAACTCAGTTATGGAATATTAGTCCTTTCACAGAGCCAGACATTTGCCAGGCAATTTCCCTCTGCCTCCATTTATTTAGGGAAAAAAAGGAATGGAAGAAAGAAATGTGAAGTGGTAAAAAGAGGGTTACAAAAACAAGGCTAAGGGTAGATACACAGAAGAGCCCATGTTGGACGAGCTTCTGCTGACAGTGCTGTTGTCAGAATGTACAGGAGAACAGTGAAAATCAGTGTGAGAACAGGACTGCTACACAAAATGCCTTTCCAGAAGAATAGCCTCATTTTGTGAATAAATTCTCTTTGTGTTTCTGGCTCAGCTTCACCTGTCTGCTACTTGATTCAGTCCACATTTTACCTGCTGGCTTTCATATACACACTAGCACACTTCCTTGGCAATGCTTAGCTATGTAGCATTTCCTAAGGTACTCTTATGGTGTCATTCTAGCTGGTTAGAAAAAAATGCTGTATAATCTAAAAGCACAGGAGGGTGGTTTAATCAGGCCTTTCGGCTTTTCACAGAAAAGCTTTTCCCCTCTGGGCCTGAAGCTGTCCTTACTCCTGCTTCTGAGGGACATATGTATTTGTCCTGATACAGCATCACTGTTGGAAAACCCATTCAAATAGCTGCTGGAACAAGTGAGAAATTTTGGGAGTTTCATGTAAAGGGAGAGACACAATTTTTTTCCCCATCGTCCTGTTGTTTTGTTATTTTTTGTCTTTGCTCCATACGAGCTACCTCTCTACTAATTGCACACTTAGAGGGCATTCAGAAACTTTGTAGCAGGTATGAAATCACATTTGGTCTAGCACCTGGTTGGGATCTAGTGTTTATAGATAAGGTGGAAAGGTGACATTCTTAAGTGACACTCTCCAGGCAGCCAAGAATCTCCAGAAAAGTGTCATTCTTGCATTAGATGCGGTTTTGAGAACCATAAACAATAAAAAGGTTTTCTGCTAACATCCTTTGTAGAACTTTAGTTTGGCTGAAAACTTGATGCTATACTGACACGTTTCCATGACTTTTACAATGTCACATGCAGAGATGTTGGATTGCTTCTGCTTGCCTAGTCTGCAGTTATTCCATTTTTTTTTTTTTTATACCGCTGTTGCTCACTGACAGTGGGGCGGGGAAAGCAACGTCTATATGAGAAAACCAGAAAATTTATTTTTCAATGTAGCATAATTGTATATTATATTTTGAAACATATTTTATACATTGATCATTTATCTAAAGTAAACAAATGATAAAATTAGAAGCTCATGGAATCATACTTACTTTATTGAAGCATAAACATACTCAACTATATTTGTTGCTAATTATAATGACAACACAAATCAGACAAATATGAGTCTGCTGTTTCTTAGACTGAGGGATTATTAGATAAACACGATTTAATTTTATAACAAGGCGAATATCCCCAGTGGATAGAAGATTTAAAATACATCAAGGTAAATCAGGGTTTGGAGTATTGTATTCATTTTTGTATTCATGAGTATGATATATAAAGTGTCTAACATATTGTAACACGTTGACATGTGTATCGTACAGCTCATATGCACTGGAAAATATGGACTATTATCTTTTAAGTCAATAGTTAAGCTTATATTATGTTAGAGAAATCCCCAGGACTAGAGACTGAGATGGAGCTCTGTGTCAATACCCTGGGGCAGTGGTTGTTATTACAGAAACAAATGGCAGAGACAATGTCTTGCACTAGCAGAGTGACTTAGAGCTAAGATCCATACAAAAGCTGAGAAAAATCAAGAGCTATTCTTCAAAAACCGATAGAATAGGGAAAAAATAAAATATACGACGACCTGCAGCAGAAGGAAACATGTCCTGGCTAAGGTCCTGACCTCATGCAGACACGTCCTCAGAACTGTTCTCACTCAGGATTTTATTGAACCCTGTGTCTACACCAAAATTTTGTTGAGAAGTTCAGTGTTTGTTTCTGTCCAGAAGCTAAGTGCACTCATTCATCACTGTTTTTCAAGTTTGGATTTTAAAAATTAGAAATTACACAAGTAAACCATTCATTTTGAACAAGGCAGTAGAAATAACCACCGTAAGGTAACCAACCTTGAGTTTAATTGAAGTTTCAGAAAGCAAAACAAGACAAGAAGAAATAACACCAATCAAATTTTTAAAGAACAAAGAAACTTTTAATGTAATCATATTGTTTTTGAAACTAAATCTAAATAAAGAAGTGAAAACAATAAAATGATTTATCAAAAATGCAATGCAGAGATAAAGTGTGAATGTTTGAAAGAGACACTAAAAATATGGAGACTAGAATAAAAAGGACTAATAATGTAGTAACATGAACTGCAGATAAATCCAATAGAAATTAGGGAAGAAGTTACAGAGACATGTTCCACAGTTGATGAAAGATATGGTCATATGTTAGGCTGCTATAATAAGAATCACAATTTCATAGCGTATGTGGTTTAAACAGCAAACATTTATTTCTCATAGTTCCATAGTCAGAGATTTCCAGGGTGGGGATGACAGCATGGTGCATTTTCAAAGAGGACACTCTTCCTGGTTTCCTCATGTTTTAGAGAAGGTAGATCTCTTTATCCCATTATGAGAACATTGATCCTATCCTGGGGCTCCCCTCCCTCTGACCCCTCCTGAACCTAATTATTTCTCGAAGTCCCTACTGCAGGATATACACCAGGGGAAAGAAAAAGATGGATTACATAGAACAGAAGAAAACTACATGGATAAAAAGCAGTAGAAGAAAAAGAAGTAGAGATAATGAAATAACTACAAATGACATTTAAGTGAAGATTTGAAATATATACCTGAATTACCTATGCAAATTTAAAGATGGGGGGGTGCAAGAACTTCCTGCATCAAGGAAATTACAATCTGAAGGCCCTAAGAGAAGGGCACTATATTTTCCCTTAAGGAAAGGCCATGTAGTTAGAACAGATTTAAACGAGAGAATAGTAGAAGTAAATCAGATCAAAGAAAAGAGGCTATACTAAGTGGGACCTCACAGATAAGGACTTTTACTGCTTCCGGTATAGTATGAACCATTTCAGGGTTTGGAACCAAACTGATATGATCTGATTTACACCTCAGAAAGATATAGATCAGACACACAAACTTAATTACCACATGACTTCTCTTATAAGAAAAACCTGAGAATCAATAATTTAAAGAGCAAAGTAAAAGACAGATGATAGGACACAAGGAACTAGATCGTTTGCAAATGGGAAGGAGATCTAGAGATGGTGGGAGGGAGAGAGATGGGGAGAAAAAGCAACGTGATGTGTTATGTACATATATCAGCTCCACTGATGACAATGATTACTATCTACTACAAAACTGTACTAATTAAGACGTTATTTAAAAAGAATACAATGGGAGTCTGAGAACGGTCTGTTAGGGATCATTTGTGCAGTTAAGCAGACCAGGGAAGAGGCTATTCCAGACATCAGGACTGAGCTTTGTGGTTGCAAGAGAAATGTTGACATGTGCACCAATTTTGGGGCTATTCTGAGGTGGGAGTCAACAGAACATTCTCATGGATAAAATGTAGAAATTGGAAAAACAAGAAGAATTTGGCCAATTCAATTAATTTTGCCTCTTGAAGAATTTAATGTTTAAAAATAGCTTCAAATGTGTTCAGGAAAGTCGCATCTGAAACCTATTTTGGAAAGGGGTTACTATTTTGATTTTTAAATATCTTATATTTGATATCACAAAATTTGAACAGAATGAAGCTATGAAGCTTCTGGAGCCTGCATACTTCACTTGTTTTTCCTGCTATTGCTTAACCTTGCCCGTGGCTTGGTAAGTAGACCTTTCATTAAATTCCACTCAATTGCACTGTTTGGCATTTTCGTTTCTTCTTAGGACTATGAACAATGCAACTATTCAATAAACAATTGATTAAAGATGCAAATCTTTTCACTTTGAATCCTTAGAGAAGAATGTTTTTTGAGGGTGGTACCGGGGGATCGAACTCAGGACCTTGCGCTTGTAAGGCAGGGGCCATAATACTGAGCTAAATCCTCAGCCCCTACAAGAATGTTTTAAAGTGGCATAAATAGATTTTAAAAACTGAAAGAAAAAAAAAAAACAGTTTAACCATTTTAAACAGAGTTACATATATTTAGTTCAGCTGTAATGACGTACTTATTATAAGTATAATTAATTGGCAAGCCAATTTGTTTTGTTCTGTCCCCTATCTCAGGCTGAAAATCAACAATGACATGTCTAGAAGGATCTAAGTGTGAAAAAATTAAGGTTCAGAAAACTATGTCTGAAATTATAGTTTGAAAATTATGATCTTCATAATACGAAGCATTAGAGGATATTTGGGAAAAAGGATTCCAAATGTGGAACTTGTCCATTAGCTCTGTGGAAATGGATATATAGACTCTAACAAGGGTTAAACTGGAGTCTTTATTTGCTTTTTAAAAATTCATCTGTGAGTTAACACCCTCTTGAGAGGTTATATCTATCTCTCTCTTTCTTGTTTGTGGAACTCTGTGCAATGGGGGTGAGGAAAGTCCCTGCAGTACTACTGGTATCCAAATCAGATGCAGCATGTGATTTAACACCTATTCAAACACAATGCCTCTTGTAATAAAACATTTGCTCTTCCAAACTCAGAATGAATTAAAAAGGGAAGGAAACAAAGCCATGCTTTTTAGAGCTGCGTTTATATTGAAATTTAAACACCCAAGTGAAAGAGATTTACATGAAAGAATATGACCTACATGATATAATGTACACGAGTGAAAATTGCTTCTCGGTTTTTCATAAAATTTTAGCTTGATTGGCAGATACAATTCAAAAACCATATGTACATGCTTTGATTTTATTTAGATTTTCACTCACCCATATCAGGTTGGATTATATATTTATTTAATATTTTACCATAGTGACAATCATTTCAATGCATATTAGTGCTGTGTCCTTGCGTGATAGAGCAAATATGTACCCAAACACAGAATTCTTGCTTTAATCCTTGGTGTAACATGGCTTAATAGAAAGGTATTTTCCTCATTTATATGAAAAATACAAAATAGTGGTATTGTACTTTACACACACACAGTTCATCACATCCCTCGTGGTAGGCATTCATGGAGGCAAAGTAAACAAAATTTTGTAAAATATTTGATACTCTAAGAATTGAGGACAAATATATTTATTAAACAACACATCCATAAATGGTGAGTGGTTAATTATCTATTAAGCGTCTGTTGCCTGTCAGACCATGAGCTGAACAGCAGGGAAAGGAAATGGATGCATCTCATGAAGTTTAATATATAGAAAAATGAGTAAATCATAACAACCGCTTTGGTTGTGAGTGTTTGATACACATAAATGGCACATCTTAATTGTTTATTATGTTTGTTTCTCTTCCTACCCTTTCCACTTCCATCCACCTCCTGGTACCCTTCTTATTTGCAAAATATTTATTTCCCTCTTTCCTTTTATTACCTTATTTAGATTTCTCATGTAAGGGAAAGCATCTGGTATTTAAGCTTTTGTCCGATTTACTTCACTTAATACGTTTCAAGGTGCACTGAGTTTGCTATGAGTTACTCATATTTACCCTTCTTTATAGCAGAGTAGTATTTGATTATATTCAGATCTCATATTTTCTTTTTGCTTTGCTCTTTTTACCCAGGATTGTTTTTGATGTTCCAGGTTTCTTCTGGTTCCATATAAAATTTAGAATTGCTTTTTTTGTAGTTCTGTGTGGAATGCCATCTCTATTTGGATTAGGATTGCATTAAATCTGTACATCCGTTTGGGTATATGGCCATTTTGACAATACTGGTTTTGTCCATCCAGGAAAAGAGGATATGTTCCATTTTCTGATATCCTCTTCAATGTCTTTTATCACAATTGTTTAGTTTTCACTTCTTGGTTAGGTTAATTCCTAAGTACTTAGATTTTTTGGACTCTATTCAGAATGCTATTGTTTTCCTAATTTCTTTTTTCACAGTTCCTTATTGGTTTACAGGAATGCTATTTATAGTGTTGATTTTGTGTTTTGCTATATTGGTAAATTCGGTTATTAATTCTAGAAGTGTTTTGATGGAATATTTGGGTCTTCTATATAAAGCCTGTTATTTGTAAATGATGACAATAAAATTTCATTCTTTCTTATACATACATTTTTTATCTTTTTCTCTTTCATGATTACTCTGGCTAGTGTCTTGAATGCTACATTGGCCGGAGTGATAATAGTGGATATTCTTGTCTTGTTTCTGCTTTTAGAAGGAAAGCTTTCAGCTTCTCTTCATTTAATACAACATTGGCCATTGGTTCATAATAAATTACTTTTATTAGATTGAGTTTGAATCCTTTTACATCTGTTTCCTTCCTAGTTTTATATCATGAATGGGTGTTGGACTTTGTCCAAAGTATTTTCCGAATCTATTGATATGATCATATAAGTATTGTCCACTTTTCTATTAATGTGATATATTACATTTATTGATTTGTGTATGTTGGACCATCCTTGCATCCCTGGGGTGAAACTTACTTTATCATGATGTATGGTCCTTTTTATGATTCATTGTATTTTATTTGCTAGGATCTTAGTATAGAATTTTTGTGATTATGTTCATTAAAGCAGTTTCTTTATTTAGGTCCTTGTCTGGTTTTGAAATTAGCATGTTTCTGGCTTCCAGGAAAGTGTTTGGAAGGATTCTTTTCCCTTAAATTTCACTAAAGGTACTCAAGAATACTGGTATTATAACCTCCCTGATGGTCTTGTGAATTTAGCAGTGAATCCATCAGGTCCTGGGATTTTCTTAGTTGTTAAGGTTTTATTACTCCCTCAATTACATTGGATGCTATTGGAATGTTCAGAATTTTTGTTGTCTTGGTTTAGTTTTGTTAATTTTCATGTATCTGGGAATTTTTGTATTTTTAGACTCAATTTCAGTAATTGCTGCTCTGATTTTTATGATTTCCCTTCTTTAAGTTTTGAATTTGACTTGTAGTTGTTTGCTAAATATGTAGAATTGTATCATTAGGTTATTTTTGCTTGTTTTGTTTTTCTAATATATGCATTGTCTGCACAGAGTATTTTTCTTGGGACTGCTTCCACTGTGTCCCATAGCTTTGATATACACTATGTTTGTTTCTAGTTATTGTTCACTTTCTTCCTTGATTTTTTTTTGTGTGTGACAAATTGAGTGTTCAGGAGTGTGTTATTAAGTTTCAAAGTATTTATAAATATTCTGTGGGTTTTTTGTGATTGATTTCTAGTCTCAATACACAATATTCTGATAGTATACATGCAGAAATTTCAGTTATTTTGTATTTATTTAAGCAAGCTTTGTAGAATAGTATGTAGTTATTTTTGAGAAAGGCCATTGTGTTGCTAAGAAGAATGTATATTCTGTTATAGTAGGGTAAAGAAAAGTAATTCCACTTGTTTAGAGGTGGGATTCAGCTCTGATTTTTTTTAAGGATTTTCTGTTTAGTTGATCTGTCTCTTTGTGAATATGGGGTATTAAGATCACTCACTATGATCCTGTCAATGCTTACTTGATATTTTATGTGTAACAGTTTTTCTGTTATGAACTTAGACAGTCCAGTACTACACATATATAGTTATAATTGTTTCTCCTTCCTGTGGGATTGCCCCCTTAACTAATACCTAGTGATGCTCTGCTCCTTCTGACTGGGAATATAGATTGAAGTTTACTTTCTCTGAAAGTACATTTGCTACACTCTTGTTGCTTTCCGTCCTGGCACAGAAAATATTGTCTTCCATCCCACTGGTTTTTAGACTAAGAATTTATTTTAGAATTAGATGAGTTTCTTTAATGCAACAGAATGTAAGATTCTGTTTTTTCAATCCAATCTGCCAATCTAGGTCTTTTAATTGGGAGAGTAGAGGCCATTTACATTGGGAGTTATTACTGAAAGTTATTGACTTATTCCTACCATTGCACTCATTATAGGGGTTGATTAATCCTTTATTTTGTGTTTAAATTTTTGCCATTGATGTATTTATTTCTTCTTATTTTTTAACTTTGTTGGCATCATCGTCTCTGTCTAGGTTATATTGAGGTTTTTTTTTGAGTGCTGGTTTGTGTTCATGTCTGTAAATGTGTTCTTTGTCATAAACTATACTTATTTCTTCATCAATTTTGAAAGACAGTTTCTCAGAATATGTTAGTCTGCATTCAAAAATGTTCATTTTTAGGTCTTGAAAACCTTTTCTCTAAGCTCTCTTAATGTTTAAAGTTGGCTTTGCAAGGTCTCCTGTAATTCAGATGGGTTTACTTTTATATTTTTGCTTTTATCTGACAGCTTTTAAGATTCACTTTTTATTGAACATTTGGAATTTTGACAGTGACATGTTACTGAGAGCTTCATTTTTAATTGTTAGCTGTTATTCTGCAAGCCTCATGTACTTCTATGTTGAGTTCAATCTTTTCTCACACTTGAAAAATTTTCTATTATGATTTCTGTAAACAGATTTTTTTCTTCAATGCGTTCTGTCTTCTAATATTTTTAACTTCATTAGCCTTAGGTTAGTCTTCTTTACATCACCTAGTGTTCATTGAATCGACTTTTGTTTCTCCGTCATTGTTTTTAAGGATTATTAGAATAATTTGTCAAGATTTACCATGTCATCTTCAATTCAGAAACTGTCTTCACATTGGCCATTTTTGTACTTTATAAATTGTTTAGAATTTTTTTGAATTCCAGTTTTTCTGTCTTGAACCTTATTAGGGAGTATGAATCTTTGATAAATTTGTTATTCATGCTTTGGACTGTTTTAATCAGTTCTTCCAACTTTGTGTCCATTTCTTTCATGTCCACATATGGCGAACTTATATATTAGTTCCATTATCTTTGTGGTCATGTCCTATTTGAACTCACTGATCTCCTTTAGCTCTTCCTTAATCATTCTGTACAGCTTTGCTACCTGGGCTTGGCTCTCCTTTCCATTGGTGTCCCTTGGATGTTTGTACAGTTGGGAGTCTCTGGAAGGGTTATGCTACTTTGTTTTGTATATTGGTTTTGCTGCTTGAAGTTGAGGTCTAAATAGTGAGGAGAATTTGTAGTTGATATGAGGATCTCTTAAGCAAGATTCTATTTTCCATTTACGTGATCATGAATTTGTTTGTTGGGAGATATTGTCCAGCACTTCAGCTATTCAATTTAAATAGTTTAAACTCTGTCACTATGTTGTGAGGAGAGAGTTTCTTCATTATGTCACCATCAACAGATACAATCATACGTCATTTGTATTTACTGAACTTTGTTTCTATATTTTTAACCCTTATGATTGAGACAATATAGTTGATGTTAGATAGTCTGTGATGTGGAAAAAGAGGACAAGAAAAGAGGACCAGGAAAGGGAGAAAGAAGGGAGTAAGTCAGTAGGAGAAGAAGCAGATAGGTGAAATAATAATATGTAAAAATAGATAGGGGTCAGACTTATGGTACTACTGTGTGACTAGAAGTTCTCTGCCTCAAGACAACATTTTATTTCCTTTAGGCTCTGATCCTGAACTGACCCTATCTCCGTTCTCCTTTACAGCTGATGGAATCAGGTCCCCAGGGGTGTGATCCCTGGGCCTCTGCTGGTTTGCCTGGGACAATCCCACTATTCTTGGTGTCTAGCCTCTCTCTGACTAGAGCTTCCCTTGCTGGCAGTGAGAGACTGAGAATTCAGACTAACCTCTTGTTAAAGGAATAAAAACTTGACTAAAAAAATTTGGAACACATGAAACAAAACGAACTTATCATATATCTAACAACACTACAAAAAATAAGAGAATAAATGGATTTGTTTATTCTATTTGCTGTTTGCCTATTTTTAGTACCTTAAGATAAGATGCAATAAACAAGATTTCTTCAATAATCGATAAATATATTTGGATAAAACTGGAGAAAATATAAGTGTTGAAGAAGATAAACTGATAATTTGTTATGGAAATCGTATAGTATCGACAGGGTTCAGTGTGGTTCCTCAGTATTTCTGAGCTCTTTATTTTTGTAAATAAAGGATGTGTAGCCTGGTTCTCACAAATTATCACTTGCCTAAGGAATGCTCCTCTGATCTAAATATCTGGAAAAAGTTTCAGAAACAAATTTTTTATTAGAACATAAAGTGTAAGGCACTCTGGGAGAAACGGCCTGGGCTGTGGACAAACATAAAAATGTTATTCTTCTATTCAATCTTTGAACATGAAATTCAGGCTTTAAAAATATTTTCTTAAGGAATATTTTTACAGATACCTCTTTATCTGAATTTTATTTAAAAAATATGCATAATTACTAGTTTAAGAATAGTTAATATAATCTCCCTAAAAAGAAAAAATTTTAAGAGACTAGTCAGTGGTTACTACTTTCTCATAGCTTGTATTATGTATTTACATTTTTTAAAATTCACAAATAGAGAAAGATATCAATCTGACATTTAAAATCCCTAAAGAAGAACCCTTACCATTTGGGAGTAAATAGAGAGATACAAGAGAATGCAGATACCAATATTAATATCAATTACAGTATCATTTACATGATAGGAAGTAAAAAGCAGAAGAGGAAAATATATGCTTGTTAAATCTCATCAATTACAGTCATTCATATATATATAAATATAGTGAAAAAGCTACAAAAGATTAGAGGGATTCCCCAATGTGGTGTTCCTTTTTCACTCTTGTTCCTCCTCACCTGTACCTTTAATTACCACCTGCTTGCCATCAAATTTCAGTTTCAATGTGAAACCCTTCCACTGCCTGTCTCAAAGTTCCTGCAGGCTTTCGCCTAAATTCCACCTCACCATCTCTCTGTATAAACTGACTCTGCTTTGGATCAATTTCCATGAATAGCACCACCATCCCCTCCATTTATCAAATGACAAACCTGGAGTCATCTCTGCCAGTCTTCTTCCCTTTTCTCTAATTTTAAGCTATTATGACTATATACATTTTTATTTTCATATGTATTGACAATTTTACACTTTACATTGGATGCAAATAAGGAAAGTCTGTTTCTGCACTCTCTGTGCTCACATCAATTGTCATAGTTACTTCATCTCTTTTCTGCTCTTTTCCTCCCCTTCTTCCCTCTCTTTATTCCTTATTTTCTCACTCTTTTTCTCTTTCTTCTTCCCTTCCCTTCTCTTCTAGTTCCTTTCTTCCTACTTCTTCTTCCTCATTCCTTCCCTAATTTTAACAATCTTTGAATTGTCTGGAATTATTTTAATAGGGATGCATGGGTATATTGCACATAGTCCTGAATTAATTAATGTGCTCATTCAAGTATAGGTTGTGTATCTACTTTGTAGATTGCACTATGTTAAGGGGTTCATGCAGGGTCTGAAATTATACTAATTACCCAATGTAATGTTTAGCTATTGTTTAAAACTTTTAAAAAACTATGGCTGAATTGACTTTCAAATAAAAACATATTGATACATACCCTGCATTATTTTTAGGTGTTACATGGAGATTTCTGTGATTTGGCCTTGGATCTCCTTTATAGGAACACTATGGATTCACTCATTGATCAACCATAATAGTAAGAATTAGGTGCTCTAATCTGTATTGACTATCATGCAAAAATAACATACAATATAACGTGTACTTACACTACAAATACAGAGAAATAGAACAATCAAATAATAAGGACAATAAGTTGTTAAGTATTCCAAGACAGACTGGACAATACCAATAAAATTTCTTGAGGTGACTACACCTAGAAATATTTCAAAGTAAATAATGTGTTTTTCCTAATGGTTTATACAATCATTCAGGATATCTCTTATCCTACAAATGATATGACAATATTCACTTTTATAGAACTTACTGAATTCTTAATTTAATCCATATACTTAGAATCGTTACAGGATATTCTTACAAACTACTCTCATATTAAGGGGTAAATTGTTTTGAAGAAAAGACTCTCATCTGGTTACAATGAGCAGTACCGTAGGGGTCAGAAATTAAATATTACATTTAACTTATTCATAACCTTTTAGACTAGGCTGACATTACTATAGTCATTTTATTATTACTGATAATAGTAAAATAGTATCACCATTATTATTGGGATTAGACCTGAAGGTAATATCTAGTTCCTGTCTTCTAAATCACTAAGGAAGAAAATACTGAAATCAGAGAAATGGTTGTCAATTATTTTTAGGATGAGGAATATAGAAATAGTTTTGAGATAAAGAAAAAAATGATCCACAATGAAACTAAAATGAAAAAACAGGGCCACACATGGTGGTGCACAACTGTATTCCCAGAACTCAAGAAGCTGCAGATCAAGTCCAGACTGAGCTATGTAGTGAATCCAGGGCTAGCCTGAACTACAAAGGGAGACCCTGCTTTAAAAAAAAAAAAAGGAATTAAGATAAGTGGATCTGGATTTTAATTAATGTTGGATCCACAAGAGAATGTATACAATGTCCAATAGAAGACTAGATCATTGCACAGAAGGACAGGAAATTCCAGATCAGAATCACAGGCTCAAGAGAAGAGGACAAGTAACCGTCATCAAAATAGAGGAGTTGCAGCAGTGATTTCAGCTCTAACTTTAAAATAAAGATTCACCTTCATGGCAAAACCATTCACCACTGGTCCCAACAAATCTTGTTTTGAAACCAACTCAGCAAATTCCAGTCATACAGCTTCATAAAGCAGTTCAATATAACTGCACAAATTTCAGTTTTTCATATATGAAATTATAGATGCACATATTTGCCTTCATGCTAGCAATACGTAATTTTAATTATCAATTTTAGCAGTGACTTAAAAATTATTAGTACATGTTTGCCATACATAATGATAACATTCACAATGAGGAATTTGTTCTGGTATATATCTTAATTATTTTTTCTCTATTTCCTCCCTTCCTTTCAACCCTTTTTCCCTTCTCTGTTTATGCTTTTTTGTTGTTGTTGGTTTCTTTTTTTTTCTTTTGTTTTTTTTTTTCCGAACTCAGGCCCTGTGCTTGCAAGGCAGGCAGCAAAACCACCGAGCTAAATCCCTGGCCCTTCCCTTCTCTATTTATGAAAGCTTGGTTTTTTTTTTGTTGTTTTGTTTTTTTGTTTTTTCACTTTTTCCTTCCATTCTCTGTTTTTAAATCTTTTCCCTGTCCCCTTCTCCCTCCGTAGCATTGATTCTTAATGGTGGTTAAACCTGGACAGGATTTTATTTTATTTTACTTTATTTATTTATTTTGGGTAAAGGGGATCAAACTTGGGACCTTTCGCTTGTGAGACAGGCAGCGGAATCACTAAGCTAGATCCCAGGCGCTGGAAAGGATTTTAAAAATCTTTCACATGCATTCTTTGGTTGTAGTGATACAATTTAGATCCAGACAGATTGAGTTAATCAACTCGCCATTGTTGAGACATAATACCTGAGATAATTGTCTTAGAGGAATGAAGGTCACTGTTGGTTCACAGTATCAATGCTTTTCATCCATGGCTGCTTGGGACCAGAGCCCTAGATTATCAGCTAGATAATTCATCATCGTGGGGTATGTGTGGTGGGGAAGTAAAGACACAGAGGAAGTGGCAGCTTCACAATATTCTTTTCAAGGGCTAGCCAACAGTGACCTAACTTTTTCCATCCAGGCCTCGTTTCCTAAAAATTTCTGTACCTTTATAAAGTGCCATCAGATGGGGTTAAACTCTTCAACACATTAGTTTTGGAAGGTATTTAATATTCAAATTATAATGCCATTAAGTGACTTTTTGAAGGGCATACCTGTAGTTACCACTGAAACCATGGTTAAACTCTTGATATTATAACATATAGTATGGTGTATCTCATCTATATTCTCATCTACACCTGGGTTTGAGAATTTCTTAACACAAACACAGCTTCTTTATAATTTATGAATATCCCTTCATTAAATAATTTTAATGATTAAAATTGATCAATTAAATCATATAAATGTATTATTCCATGTTTGTATATGTCACAAAACTCTAGTGGGGAGACATATACAAAAACACAAGCTGTCATTTAATGGATGTAATAAAAATGATAATTATACTGTAGACCGTATGATATACTGCTTCAAGCTATGCATTTACTCTAGTCAATCGCTTCCTTGACAAATGTTTAAAACACTAAAAGCAAATGATTTTCCATTATGTTCATTTAAAAAATTCAATGATGATGAGGAGGAGAGATGTAAGGCTAAAAATCTGTCAAAGAAAGCATTGGGTTCTTCAAACAGACCTTGGAGATAAGGAAGGGACAAGCACAGAGGCATTGTAAATGAACTTCGCATCTCGCTGTCATCTTGTACCTTCAGGAGACATGACACCCCCACCCCCAGCTGCAAGCAGTTCTCATCCAGGCAGACAAAAAGGGCAAAAAGATCAGCAGTGCAGGCTGCTCCACCTTGACAGGTGAATGTAAGTGGCACTTCTAAAGCTGTTACTAATTTATTAAGTATTCCAAAGTTAGAATTTAATCGGAATATTTTTGTCACATTATCCATCACCAATGCAGAAGAGATGGAATTTTCTCCAACAGTTGAGCAGTGCAACACCCTTAGGCAGGCTTTTAGTCATTTCAGTTTGTCACAATGGACCAGTTCTATTTTAATGATTTAGTTAATTGTGTGACAAGCTGTGAAAAATGGGAATAACCTAATACCTAGTCCAAGGAATATCCTAAGGTCCAGCAGCTAAGTGATGGAGAACTACTTTCATCTCCAAATGGACAGAAAATTTTCTACATTTTTCTTCTTCTTACAAATCACAGATTTCATATATTAAACCAGAGCCAAGTTAGAGAATAACTATTAATTTATACAAAGACAGATGAACATGCCAAAGTGACATTAGTAATTTATTTGATCAAGGTAAATAAGATACAATTTAGGTGAAAAGATAATTAAACGATAAAAATGTAATGACCCATTTGAGGATAGATAAAAAGCACATGCAGAAAATTTCAAATACAACTTTCTGATCTAGAAATCATAGCAATTTACAAGAGAATATATGTATGTGCTGTGCATAATATTATTGAGTTACTTTCTACTCAAACTACCCTTTGAATAAGGCACACCAATATTATATTGTACATGTGAAAAATCAGAGACAAAGACCTTACATAAAAGAACGTGCATGATAGCTCATGCCTATATTCCCAGAGCTATGAGAGTCTGAGACTGATGGACCTCAGGTTCAAGCCCATCCTGAACAACTTAGTGACACTCTGAATCAAAATATACATAACTGAGCAAACGAATGAATGAATGTATGAATGAATGGTTTATTGAAATTCAATACTGCAAAATAGACAATGACCTAGTCATGACGAACCAAACATATAGCAAAGCTATGCCAAGTAACCTGTGATCTGTTTACAGTATACATTATACTCATTCTAATTGTGTTTAAAATGAATTTCTGAAACATTGAATGAGAGACATGCATGCTAATACTTTTTAACTGGATAATGTCCATTAACAGGTAGTGGATGAAGGCATCTGCGTATCATTTATTCTTTTGTAATTTAGTGCACTTTCAGAATTTCATGTAAAATATTTTTATCTTTGAAAAAGCATAAAATCACTCTAGAAGCTGGAGTTTTGTTGTTTACATAATAACATTAAGGTAAAAAATATATTTTAAACCTAATGTCAGTAAGTATGTCCTTTCAAAAAACAAATGTATGAGGCCGGGGATTTGGCTCAGTGATTCCACTGCCTGTCTCGCAAGCACATGGGCTTGAGTTCAATCCCAGTACCAAAAAAAAAAAAG
>NW_022900926.1:56753630-56777771 GCF_012274545.1 Fukomys damarensis | reverse complement strand
TACCAAGTTCACATGACATATCCCTTTGAATAAATTTACACATAAATAAATTAATACATCAGAATATCCATACTTGTGCATGGCTTCATTTTTCCTGAATACCTACAAAATTTCCAGTTCCACTGTTAAAACTATATTGAAATTAATTAATTACTCTTAATATTTCACCATTCTCCTTTATTTATAGCCAACTTGTCTTCCAAATTAATTCAGGTGGCCAATTGTGATCTGTTATTTAATATCAATCAGTCAACTTATCAAATATCCAGAATCTTCCAGATGTGCTAGTTTATGCCTCATTTATACCTACTGACCAGGAATCATGTATTTATGTAGCAACTGGAGCATTACTGTATGATTATTAATGATGCTTGTGCTTAAAATTGCCTAAGCCTTGATATTTTTGAAGGTCCCAGTAGCCTTTGAATTTATGAAACTTAAAAAGACAACTTTCCCTGTGGAAAAATCTATATTGAATTTTCTATTTTTAAGGTAAGATCATTAAACTCTTAGTAAGGTATTTCTTTAGCATTTGTTTCTAGAGAATATACAAACACTTCTCTCATATGGCATAGAATTGTGCCACTTGCATCTTTTAGATGAAGGATGACGATAAGTGACCTCAAGAATGTCACAGTTCAAATCATTTTATGTGGAAAATCACATTTCAACCTCGTATGTTAGCTTACTTTACTCATTTCCGCACATAAAATCTGAAATTCTCAGCTTCGCAGAACAGTGTTTCCCAAATGGAAAATAAGCAAAAATAATTAGAATATTCAGACCATGAATACTAACAGTACATGAAATCAGCCGTACAGTTTGCTAAAAACAGTCATTCAAACCGTCATATAGTACAAATTCTATTTTTTCTTTGACAGTGGGAAAAGATTGGATAATTGTCAACATGTAGAAAAAATAAGTATGTTGTGGACATCACCTTAAGCAACTACTCTTTATTTGTATTACTGGATGTTCCCTTGCATGATTCTCACACTCCCATTCCTCAGCTCTTATTCTTTTCTCTTGCCTTGCACCTCTGTTTTTTTTTTTTTACATACACTCAATTCTTAAATCACAGGCAACACCCTCACCCTCACACCTCCCAGTCACTCTTCACAACTACTGAAGTCTGGCGCATCTGCAGTATGTACCCTTTCTTAACTCACGACCGTAAATGAGTGACCTCACTCCCCTTTTATTAAATAAATATAATTTCAGTGCCTACAGATCTGCTGTGCTAATTTGATAAAAAGGTGAGTGTTTTATTATCTATTGTAAAGAAATACAGACTATTTCTATAAAATGTAAATCAATGTTAGTTTGGGTGTGTAGCATAGCCACCATCACCGAGGAATAAAGAATCCACCTTCCCATTCTGAATTTATTTTCTTCAAAGCTCTAACATTTACCAGAAATCGTAGACTATCTATACTTTTATACATAAGAATATAAAACAGACAGGAACTATGTAATTTTGCAAATTCACCACATATCACAAAAATGAAAAAGAACTAGATAGAAATAAAGAGTAGTTGGCAGTTAAAACACTTAATATAGATGTATCTGTAGGAAACAAACAGTTAAGCAGAATACTGAGTTCATAAACTAGAATTCAATCCCATAACACCAATAACCCATTGAGATCATTTTGCTTCCACATCCTTTTCCGTTATTCTGCCAAAGAATTATACCATGTGGGCTACTTCCCAGGGAAGGCTATCAGTAGAGATTAGGGCTGATTTAATTGTCTTCCAAAATCATAGGCATAATGGAAATCAAAGATGAGGATTGTGTAGAAATGAATAAGGAGTTTCTAAACTTGCCAGGAAGTCAGCAAGGAAAATAAATTCTCAAAATCCCCAGTAGGATTTTTGCATGTGTAATACTGCAGAAATATCCCTATTCATCATGAATGGATGAATAGAATTATTAACTTCAGTTATATATGAGTATAAGCATATTCAGACTGCCCTTAGATTCAATCTCCACATATTGCTTCTTGATTAAAAACTATTAAAACCAAAATAAGTTTTGAGAATCTAATCTTTTGACAAATTAGGAACTATCTGTACCTGTATTCATTATAGAATTATCAAAGTGACTAATGAAGCAGGTCATTTGGAAGGACTTAAAGAACCTTCTTATGTAAGCATTACTCAAGTACAAAGTATTGTACAGAGGTGATGAAGGAAAATGTGTTGTCTGAGAACATAATTTGTAATGCAGAGAAGGCAACATTTCTTGCAGCTGGACAGAAAATATTGGGAAGCAATATTTAGCCAGGTGAATGGGAAAAGGATATAATTTCATGGAGAATGAAAAGAAGCAACAATTTAGAGGTAGAAAGCAGATTTGATTGTTTAAAGAATATTTTTGGAGAGGACCTGATGTCCTGATGTAATTTCCAGATTGTCAACTGGACATACAACCTAAGTTTTCTAATTTCTAAGTCCTTGCCAGTGAATTTAAATGGACATACATAATTAAAAGTATGCAGTTTTGTGTCTGAGTCTGAATGCATACATAATCATTTATAAGCCGGGTGTGGTGGTGCACACTTGTAATCCCAGCTCTCAGGAAGCTGAGGCAGGAGGATCACTGTGAGTTCAAGACCAGCTGGGCTACATAGTAAGTTCCAGGGTAGTCTCAGCTACATAGTGAGACCCTGTCTCAAAAAAACAAAACAAAATAAAACAATCATTTATAATAGAAAAAATAAAAATCATCAAATTTTTGCTCTGTATATTTTTTCTTTATTTTATTTTTTAGTTTATGTTTGGAGTACATAATGTTTATATTCATTGTGGGGTCATTAAAACAACACAGAGATTCAATCTTACTCTGAAGGAATAGTTTTCATCAGCAAATCAAGAAAGAATCATTAAAATATTCAGACAATATACAGGGTGCATAAATAAAAGACTACCCAAGAGAGGCTAAAGTGTATTATTCTAAATAACACTGAAAATTTCCTTAATTTAAATCTCTTTATTTATTAAAATTATATTAACAAATGGTTTTATTTGGAGTTTTAAAAAGTTTAATTTGTTACCACCGGTAGTACAATAATTAAAGTTTAACACTGAAACCTCTAATTGCAGTTTTACCTTCACCTGTGTTACCTTGTTTTTAAGAGTGATATTTCAGCCACCTCAGTACTCAAGACACCAAAGGAAATACTTTGTTTCCATTTTTTCACATTAATTCCTTTCTCTTCTTTCCTTTCCTCTACCCCTCACACTTCCCCTTCCCTTTTGCACCTTTTCAATTTAATATTTTTTATATTACATTTTGATCCTTCTTTACACTTTCAGTTTCTCACACCACACAAACTATTCAATTTTTACATGTGTGTCCTATTTATTTCACTTGAGTATTGTCTCAATGTACATCAATTTAGCTATAAATGTTTCTAATTTCTTCATAAATAGAGAGGGCTGGAGGTGTTGTAGGGAGGCCAGGGGAATGGGGAAAAACAAGAATTAAGATATATTATGTAAAGGTACATATCTCCAATGATGAATGTCATTATATTGTATATCTAAAATGTACTAGTAATTTTAAAAAATATATATCAATGGAAGGCATGGTTCACAGTCAGTTGGAATGGATGGAAAGAGTTTTCCTAGCAGACCCAGAACACGAAAAAAATGTGCACTTTTGGTAAAAGTGGAATGATGTATAAATATATTCATTCATTCATTTATTCATTTAATTTGAATTTATACTAAATTGTATACTCATGAAACAGAATCTCTCCTCTATTTTGTCACATTAAAAACCTTACTTCCAATATTTAAGGGAAATAGGGGAATGTAAATGCTTCTCCTTGTAACATTACTCTTTGGCACCAATAAAATTCTTGCTCCCACTGTGATGGTGTAGTGATCCTCTTATAAACAACCTTCAATGTAAACTTTCTTTGCTTCTATCTTGTGCTGTATGTTGTTCCTTGTTTCCATACCTTCATCTTGGTTTTAATTTTGTTTCCTTGATATTGATAAAACTTTTATAACCTCCTGAATTGCATTTATGAAAAACTAGAACATTAAGAATTTTTACTCTTGAAAATGTTTTTCTGTCATCACTCACGATTTACATTCTGGCATGATATAGAATTTTAAGTTGGAAATATTTTGTCAGAAGCCTGGAAACCTAATTAAGCATTTCTTCTAATTTCACTATTACATTTTGTAAGCCTTATTTTTTCACTTTCTGAAAATATTTGACATCTCTTCATTTCTGTAATTCTGAATTTTAATGAAGTGTTATGCTAGAGTTAGTCTTTTAAATTTTCAGTATGTAAGGCAGAATATGGTGTTTCTTTTCAATGTATAAACTCTACTACTACCAGTACCATTTTTTTAGGCTTTACATTTACTTGTTTCGCTAAGGACTCATGTGCTCATAGATGGGGTTTTTGAGGGTATCAATGAATCATGGGGGCATGAATCTGTTCAGTGGATTAGTTCACTGATGAATTTATAGCCAAAAGTGAATTGGGAGGTGAAGTCTGATTAGAGAGGGTCACTGGGGGAGTGGCACAGAAGAGTTTATCCCCCTCTCCCTTGCCTTGGTCTCTCCCTCTGCTTCCCTCCAGCAATTACAAGAGCTCTTTTTACTGTCATGTCTGTGCTTGGGAGCCAGTTTACTATGGGCTGAAACCCTGCAAACCATGATTGAAAATAAATCTTTGTCTTTTTTTTCTTTTTAATTGAGTTTATTGGTACAATCTAGGTATACAATATGGTTGCATTCATTATTGAAATCCTGTACCTTTACATGACAGCTCTTGATTCTCATTTTTTCCCCTTGTCCCTGCCCTCCCTTCACACCCCTCCTCCCCTCCCCATTTACAAATACTTTATTTCCATTTTTTCAATTTCTCATATTTTTCCTCTCCCTTATTACCTTTCCCCCACCCTTCCCACTTTCCCTACAACTTTAGCCCTTTACTTCCTATTTCACATTATTAATTATCACATTAGGATCCTGTGTACTATTGTAGTTTTTCACACCACAGAAACTATCCGGTATTTCAGTTAAAGAAAGCTCTATATGAACATTAAAAATAGGGAATCCTAAAATAAAACTAAAAAGGAACGCCAAAGAGAAAAGGCAATGATGTAAGATTAAAATAATCCTTAATTCTGAAGATGAAAATGGTCCCTGAACATATTTAAATTGCTTCTTGCTCTTGTAGTCTTCTTATTCGTTTTTTTTATTTAGAGAATACTTTATTAGCTTCTGTAATCAAACCCACTTAGATATGACCTTACATATTTAATAGTGTGTTACCCCTGTACAAATGGAAAATAAAATAAAATTAAATTAAAGTTAAAATTAAAATTAAAAAAATTAACATTTCTAGACCAATATGGCTGTCAATTTCTGTACAATGCCAACTCAACACAGTAAATTGGGACAGCTTTTCCCAAAGTTGACAGCACAGTTAAAGTTTCCAAAAATTCAAATTATATATATGTATATATGTGTATATACATAAATACATATATATAATTTGAATATATATATATATATATATATATATACACATATAGACCAATAATAGCAGTATGTTATATGCATCAATAGCAGCAACAGCTTTTCCAGGATCTGCAGTCATTTGAACAAAATTGCAGACATTTAGTACATTCCATTAAAAAGACAAAACCAAAAAAAAATAATAATATCCAGAAAACAGCAAAGTTCTGTTGCTGTTGTGGTACCTGGCGCCATTTTTTCTTTTTAGCATTTTAATCATCATCTTGAAAGAGAACATTCTAGAGTAATATCATTAAAAGTAGCTCTGATAAAGCATGGTCACTACTATGTATCATAAAGCAGGTACAAGATATTTTACACTCACAGAGGTATGATACAGCTTTGTCTTTTAATTTGTGACTATTATTTATTGTGTACCAGTGCCTAGAAAAGTAACTAAGACAGATTTTTGTATCAGATATGTTGGGTAGTTGCTGAGATTGTACCTGGCCATTTGATTCAGAAGTCTTAGGAACTGAATGTAAGGAAGAGTTTTGAAAAGTTTGAAGATACATGCTGGCAACAGCGCCCCAGGCATCTGTAAGTCTAGATTGAGGTGAGATTCTGATCAGAGTTCAGAAGACCAGAATATTGATATTAGTGCTTCTGATAAATGCCAAGCTCAAGAATTTTCTCTTTTGAAGAAGGGCGCACTTGGTGGTTGGACTCCATGCCAGTTGTGTTATAGTATGGCAGGATATTTGGCTGCATTTTCCTTATGCCAAGAGACTTTACAGGAGACTGAAACTAAAGGCTGTCATATAATTAACCTGGAAAAGGAAATTTTAAGGCAGCCAAACATTCAGGCTGTGGCTTAGATACTGTTGTTTTTAACCCAACTCTGCCTTGAGAATAAAGAGCAAAAGGCTCACCAGAATAATTTTTAAAATTTTTTATTTTGATTTTTAGAAATGAATCTCTGTAAAGTTGAAATCTGCAAATTTGGAGCAGAGGAAGGCTTGGTTACTGAAAAGACAGCATTGAAAAAAAAGCCAAGTACAGTAAAACAGATTTGTGAGCACAAATGAGTATGGGAACATGCTTGTAATCCAAAGCACTTGTATATTAAAAAAAAATTCTCCATAAGAAACAATGGAAACTCAGATGATTCATTCATGATCCAAATGTATTCATATAGAAATGATTACATTGCTGTAAAATAATGCAAGATAATAAACAATATAAAACAAATAAACAAAATAAACAAAATAATCTTCACTTACTTCGGAAAACCTTCATGGCTAGTGTGAGGGGGATAAGAAAATAGAGGGAGCAGTGAGGAGTGTGCAGCTGCAGGAGGAGGTTGCCAGTGCTCTGGGGGCCTTGATTGGAGCAGACCTGTGAGGAACACCCAGCCACGTGGGCACCTCTGCAGTATCCCCACTCACACACACAAACTCTTGGGCCTCCTGGTTGTGCCAGTACCTTATTCACACTGCAGAGGCACAGGTAGTCATAAAGGCCATTTTACTGAGCTCCAGAAGATAGAACGGAAGTGAACAACTGCAATACAGACACAACAGACCTCAGTAGTGAGTAAGTTGGAGGGATCACCACTTTCCATCAGAACTTGGACTGTCTTCAGGGGAAGGGCAGCAGGAATCTGTAGTAGAACCTTGCAGGGGTCAACCTTGTGGAAAGTCAGGGAGCTCAACTTGGGCCTTGGAGCCAGAATTCAGCCGGAATCTCAGGGGTCTTCCATCAGCTAGCTGAGACTAATTGACTTAGTTCTGCATACTGTTGCCCACAATGTTTATTGTTGCAGCAGAGATATATCCGAAAGAGGCTCTTCAATTTTTTTCTTTCTTTCCCTCACATTTTTAATTTTAATTTTTAAATTTTCATTTTTCCCAATTTTCAAATTCTTCCAGTTTTCTTTCCTCTTTTTCCCACTCAATCTCTTCCTCTCCCACATTGCTTTTCATCTCCCTTTTTGTTTCCATTCCTGCATTAATTTGGGTTTTTCTTTCTTTCTTTTTTTTTCTTCTTTTTTTCCTTCTCTGGATTGTCATTAGTTTAAAATGAAAGTGAGTAGAATTTATAGATTCCCTATCATTGTTAAATTGTTCTAATCTTGTCTATGTTCTTGCACTCTGTCTTTCCTTTTGTCTTCAATAGTTTCACAGAGTTTGTGTGATCATTCTGTGTCCTCTGACTTCACTTGAAACCTTCTATCCTTCCACCTATCTATTCCTCTCCTCCCAGCTCCTTCTAAGTCATCATCCTGAAGGGTAAAGTTGTGATATTGAAGAGTTTATTCACTATAAACATATTTTGGACTGCTCCTTGATTTTGATTTAATTCACATGGTTAAATGCCATAGATTAATAACTACCACACATTGTCAATTTCCAAGCTGTGCTTGTTGCTATTGTGTTGCTGATTGTATCAATTGGACTAAAGGGTTGTGATTGATTTAATCAGTTGTCCTTTCTGATACTATGGAAATGAGAGTGTCTCTGAGTCATTAGAGAATCAAAACCTAAAGAGCAGTTATATCAGGAAGACTGAAGTATAATGCATGAACAAAACCAAGGACAGAACCAAAAACAAAACTAAAATGAGAAAACACTCAGGAAAGGCACACATACAGACTTCCAGCTCACCAACAGCAAATTGTAAGGGAAATGAGGTGAAAAAGTCTGACAATCAACAACCAGGACACTCTGAACTCATAGCATAGGAAGTAACAAAACAGATCAATCAAGCTGTAGAAAAATTCAAAACAGAAATAATTTCAGAGATAACTCAGAGATGGAGAGCACAATAAAAGACATGATTAGAGACTCTAGAACAGAAACAGACAAAAAAATAGATGAATTCAGGACATTGATCGAATCCATGAATCCTCAGCATAGGAAAGAAACGGAAACCATAAATGGGATTCAAACAGATATACGGGGATTAAAAACTCTACTGAAAGCATTCACAGCAGGGTGAACAAATGTGAAGATAAAATTTCAGATATAGAAGAGAGGATTGTGTCAGTGACCATGAAAAGAGAGATCTCTTAAAATTAGTAAGAGATCATGAGAAATCAATCCAACAACTCCTAGATGATGCAAAGAAGTATAAAATAAGACTGATATGAATCCATGAAGTATCAGGAGAAAATACAAATGATGTAAAAAAAGCTGTTCACAGAATTAATGACAGAAATCTTCCCAAACAGAGGGGGAAAAAATTGACACACAGATAAGTGAGGCATATAGGACTCCAAGTAGTCATGATTAAAAAAAAAAAAATATGCATCTAAACATATAATAGTCAAGATCCCAGAAACCTAACAGAAGAACAAAATACTACAAAGAGAGGGAAAAAATCACATGCAATGGAAAGCCCATCAGAATTATAGCAGACTTTTCAACACAGACCATCTGGTCAAGGAGAGTCTGGAGTGAGGTATTTCAAGTCCTAAGAGAAAACAACCTCCAACCTGGACTGATGCATCCTGCAAAACTCTCTTTTAAAATGGATTGGGAAATAAGATATTTCCATAACACAGAACACCTGAGAAACTTCATTCTAAGCAATGCCCTAGAAAAACACAATGAAGGTCACAACAACATAAGGCCTAACAGACAAAATTAATTAGTCAAAGCAAGAAACTAAAGGGAGAGGGGGAAAAATTAAAAAGAGCCAACAACAGAGCAATAACATGATGATGATAAGCAATGCATATCAGTTGTAACCCATCAATATTATTGGGCTCAATTCACCAATCCACAGAAATATGCTGGCAGAATGGATTAAGATTTATAATTCAACAGAATGCTGTATACAGTAAATGCACCTACCTAGTTCAAAAATAAACTCACAGACTGAGAGTAAAAGGATGGAAAACAGTTCTCCATGTGACAGGAACCCAGAAAAAAAGCAGGCATAGCTATCTATTTTGCACACCAAGTAAATTTCAAACCAAAACTAATTAAGAGAGACAAAGAAGGCCACTACATCTTTGTAATGGGAACAATACAAGAGGAAGAGACGACAATCATAAATATATATGCACCAAATATTAATGCCCCTAACTTTATAAAACAAATATTAATGGAAATGAAAAGCAAAATAAGCACTAATAAAATTGTAGAGAGGGACATAAATACCCCCCTATCACAAATAGACAGATCATCTAGACAAAAAAATCAACAACAAAATGCCAGAAGTGAACCAAGCTTTTGAATAAATTGACTTAATAGATGTCTAGAGAGTGTTCCACCTCTCAAAAACAGAATATACATTTTTGGGGGTGCAATAGGTCATTCTCCAAAATAGAAAACATACTGGCTCTTAGAACAGGTTTAAATACATGCAAAGGAACAAAGTAATCTCATGCATAATATCAGACAATAACATAATTAAGCTATAGATCAATAGCATAAGGAACCATAAGATCTTCACAAACATATGGAAATTGCACAGCATTCTCCTGAGCAATCAATGGGTCACAGAGTAAATTAAAGAAGAAATTAGACAGCTTTTATAAATAAATGATAATGTCAGTACAACATACAGGAATCTATGGGACATAGTGTAAGCAGTTCTATGTGGAAAATCCATACCAGTGAATGCCCACACTAGGAAAACAGAGCAAGTTCAAATAAACAACCTAATGATGAATCTTAGACTCCTAGAAAAAGAAGAGCAAGAAAAACCCAAAGATCATACAAGAGAGGAAATTATAAACATGAGAGCACAAATCAATGCAATAGAAACTAAGGAACAGAATAAAAAATCAATGAATTGAAGAGTTGCTTTTTTGAAAGAATAAATAAAATCAGTAAACCCTTAGCTAACCTTGTCAAGCAAGGAAAGAAAAGGCTCAAATCCATGCATTTAGCAATGAAAAAGGTGAATTCATGACAGATCGAGCAGAAATCCAGAGGATCATCAATACCTACTTTGAGAGCCTGTACTCTAATAAATTGCGAAACACAGAAGAAATGGACAGATTTCTTGATATTCATGAATTACCAAAGTTAAATAAGAAAATAAAAAATTTCTAAACACCCCAATTAAAACCAGTGAAATTGGAAAAGTAATTAAAAGTTTACAAAAGAAGAAAAGCCCAGGTCCTGATGGATTCACTGCTGAATTCTACAAGACATTTAGAGAACAAGTACTACCACTACTCTTTAAACTTTTCAATGAAATGGAAAGGGAAGCAGTACTTCCAAATTCATTCCTGGAAGCAAGTGTTACTTTGACTCCAACACCAGGGAAAGACCGAACCAAAGAAGATAACACAGTCCAATCTCCTTAATGAGCATAGATGCAAAAATCCTCAGTAAGAAACTGGCAAACAGAATACAGAGCATCATCAAGAAAATCATATATATTGACCAAGTCAGATTTATTCCATGCAAGGATGGTTCAATATACATAAATCAATAAATGTAATACACTATTTTAAGAGTCAAATACAAAAATCATATCATCACATCATTAGATGCAGAAAAAGCATTTGATAAAATTAAACACTCATTCATGATAAAAACCCTGCAAAAACTGGAATAGATGGTCTATATCTCAACTTAATAAAGGTTATCTATGAAAAAACCAACAATGAAAATCTTATTAAATGGCCAAAAACTAAAAACCTTCAAGCTAAGTCAGGAACAAGACAATGATGCCCACTATCACCACTCCTCTTCAATATACTTCTGGAATATTAGCCACAACAATTAGACAAGATAAAGAAATTAAATCAATAAAGATGGAAAGGAAAAATTAAACTGTCATTATTTGCTGACAATATGATACTCTACATAGAAGATACAAAAAACACTGTCAAAAGGCTTCTCGACACTTAGCAGAGTAGCTAAGTACTATGCAGAGTAGCTGCATGCAAGGTCAGCACTCAAACATCACTATCCTTCTTGTACACAAATAATAGATTCACTGAGAGAGATATTAGGGAAACAGTCCCTTTCACAATAGTATCCAAAAAAAAAAAAGTATCTAATACTCAATCTAATGAAAAAAGCAAAAGACCTCCACATTGAAAACTACGGCTCTCAGAAGAAAGAGATCGAAGAGGACATAAGAAATGGAAAGCTCATTTTTTCCCCTTACCTCTGCCCTCCCTTCACCCCCTTGCCATGTAGAGGTACATTATCCCAACAATGAATGTAACTGTACTGTATCCCTAAAATGTACCAATAAACTCAATAAAATTAAAAAAAATTGACATTTAATAATCATACAAAAAAAAAAAGAAATGGAAAGCTAAAAATACATAAATAAATAAATAAAAAGGCAAGATATCCCCTGCTCATGGGTAGGAAGAATCAGCAAAATGTCCATATTACCAAAACTGCTAGACAGATTCAATTCAATCCCAGTTGAAATTCTAACTATATTTCACAGAAAGTAGACAAAATAATCCAAAAATTCATTTGAAACCAGAAGAGACCTAGAACAGCAAAAGCAATTCTAGACAGCAGAAGACATGACAAGAGGATATAGTAATTCCCAATCTGAAACTATACTACAAAGCTACTGTGATAAAAAGAGCATGGTACTGGATAACCAAAAGACCTGAGGATCTGTAGAATAGATTAGAAGATACAGAAACAACTCCAAATGTACACAGCTGCCTCATCTTTGACAAAGGAGCCAACCATCTTCAATGGAGGAAAGATAGGTTCTCTGTGTTGGAAAAACTGTATTTCAGCCTTCCAAAGATAAAAATTAGACCCTCATCTTTCACCATGCACTAAACTAAAATCCAAGGGGATTAAAGATCTAAATATTAAAAAAGAAACACTAAACTTGCTGGAAGGAAAGTTAGGTAGAATTATCAAAGACATTGGCATAGGACTTTATGAATAAATCTTCAGTAGCACGGGAACTGGCAGAAAGAATCAACAACTGGAATCTCATCTTATTAAAGAGCTTCTGCACTGCAAAAGATATCACCAATATAGCTAAGTGACAATCTACAATGTGGGAAAATTTTTACCATCTGCTCCTCAGACAAAGGACTATTATCTAGAATATGTAAAAAAACTCAAAAGAGTCAGGCCCCCAAATATAAAAACCTGATTCAAAAATGGCTATCTGAAATGAGAAGAGACTTCTCAAAGAAGTAAAAGCAGCAAATAAATACATGAAAAAATGTTAATCATCACTAGTCATTTGAGAGATGCAGATGAAAACAACCCTGAGATTCCACCTCACCCCAGAAAGAATGGCTGCTATCAATAAATCAACCAATAACAAATGCTTCTGGGTTTGTGGGGAGAAAGGAACCCTTCTTCATTGTTGGTGGGAGTATACACTGGTGCAAACAATGTGGAAATGAATTGGAGGTACATCAAAGAACTAAGACTAGAGGTTCCATTTGACCCAGCCATCCCTTTACTGGGTATCTTCCCAAAAGAATTAAAATAACCACACCACAGTGATGTATGTACACCCATTTTTATAGCAGCACAGTTTGTAACAGGTAAAACTTGGAAACAGCCCAAATGCTGATCAGTTGGACACTGGATAAAGATGTCTTTTTTCTATAAAGTGAAGTACTATTCACCCATATAGAATGAGATCCTAGAGTCATTCATAGGAAAATGGATGCATATTGAGTCCATACTCTTATGTGAAATAAGTAAGACATGCATGTGTAAATACCAAATAGTTTCTCTGATGTGAAGAACTACAATAGCAAATAATATCCAAATTGTATAACTGACAATGTGTCATAGGAAGAAAAGGGCTAAAGGTGTAGGGGAAGTGGGAAGAGTAGGGCAAAGGAAATAAGGGAAAAGAAAAAATAGAAAAGGAAAAAAATGCAAACAAAGTCTTTGTAACTGTGGCTGGTGATGTAAGGACAGGGGTATGGGAAAAAATGAGAACCAAGATCCATCATGTAAAGGTACAAGATCCCAGTGATAAATATAACTGCTCTGTATACTTTAAAAATACCAGTAAACTCAATTTAAAAAAAAGAAAGTGGAGGGTTATTTTGTAGAATGATTTTCACTATCACTAATGAATTACTTCTATCAACTGGCTCAATGGAATCTTTTTCTTTCCATGAAACTTTTTTTCTTTTTCCTCATTGAGTTTATCGGTGCAGTTAAGGTATACATTACAGTTACATTCATTATTGGGATCTTGTACCTTTACACGACAGGTCTAGGTTCTCATTTTTTCCCCTTGTCCCTGCCCTCCCTTCACCCCCTCCTCCCCTCCCCATTTACAAACATTTATTTCCCATTTTTTTCATTTTCTCCCATTTTTTTCCTTTCCCTTATTACCTTTCCCCTACCCTTCCCACTTTCCCTACACTTTTAGCCCTTTCCTTCTTATTTCACTTGTCAATTATCTCATTAGAATCTTATGTACCGTTATAGTTTATTCACACGAGAGAAACTTTGACAAGGAACCAATCCAATGACACTTGGTTTTGCCTCCATTCTTGGATTTCACAGAACTATGAAACTGCATTGTCGAACATATTTATTACTCCCACTGTATAGCCTTATTCATGTGGTGCTTTGCTATTACATTTTGTGGGACACATCAACTTAATGTCATTTAAAGTGAGAAATCCCTCTGCCATTTCTTCCTCCTCCTTTGCAGAGGAGATCTTCTCCATAATCTCTTGCTATTTGAAGATGATAACTCCCAATCCCCCAGTGAATTAGGGAGAGGGGGGAGAACCATAGGCTCAATTGTGATCATGTGACATTGCACATCATGTACTAATCATATTGCAAGACATCACTCATTTATTAGTTAAAATTTATTAGAAATATGTGCTCCTCTTGCAGACTACTAGCAGCAAAAATTACACACAATCCAAGGTTCAACTGCACTTTGGAACAGGACACCAGGAAAAATAGATTTAATGCACTTCAGGAATCTTTTAGATCCCACCTTTCACAGGCTCAAAATTGCAAAAGTCAAAGACTTTGCTTTGAGAAGAGAGCCCTAGGGCACAGTGCATAAGTCTTTTGAGGTCCAAGGGTGCAATGTCATGGTTTATAATTAGATGTCCACTAAAGCCTCATGCATGTGTAGCTGGGGTTCGGGGAAGGTGACTGGATCATGGGGTATGTCACATATCAGTAGACTGATGTGCCCACTGATAAGCTTTTATCTAAATGGGATTTGGGAAGGAAAACCTGGTTGGAAGAGGTGGGTCATTGGAACATAACTTGAAAAGATCTATTTTCCTTCCTCTTTTGATCCCCGCCCCTTCTCTCTACCATGCTATGTACTGTTTCTCCTCTGCCATATCCCTCTGCTGTTCATCCTGCCTTGGAACCAGCTAATTACGGACTGGAACTACTACAACCTGTGAGCCAAAATAAAACTTTCCTCCTCTGAGTTGTTTT
This sequence comes from Fukomys damarensis, assembly GCF_012274545.1. NCBI lineage: Eukaryota > Metazoa > Chordata > Mammalia > Rodentia > Bathyergidae > Fukomys > Fukomys damarensis. Next base: position 56,762,880 of record NW_022900926.1, on the reverse strand, counting down.
TCTCAAGTTTTCTGTGCCAGCAACAAGGAAAGTAACTAAGGTATATTTTAATCATCCCACATTCACAATTAACAGCATTAGTACTTTCACAGTGTATAACCACCATGTTTCTCCAGAACTCTTTAATCATCACAAACTGAAACGCTGTACCTATAAAATAATAATAATAATTCTGCTCTTCTTCCTCCCACTGTTAGTCACTGCTCTAATTTGTCTCTCGAATTTTGACAATCCATATACTTTATAAAAGTGAAGCATGCATTTCTGACAATTAATTATATTCCATTTATTCAGTTATCTGCACAAAACCCTTTTATGGCTTATTCCCTTAGCATGATGTTTTTGGAAATCACCCATATTTTCACAAGAACAACAATTTTTTTTACATATATGTAATTTTTGTTTATCTGTTTACCTATCATTGGACCTTTGCGTTTTTCCCACAGTGTGGCTATTACGAATAATGCTAATAGGGATATGAATATGCACATATTCATTCTAGATTCTGCTTTTAATTCTTTTGGTATGTCCCCAGAAGTGGAATTGGTGAATTACAGGTTAATCCTATGTTTAATTTCCTGAAGAACTGTCATTCTGTTTTTTTGAGTAACTGCAATATTTCACTATTTCTTTGTTTCTCTAAGCCAGTAAGTCTGCAATCACTCATTAAGTAGCAATAGCAGAGTAACAACCTACCCTATCAGTATCTACAGGGTTTTCATTGTTATGGGATGAGAATGTTAGTCAAATTTGCCAGTGAATAGTTTTTCAGTGTTTAGACAGTAAGTTTGATAAAAGAATACCAATAAAGTTTCATTTCTTGCCACCATTAATTTGAAAATATTATAGACATATGTCTCAGTGTGTTCTACAGCACATCATGTATAGACCATTCAGCCCATTTCCTTTGTGATACTACTTTTAAGTTGTTGCCTTGACATAACCTTATGCTGTCATTGTGAAAACTTTCTCTACTTCTGCAAGTGTCTTTCTGAATCTCTGTCTCACTGGCTCTTTTACTCTCTTCAAATGACAACCAAATGCATTCTATTTTTTTATTCCTTGTGTCTCTTATGTTTTTTATTCTCCTGCTATTTCTGGTTTTCACTACAACTTTTCACTATAACTACATAACTTTAACTGTAAACTTATTGGAGATATATTTACTATGACACATATTTAAATAATAATTTTAAGAAGTTAATAAATATATTGAAATGTACCATAAGTCATTGCGTCTCTCAGCTACTGCTTAAACCTTTATGTGACTAGTTAGCAATGTGTAATTGAAGGAGTGTTTTATTTGAGACATGACTTGAAATTAATCCCGCTAAAGTAACTGAAATGTAATAAGCACTTAAGAAAAAAAAAATCAATGTTTAGATACAAGAAATTGAGATGTCTTGACCCTTTACTTTGAGATGAGATTTGTAATGAACTGCAGGCCACACGCACTTGTATACCTATATACTTTGTGAATCTGTGGGGTAAATCATTCAATAATTAGAAGGCAGATATACAGGCTTGGAATGTAAATGTTCTGAACAAATACACAGATTTACTGAATAATGTTTGAATAATTGTATAAAGATAAAATAAATACATAATTTATAATGAAAATCATTTCTGATTATGTATGTGGGTCATTTGTCTAAAATATGTGAGGTGGCAGTAGGCATTTAACATAAGAAAGCTTAGACTTACACAGAGACTTAAAAATATTGAAAAATAGTATAAAATTCCCTGTTGATCACAAGAAAAATGGTCCATGTCCAGACATTTCTAGATTTCTTAACCTACTGACTTTTGGTAAGTCTCTTATGTACCAAATCTCTATTTTCTCTTCTGTAAAAAGAGAATTGCTTTACTTTTTAATTGTGTCTTTTGACATAACGTTCTCAGTCTAGAGAATTTAAGAATGTGAAATTATTGCTTGGATTTATTTTTCAAAATGGTTCAGTGTTTCTTAACAAATGCTCATGTGCCCTGGTAAATTCTCTTTATCCTTGTTTTGAATATAATTATAGGAGATAATCAAACATTTACTCATTTCACCTGATATCTTAGAAATTGATGCAAAATATAAACTATGGCATAAAGAGTGAGAAATGGATGATGGTGCTGAAATAGAAAAACTGCTGAACAGATATGAGACGTTATCCTGATTAAATTCATTAAAGACATTATTCCTAGCATGTTTCAGTCCCAAGCATACATATACTTAATTCTTCCCAAAATAAAAATATAAATGTATTCTGACTTACTACAGGAATTTTTCTCTAATAAAAATTTGTTTTTTAAGTAAAAGGCAAGATTAGCATTAAAGACAATGAACGTTGCTGAACAACTACTCCTTCAATGAAAAGATTCCTTGTCATACTGATCACTACAAAATGAACACAAAATGAAATAACATGAACTACTAATTTTAAAAATGAAATGTTTTTAAAGTTAATCAGGTTTAATTGGTTGTACTAGATTACTGGTAAGAAATATTAGTCTCAATCACCAGAATACACAAAAGACAAATCTTTTAACTAGGCAGTAAAAAACCTGCTTTTTATATTAGCCATAATTCAAAAGTCACTATATGAAACACAGAAAATGAAGTAATAAAAGTGTGCATTTTGCTTTTTTAATAATTATTAAAATACTACCAGATAAAGTTCTTGGGGACGATATGATATTAATTGTATATTTTCCTGTACTTAAGGAAAAACGTAGTGGGAAAAATATTTGCTCCTTTTAATTCCAGGGTGGTCATCATATTCAAAGCATGATTTTTATTGAGTTATACTTATCTAAATGCAATACACATTTATTTTAACAAACTATATATTAACAAGTGCATTCCATCAAAACAATGCGAGTTAATTAAGACAAGCATTTCCAATAACAAGATAGTCCTGCGCTGTGTTTTTTACATATGTTTCCTATTACAGGTGCAGTGATGGTAAAATTTGATATCACTGTGGAATTTACCGCTTTTTGAAGACTCTTAAAGCTACACAAAGATATACAATATCAAACCATCTGCCATTAATGAAGCAATTACTGGGACAACCTTTCGCTGAGGTAAGAGTACAGCCCTTGCTCTTCACAAAGCATTTCTAACTGATGCACAAGCTAGAATGTAAAAGGAATCTGGTTTGAAATTGACATTTGCATAATACCTGTGGGAATGGGTCTTAGTCAAACTATGAAAACAATTAACTGTCATGATTGAGCATTGTGCCAAAAGCTTAAACTATGCAATCGTTTGTGTTCTCTATGTGTTTTTATTTGATTAGTACTTTAAGAATCAAGTATGTGGGAAGTGTTTAGTCCTATTAGTTCTTATGTGATAGGTTGTTATGCAGAAATAGAGCTGGATGATTACTAAATAAATATTAATTATCAAATGCAAGGTTTAAATCAATGACAGCTTTTGGAATCACCATACACATCAATTGAAACAAACACATAAGCAAAAAATAAGATTAATCCCATGCTTCCAGTTTGTCACACATTCTTTCCTATATTATTGGTTCTTATATCCATGGAGGTTCCCAGTTCTTAGAGAGTTAAATGCAATGCTGTAAATCCCACTCAAGGGATGCTTGAGTCCTCACCAATAATGTCTGTGATTTTTCTGAGGAATGTAGCAGGGGAGAAAGGAAGACCTTGGTTTTCATATTCACTTCTTGCTCAGTGCTAGTTGCCCTTCCTTAAATTTTATCCAAAGATGTGCACATTAAAGATTTCTTTATTGAGATTGAAACAAAGCAAAAAGTTTATGAAAGACCAATTCCCTTGCTGTAAAGTCTCCCGCTACCCTACCACGACTATTTTTCCCTGCCACTCCTCTGTTGTTCAAGCTTCCTCTCGTGTTGCTATTCCTAGGATCCTTTAACATCCTCTTCTCATCTTAGGATAGCTTGTTGATCCCATTGACTCTGAGGCTTATTTTGCATGCCCAAATCTTATTAATTTGCGTGGCTGTCCAATTTATCTTCACATAAAAGCCCAGAGAAGCATTAAAAATGATTACCAGTCTACTGAGGAAAGATAATGCTTCCTTTCTAAGTAAAAGCAATTACCTCACAGCTATCACAGTAGCTACAGCTACTTCTGAATAGTGTCGCTGTTATTATTTCTGTTTCCTGGATGAGGAAACTGAGATTCCAGTACTATTTTCTGACTTTTGTGCTCATAAAAAGAACACAAAAAACTAAGGGTTGGCTACCAGACTTCTACCTGTATATTGTTACATCTTTCTGGTACTCCATGGACCATTTTTGGTTACATTTCATTGTCGTACATGATCATCAGATACAGGATTATTTGTAACTTAAATGCATCCACTTCTTCCATTCTATAAAAAAGCCTGGAGCTTGTGTCATCAAACCTTTTCCCCCGCCTGCCATCTTGGCTTATGTGAGTGCACAGTGCAAAGCCGCCATGAGAAGCAGCACCACATTCGTAACCTGAGCCTTCCATTTACTTTATTCTCTCCCAGCTAAGCGCTGTAGACCTCCTAACATACCTGCACCAAGCTTAGGAGGGGAGGAATGGGAAATAAGCTAAGTGATTCCAAAGTAGTGCGGCAGCTGTGCAAGCTTGAACCCTTTTCTTTGAAGGTAGACAACACATGGTCTTTCAACATCTGTTGCATCCCCTTGAATTGATTCAGAAAAGCAGAAACTGTAATCGAGTTTTAAAGTAGAGAGCAATTGATATAGGTAAAAGTGAGATAAATTGGATAAATGAGAAAAATGAAAATCCAATTAAGCACTTTGAAGCAATTAGGTGATGTAGATTAGTAAGAGGAAGAAGCTTGGAGAAGCAGTTGTTCGATGGGTGAGTGGAAGTGGAACGACCAGACTCTGGAACTGGCCTCATAGATACGCGGCCTGGTAGAACCTGGAAGCAAAAGGGAACATGCACATCCTTCTGCGCACACTTGGCTGTGGAGAAGATAAAGGAGAAAATATCTCCAACTCTCCAATATCTCTCCAATATTCTAAGTTCAAGGTCAGAACTCCGCTAGGAAAGGAGCTTGAAAAGATGTTTTCCTAAAACACTTAGTAGAGCAGAAGGGTGACAAATGGAAAGACACTCTTCTTCCCAAATATCCATGGCAAATAAAAGCCTACATATTTTGCTTACTGTAAGTTTGTTTAATGAATGACTCTGATAAATCAAGATACTACAACACTAATATTTCAAACTATTTCTAGGACACAGCAGTTGTGTATAGTATCAATAAGTAATTAACAATTACTTTTCATTTGAAATAAGAGTACAAAATGCAAAAATATTCATGACCAGCACCTTGATTTTTCTCTTTAATATGAGACTATTTAGTTATGATTTTTTGTCACATCTCTGGGATGAAAAGCGCCACTGCTCCACTGTTCCTGTAGCTCACCAAGATAGTAATCTCCACAGTAGCAATGAATTAAGGATATGAAGTTTAAAAAGTACTAGATTTTACTGGAAAGGGGTGAAAAGAAGAGGATAGATAGCTACCCTACAAGAATCATAGTAGCAGCCCATGGGCCTTTTGTTCTGGCATCTTTTAGGAGGTGCCAGGGCCCTTCTCTCTACCTGGAACTTGCTATAACCTAATTAGCTCTCCGATCTGTCCCCGGATTAGACCAGAGACTCGTGTCTACTTCATTTCTTCTAGTGGTTTATATGTAACTACTTTCTGTCTGTTTTTATTTGGGGGGGTACCGGGGATCGAACTCAGGTCCTTGTGCTTGTGAGGCAGGCACCGGAACCACTGAGCTAAATCCCCTGCCTTCTGTCTGGTTTTTTGTCCTTGACAGGGCCTCGTCTCTGTGGTAAGAAACTAGTTGGCGCTGGAGACCTAATTCATGGTTAGCTTAGAGTTAGTGGGGGAGTGTGTAAATATTTATTATAGTAAAATCACAACCCTACAGTGATTCCATGCATGTATATTTTAGTGCATAGATGTGAGTGCATGCTGAATAATTTATTCAGTCCCCTCCCCACTTCTGCTTCCCTTACTTACTATTGGAGATGGGGGGTAGATGGCTCGCTAAGCTTTATGAAGTAGATTTTTCTCTGTGCTCTCTGAATCACAGCACTTTCTGTCTTTGCTGAGTTACCTGTGCTGAATTTTATGCTAATTACCATCTTTGATTACCTATTTTTGCTTCCATAGAAACTGAAATTTAGTTTTACCTGTTATATTTCTAATTACTTCCTTAAAATGTATAGAATCCCCTCCATCACTGATCTTTCATGTCTTTTATTTATTAAAGAACCTGGGGCATGTGTCCTGTAGTTTTCCAGAGGCTGGATCTTGTTGATTGAACTCTTGTATAGTTTAACATATTCCTAAGCATTTCCTGATAATTAATAGGTGAGTCTACAGGCCTAATAACCCACAGGCTAGATTTATAGTTTTATTTTATTGTTTTAGGCAAATCTACTGCATAGCTAGTGTGTATTACTCCTAACAATTCCTAAGAGATACTTAATGACCAAGTGTCACTTTTGATAAAGTAGGAAGCATTTAATGTGTAATTCTTGGATCCTTTCATTCCTTAGGATTTACAAAATGTTAATATTCCAATTCTGACTTTCTTTCTCATTTGTTCTTTTAAATATTTCTATAAAGAGACACTTTCCTTCATCTTCTCTTTAGTTATCCAGTTCTACAGTTCATATAAGAAAAGAAGGATAAATATTTGATTTCATCCTCTTATTTATATCCAGCTTATATTTTGAAGCTGTGTTGGCTCCAGTTCTCATATACTCTGGAACACAAGTTCTATAACTCATTTTTAAATACACAGCTGTGCCTTTCAAAAGAGAAAAATGCTTATTTTGGTTTTGGCTTCCTACTCAAGTTACTCAAAATTTGCATTAGAGATACTGCAGATAGATAATGATCCAATACTATGTAAACTCAGTTTCTTTCAAAAATTCCACCTTTATCAAATGTATATTCAGACAGCTACCCAATTTAATTCATCTTACTTATGATGTTCTACATGTTTTGTACATTTTATCATGCTATCACTATTGGAATTTTATTTTCTACTTATTTCAAAGAATATATTAGACAATTTTAAAACTCTGTTTTACCAAACTGGAGCTGTTTTTTCCCTTAAATTCTCATTTTCATTTTAGATACAAAAACAGAGTCATTTCAGCATCAAACAATTGTGTGGGTCATCCTAAGCCATTGACCAAATTGAATATTTCTTTTGCGTGATAATTTTTCTTATTAAATCTCAGTGTCACAGAAAGAAAAAACAAAAATATAAAGATAAACAGAGTATTGTCTGTGTCCCTGTGTAACTTCTTGAAGAAGATAGAGTAGAAATGTGATTAAGTTGATTTAAATATTATGGGCTCAGAAACAATTTGTAATAGCTAAAACTTGGAAGCAGCCCAATAGCCCATCAACTGGAGACTGGATAAATAAAATGTGTGTGTGTGTGTGTGTGTGTGTGTGTTTAAATAAAAGGGAGTACTACTTGGCCATAAAAATGAGAAACTAGAGACATTTATAGCTAAATGGATGCACATTGAGGTGATACTCTTAAGTGAAATAAATAGTACCAATATGTGAAAATATTGAATAGTTTCTCTGGTGTGAGAACCTGAAAGTGTAAATAAGGACTAAAAGTTATAATAGATAATGTCAAATAGGAAGAAAAGAGACAACGTGGAAGGGGAAAGGGTAAGCGTAGAGGAAATGAAAGAAGGGAATGGAGTCAATATGAGAAAATGAAAAAAATGGAAACAATGACTTTATAGATGGGGGAGGGAGGGAGGGCTTGAAGAGAGGACAGGGGGATGGGGAAAAAATAAGAACCAAGATTGATTGTGTAAAGGTGCAAATTCCAACAATGAATATCATTATATTGTGCACTTTAAATGTACCAATAAAATTAATTTTTAAAAAAGAAATAAATATCCATTTACAGTGCAAAACATTAAGGCAGGAAGGCACATAATGCACATACCTCAGAGGGAAGAAAAACACCATATGAGCAGATTAGAAAGGAGACAGTAAAGTTGGGACCTTGCAAATAATACAGCGACTTTGTCAATGATGTTGCTCTTTATTCTGAAAGTGATGGTTTTAAGCATGGAGAATGATGTCCTCACTTATATTTGGAACCACTGAAGATGAAAGGCTGAAAAGGGTCAAGAATGGGTGTGGAGAAACTTGTTCAGGGGAAAATGAAACAATTCGTGTGAAAGTATGGTAGATTCAGTATTTGAAGTCAAAGAAAAAAAGAGTTAAATGAATCTAAGAGACTTAGTGTTCCTTTTGGCATCAGCAAAATTAAAGGTTAAATTTTCAGTGTAATGAGAAGCAGATTTTTTTTTTTCTGTTGAAAGAGTAGGCCTGTGAATTGTTATTCAAGATCTATCCTTTCTTCTCTCTCTTTCCATCCCCAACACCTTTCCTTCTGATCCTCATATCCATCCTCACATCTCTTGTTTTTGTCTATGTCTTAGTGTAAATCTAAACATGGAATTAATGAAGACAAGTACTTATGACATGATACACTATTTTGTAGTACTCAGAATACAATATATTTTTTTTGTTTGTTTGCTTTTTGTTTTGTTTTTTGATTCTGGGGCTCAACCTCCTGACCTTTCCTTTACGAAGCAGGTGGTGGAAACACTGAGCCAAATCCCTGGCCAAATAATACATTATTTTGTAATTGTGGCATATAAATAATGTGTGTGACAAACTACCTGAAACAGGTTATTTTTGGCTTTTTTCTATTAACGTTTATGGTTAAATGTGAATAAACTGTGATTATTCTTTTAGTTAACTTCATGAAAATTAGTACAACCAACTTTTTTAAGAGAAGTTATTGTGAACCACAAATGTATATCATATATACTATACATATTATAATATATAATAAGTATAATATATGATATACATATAATGTGTTAATATATATATTAACACATTTGTATACATTTTCTGTTTTACATACATCAATAAATAATGGGCCAAAAACGCTAAAATAAAACAAATCTCTGGTTCTTTTTTTTTTTTTTTTTTTACAAACTCACAGTGATCCTCCTGCCTCAGCCTCCCGAGTACTGGGATTACAGCTGTGTGCCACCACACCCGGCTAATATAAATCTTAATTAAGTAACTCATATAAGATCCCTTATCAAAATAAGTAGACAAACTGAAATTCAAAGTTAGGTACATCCAGGCTAAATTCTAAAAAAAAAAAAAAAAAAAAAAAAAAAA
>NW_022900926.1:56721483-56753587 GCF_012274545.1 Fukomys damarensis | reverse complement strand
AAAAAAAAAAAAAAGACAACACTTTATCATGAATTGTTCTTTTTATAGCAAAGTTACACTTTTTTAAATTATACATAAACACAATATACCCATTTTTCCTTTGTAATGGTTATGGAATAAAAACAGTCATTTACATTCACTTGCCAGTTCATTGTTAGAATTACATATATTTCTAGCGTTTCATCAGAAAAATTTCTGGCATCCAGTTTTTTCATCCCATGGTATGGTAAGTAGTGTAATTAGTGCAAGGATTTCATAGTAACTAAAAATCATTAGTAGAATATTTTTATTTTTAAGCATAGAAAATATAAATGTAAAAATATACAACAAGCAGTTGAGTCATTATTTTCTCTACAGAGATAATATTATTTTCATCCATTTTAACTATTACTTAATTCTGAAACAAACAATCTTATAATGGATCTAACATGCTATGTAAAAGGGTCAATCACTTACAAATTTCTAAATGCCAATAAATTTTTTTAATAGTATAATCAATACTCTGGCACAAATCCAGAAATTCTTTCAACTAGATTAATCTGAAGAAAAATACTGAGTAATTTCTCTGGTGTGGGAAACTAAAAGTGTAAATAAGGATAACAATGTGTAATTGTTCATGTGAAATAGGGAGAAAAGTTCTAAACAGGTAGGGGAAATGGGAGGGGTTGGGGAAAGGAAAAATATAAGAAAAGGAAAAAATGGAAATAAAGTCTATAAATAGGGAGTTGTGGAGGGGTTGAAGGGAGGACAGGGGAATGGGGAAAAATAAGAACCAAGATGTGTCATGTAAAGGTACAAATTCCCAATGATTAATGTAACTGTATTGTATACCTAAAATGTACCAATAAATTTAATAATAGAAAAAAAGGAATTTAATACTGGGAGGCAAAGGGGTCTACTTTTATGACAGAAACAATCTCAGAGTGGGGTCAGACCCTCCTAAGGGCCAGGAATCAGAAACTGGAAAGCTGTTTCGAAGCCAGGTCATACCTGCTAGTCTGTCCATCTTCTCCCTTCCTCTGTTTCTATTTCACTTATTGATTTCTTCTTTTAATTTCACAGTGTTCATGTTTCCTTCTCTTTAAAGTTATTTTGAAATGTGTGCCTTAGAAAACTTGGAGGAATTTGCCAAGCAGTTTTGAGGGAACCACACTCAGCCTGTGTGGTTTGACGGACCTAATTCTATTTCCAGTATGTGTGGATATGTGAATAAGTCTGTTAAAAAATCACTGCAGTTAGTTAAGATATGAATAAATTAAATATTGTTTAAAATCATCAAATTGTAGTAAAATTGCTCTATCAAGTCTCACATCAACACTCATTGCAATAAAAGCCTTTATTAATTATCTTCCTTAAAACTTATAGCAGCAAAAACTAAGTTGTAAATAATGCATTTCCTGCTATTTTTGTTACACTAGGAGAAGAAGGTCTGTATTTTTTGTAAAACTACTGGAATGTTACAGAAATACTGGAATTTGGTATTCCCTCATGTTTGAAAGTGAACTTTGAATTTTTGGCGGCCATTTTGCCATTGTACGGGAAATTATACTTGAGAATAAAATCTATGCCATGATAAACTTTCTTGGGAGCTATGACATTATCTGGAAAACCGAGTGTAGCCTATTTATTCCTAGACTTCTCAGTTACTTTGGGTAATTAATTTCGTGTTTTGTTTAGAGTTGCGTTTTGCAAATATACTGATATATATTGTCCGTTTCCCTATGCAGATAATTATCTAGCATAAAAATGTATATTTTACTCACTATAATGCCCAGTTGGATATATCTCTAGTTACAATTTCTGAGAGTAAAACAAAATATAAAAATGGGAACATTCATATCTAAGCACATTACAACTTCTATCCCTAATCTTTTATAGATTTTAATTGCATTTATTTGAGTATAATATCTTTTTATTTAATGTGCTTATGTCATACTTCTTTGATTTATCAACATTAAACTGGTATTAATTGTCAATACCAGTTATGATTATAGTAACTCAGTGGCATGTTTATAAATTTAAATTATCTTCATAATCTTCTATTTGATAATGCATCATCTTTAGAGTTTTCTAGTAAATTCCTACATGTAACATAAAGAGAGTAGTATGGATATAATTACTTCCCTCTCATTTCATTTTCTTTTCATTTTATCTTCTTATCTGTTTCGCATATGTCATTACACTTTAGTTTTCTCCTGTTTTTTTTTTTTTTTTTTTTTTTTTTTTGGGGCGAAACCACAGAGCCCCTGCACACACTTTAGTTTTCAATGATTTGTTATATCTACTCTTTGGAGATTCCCCCACCCACTCCCTCCAATTAAATCATCCATACACTTTGCCTACTGATTTAATTTTAAAGTTACTTCTATTGTGCAAATATTTTTCAATCTGTCGAGTAATAAAATGAGATACACAAAGAACTATATCTTCTATTCAAAGGAAAAATTTCAAAGCATCCATATGAGGTATATTTTCATCTTGATTAGAATCACACCATGTTTGTTTCTTTATTTTAAGTTCTTAAGAGCTTTCTTGTTTTGGTGTTCTTAATTTGACATTTTGCCTTTTTAATTTCTCATGAAAAGTTACAATAGAGTTAGCCTCTTAATAAAATATTTGTTGAATATGCTTTTTCATTAAATATACTTATTATTTATGAATCTTTCTAACTTTTTTTTTAGCTTAAGAAGTGAAGTATAATGAAAATCCACATTTTAATATATGTATATATTTCCTCTTTGGAAGAACTTCTTTATGTTTGTTTTAATAATTTTAGTTTTACAACTACTTAACTGACTTACTTCTTTTGAAGGCAACCCACTCCAAATATTCAGCAGATCTGCTTTTGTGTCTGGATAATTAATCTCCAGGTTTAGCTTTACAGGCAACTGCAGGATTACTCTTATGATGACTGTGGGAAATGGGAAAAGGAGAAAAAAGAGAAAGTGATGGGGCCAGGCATCTCTTAAACACTGATCCTTACAAAGGGCCAAAACTACTTCTACTTATCACAACTGCCAATTTCAACTCTCTTTGAACTTTGAGTTCTTTCTTCTACACTGAAGTTTGAGTTTTTCCAGAACTTTGGTTAGAACAATGTCTTCCATCTTTGCCACAGTCTTCTTCTAGGTTGTTTCTTTAGCCACATAAACAATTCAAAGCCATCTACTTTCTTTATTCCACATATTAGACATAACATAGTTAAGGAATACCATTGTTTCCCCCTTCTATGGATTAATTTTCTCTCCAAAATATTACTGCCATCTTGAATCTAGAGTGGCTCTCAATTTTTTCATCTCAGAATTTTCAAATTAGCATATAGGTCAATTAAAAATCTTAGAAAATCTTTAACAATTATATATATGCTTATCTGCATCTATTGTTACTAGTTTCCTGAATGTTTTAGTTTACATTATATTTTTAAACAAATATTATTTAAATTTCCCAAATAACTTATTAAGCAGAGTAATAAATAAATATGTATTTTAATATTCATATATGTAGCTCTACATGCTAATATCATTTAATATAGTAACACACAATTATTTACATTATTTAAAATTTTTGAATGGAATATACTTACACTAGGGAAAATCTAGCTTAACATATTCCCATTTGTTGTTATTAAATTTTAAAAGCAATTTTCCTGTATAACACCTCACAAACTTTAAGGATTTAGATTAGCTTTCTTTCTCTTGGAAATATAACCTGTCCCCTATGAGAACAATGAATTCATTCATGTACTATGTAAATCAGTCAGTAATTTATGGCCCTTGTTTACATACATGGTATAAAAACATATGCAGTGAACAACTCTGTACCTATGAACAAAGAAATGGGCATCTTGTGACTGAAGCAAGACTGAGAAATTTAACTAATGGAATATTTTCACCTTTAGAGTCAATGTCATGGCTTCAGGAAAGGAACAATCTTACCCGGAAGCAGAAAAGTCCATCCGCTTCACTTTTTTTCGGCCTTTACCTTACCCTGTGGTTTGCAAGTAGAAGTTTCAGTGAGAATGAAAGAATGGAGAGAAATCAAGGCTCTACTGTATGACAATGATCCTGACTGCTATAAGTAAAAGTTGTACTCCAGTTTTTAAAACTGTTTTATGTAAAAGTGAAACATTGAGTTTTCACACCATGTCAAAAGATTCTCAACCTTTTTTTTTTCAGTTTAAAGGAAATATTTATGCAGTTTAAATTGTTCCAGGCAATTCTATATTTCGCAGCATTTTACACAAATGAATTTTATATTAAACTTCCCACACAGCATGTAGATAAATCTCAGAATAAGCAATCGAATACCTTTTTGGATTCCAATTTTGTATGCTATTAAGCAAATGGGTAGGCGAAACTGATAACAGTGAAAATTAAATTCTCATCTTGTGTCTCCAATAAAGAGACTGTTCTGATGTCAGATAAAATAAATATCAGAAGAGTATGAAGTGCATATCCTGAGTCTGAAATCTATGTCTCCCTTTCCCTCATCTAATAAGATACAATATCAATTTGAAAAGCCATGATTTGGCTCATCATTTGCTTTTGTTTGCCCTTTTGATTTCCTTTATGGGTGTAAAAGTAATAAAATCAAGCAGCCATGTCCTAACAAGGGAAAAACTGATATATTTTAATGTTATATGGATTTCTCTCAACCTGGGATTTGGTTTATTTTGTTGCTTAGGAAATTTACCTCTGTTATCTTCTTTTTATGGCACTCCTTAGCATTTACAGCACCATTATAAAATACCTATGAGGGCCATGGAGCAAGCATGATGAATGTGTTCCCACTTCCGTTAACTTGTTAGGAGACTTGGGTGACAAAACACTTTGAAAGTGTTTCGTGATCTCTAAATTTGATACAAAGTGGTATTAATAAAAGTTATTCCTTGGATATTTGGTCATTCCTGTGTTGATTTCCATTTCCTCCAGGATACTGAAGGAAATCACCTCTTCCGTTCAAAGCCCTTCACATCCAACTTAATGCACAGTGATTGGCAGGACCTCAAATCGCCAGAGCTTTACCAGTTAGACAAAGAGTTGCCTTTTGTTTTACTTTATAAGCTGACTGAATTAAATTAAGCTTGTACATCGTTTTTCTTTCTGGAAATTAAAACGATTTACACTCACTGTTTTGAACAAGTACTTTTGCTTGCAGCTGTCAAAACAAGCTGTCATTTCAATTATCTAGAGTGTCTATTAGCCAACTTTTAATAAAGTTCAACTACATTTTCCTGGTTTTTAATGAATGCCTTCTCTTGTACACCTTTTAAATGTGTGTACCATGATCCCTACAGAATACTGAAATTAAGTAGAAAATATCAAATACTTGAAAATGCTGTGTACTTTTCCATATTGCATAGAGTTGAAGACATTTTTCCAGTTGTATTTTCCTTTAAACTTTTTTCTTAGCAAACAATAGCAACAACAGAGGTTATAGCATTAATGAATTTGAAATACTATTATCTTTTTTTTTTAGTGGAGCAACATATAAACAAAAATTCATATATTTAAAAAAAAATATGTTAATGACATGATATGAGTTCCAGCCTGAATATAAACTCTGAAAAAATAGTGAGAATATATATTTTTCTCTGTTATACCTATATTAAATCACTTATTGTATATAATTTATTTTTACTAAATTTTCTCCAAAGCAATAAAATAAAGCCCTCACACTGGGTAGTCATAGTCCCTAAATATGCATTTCCTCTTTAGCAATAAGAATGCTCAGCCCCAGTACACAGGAGTGTTTGAAGGTAGGTAGAGGACTTCTTTTGGTCCTCTTCTTTTGGCCAGAGCACTAAAGCACTGTTAAGTCCCCCTCTCCATCTAGGCCTGTAAGCTATTGTGTTTACTCTTTGAAATCTGCTCTATACTCTTACGGTAGTCCTGTCAAACCATCCTTTTAGGGCTCACTGTCAATTTTCTACAATGGTTATTTACTTATCCTAGAGCCAGCAGTGGGCACTTGTTTATTTAAAACACTATACTTGTTCCTCTAATGACCGAAGTTCAATCTCTGCTTTTTTCACCCTTAGTGCCGGAGACTCCTGTAGTTAGGTTCCAGTACCCACCTGCCCAGTTTGCATTGCAGGCCTGAGAAAAAGAATGCACTCAGAGGCAGAACTAAGAGACAGAAAGTGGGGTGCCAGGATGACCAATGCCAGTGCAACCGACAAAGGCCCTGGACAGTCCCAGGCACTGATTTTTATTGGCAATCAATTGGGGCAAAAGTTTCTATGGAAATTAATGTAAACACGGCCCATAAAGATAAAACAAAGCATTCTCAAATTAGGAACAGAATAGACAAAATATATGATTGTAATTGGAGCATTGTCTTAGTTCGAAGGTTTTAGTTGTGGGAACTGAATGTGGATTTGAGTTATTCTGACCTCGGCACTTAGGCTTCAGCCAGAATCACTTCTCAAAAGAAGCCATTTGTGGGGTTCACGCTTTCCAGCCTGCTTTGGGCATAATCAATATTACAGTCCTTTGAACCCTAGAATTTTCTAACTTTATTTTACCACATTTCATTTTCTTCCCTTTGGTACATATCTTTGCAGACATTTTATCTTCTCTCCTATAATTCCCCCGGATGCTATAGCCCCAATTTTGATAATATAAGTATTCAGCCAAATATTTCTTACTTATCCTTTGGGTTTTTCACACAAAAGAAACAAGACCATATTTAAACTTGTGTATCTGACTTATTTCACTTAAAATTATGGTCTTGAGATGCACCCATTTACCTAAAAATGTCTGATGTTTATCCTTCTTTATGGAAGAGTCATGCCTCATTGTATATAAATGCCACATTTTCCTTATCCATTCACCTGTTGATGATTATATGAACTCTTTGCAAGATTTAGCTATTATAAATTGTGTTGCTCTAAACATGTGTGTGCATATGTCACTGTGGTTTGATGCTTTTACCTCTTTCAGGAAGATATCTAGAAGGAGAATAGATGGGTCAAATGGAACCACTGGTTTTAGTTTTTCAAGCTATTTCCATACTGATTTTGATAGTGGTTTTAACATTTTACTCTCCCACCAATAATGCAGAAGGGTTTCTTTTTATTTTATACAGCCTCACCAGCATTTGTTATTGGTTGATTTCTTGGTGGTAGCCATTCTTTCTGGAGTGAGGTGCAATCTCAGTGTTGTTTTAATTTGAATTTCTCAAATTGATAGTGATGTTGAACATTTTAATGTATTTATTAGCATACCTAAATAGAATAGAATAATATTTAAAATGTGGGCTCTCTTATTGGAAATTTGGTTTGAATTTATTGCTGGAACTCTATCTTTTTAAGACATTGATCAATTTACTTAACATTATTAAGATTTTGTATTTTGATATGCAAGCTGAACAATAAATGTATTTACCTTTATGTTTGTCATGGACATTACATTATATAATAATGTAAAACATTTATGATCATTACTTGTTACTTAAGCATTTAAGAAATATTATTTTACTATATTGAAATAAGTCAATTTTGAGCTTTATACATCTCTTTAAATATAACATAAATAGGTATAACTATAAACATTTTTTGTCAGTAAATGATTCATAGATTATTTTGCAAGTTTTAAAGATAAATATAATCATATAAATGACTAAGAACCAATATTTTGTGTAGTGGTAATATTCAAAACTAGCCTGTAAAAAAGAGTAGCCTAAGATTAGCCCACTGGGATTTTAGTGCAGATGTTACTGTTATAGCTACTTGGTTGAAGTTTAAAAAAACAGATAAAGAATATTGCAGGACTTATTCATGTATTTATTATTCATCAGGTGTTTGATCCTCAGCCATTTAGAAATCTGATAGAATTGTTGACCAGAGTGTTGAAAAATCTGAAAATGTTTGAAGGTTTTGTAGCATTGATGCTCTGAAATGAACTCTTACTAATTAATTGCTTTTACTTTCACTGTAGAGAGCATTTTGTTCTTTAACCAAGCACTTCTTAATCACTTTACCAATTTAAACACTATAACAGCCAATGGAATCCTTCCAGAAACTTTAATACCGGCTCATGTAACCCATAGTCTATTTTAGACTGGCTCTCGAAGGCTTACCAATGATGCATTCAACAATTTACCAGCTCCTTACATAGTGATAAAGAAGAAGATTCAAGATGACGCTCAGATCATGCACACAGGAGTCAGGACAGTGGACAAGCAATGAAAATAGGCCCATTTATCAGAGTAAAGGAATTATTGCAAGTACGAAGGAAATTTTGTCTTTCAGTGACCATGGACATACCTAGATGCTCCAAATAACACCTTTTCAGTGCTAAACGTAAGTGCTGCTACCCATCTTCACCACCACCACTGACTTCAAGTTTAGGTTTGCTCAGTCAGTAAAACCGCTTAATCTTCTCACCAGCCATGTATGGGGCTTCCAATTTCATGTATTCATCAATATTTATTGAAGTCAATCTTTTATATCATACTTATCCTGGTGAGTGAGAAGTTGTATTTTACAAACAACAGGATGTTTATCATAGTTTCATGTAGTTAATTACCGTGTGTGTGTGTGTGTGTGTGTGTGTGTGTGTGTATTGGAGACAAATATCTATTCAGATGCTTTGCCCATTTTTAGTTTGGCAGCTTGGATTTTTCTTACTGAGTTTTAGGGGTTATTTATACCTTTTGGATGCAAATATCTTATAAAATATAATTTGAAATATTTGTAAATTGTCTTTCCCTTTCTGTGAATCGCATTTTTGATGTTTTCCTTTAGAGAGCAAAAGGTTTTATTTTTTATTTGGGTCACATCCTATTATTTACATTAAGACTTTGATTTTAATTTTGTTATTTTATCTAATAACTGTTGTCAAAACTAAAATCACAAACATTTAATCTTACTATTTAAAAAGATTTTGCAGTTTCATTCTTAAGTATTTGCCTGAAGCAATTTGTTTTTGGCTTGAAAAATAAGTGTTGCTTAGTCTTTTATGTATGAAAACTGGCTGTTCCACAACCACTTTTTTACCATTGAATTGACTTGGTAACTTTGCCAATATTCAGTTGACCATAAGCAGGGATTTCTAAATTCTACTGCTTCATGACCTTTTGAGTAAGTTCAAGTGTGAGTTCTAAACTCTATTTCATTGATCGGTATGTCTCTTTTTTAGTATTGTAAGCTATAGATAACAACTTTATGCCTTTTTCAAATTCATTCTGATTTTCTATAATTGGATCTTTAATGGAATTATTCAGACTATTAAATTTTTATAAAAATTAATTGTTTAGAATGTTAACATCATACTTTCTATGGCATTTTAATATATTTTTCCTTTGTTCATTTATCTAGTCTTGCTTTCTGGTGGGCCTTCTTCATACCTTTTTATTCATTGTCAAACTTTACCTATCATGTGTATTTCTAAATGGCAATGACTCTCAAAACACATCCCCCAGTCACTGCAATCAGTATTGAATGCACTTTATAATTTTATATGATGATATGTAAGTGTATCATTTTATACAAATTGAATAAAACGTACTAATATGCAATGGGCTGTTTGTTTTTAATATCTCTCCTAGCAAATACAGAAATATTTTCATGTTCGAAATAGAGATTTAGGGACGGGGATTTAGCTCAGTGGTTTGCTGGCCTGCCTTGCAAGCTCCAAGACCCGAGTTCAATCCCCAGTCCAAAAAAAAAAAGAGAGAGATTTAACTTATTCTGTTATATAATATTTCATTGTTTGGAAGTTGCTAAACTGTAAATATCTTGATCCTTGAAAAGATGCCTATAGTAATTTCAATTTCTTCATTAGTAATGCTTATTAAATATACTAAAAATAACAAATTTTCTTTTAAGCTTCAAATACAAAAGGCATGAGACAGAATAATCTGTCCAGTTCACTACATTAATACAAGGTATTAGCATCTGTAGTAGGTATCAACAAACAACAGCTAGATAAATTAAAAAGTAATAAATATTACTTATTTTAATATTGCATCTGAATTCAGCTTGATATCTACATATTACTGGCTCTGAGCAATCAAAATGTTAACAGAGGAACCATAAATTATAAAATTAATAATTATTTTAAGGATAATTATAATTATTGAATTTTTTACTTATGGAAGGGGCTTCTTCATATTACAATTTATTTTGTCCTCTCTAACATACCTATCTTATGAGTTGAAATTATTTATTTTACAAGTTATGGATCACTTCTGACGTTACTATTAAAGTACTGTAATCAAATTTAGTTAGTTCATGTATCACATTTATGTCATCATCTCTCATAGAAAGAAAAATTTCTGCTTTGGGGAAAATTTTCTGCTTTATAAATTTCTTCCCAGAAGCTACCTTTGAAAAAATAAACTCATTAGATAGATTGCTAAATCTTTTCACCCCATTTAAGAATTTAAATTGTGGATGACTATTTAAAGCTATTGTAAAACAGTTTTTAGTTGATTAAATCCTACTAACACACACAAGTCATTTTCTGTGTTCCCTTGAGAATTGTTTTAAATTATTCTTAGTCATTTGTTCCTCAAGTAAAGATATTACCATATTACCACATGTACACAGATAGTCAAGGCATCATCCTTGACTTTTCTAATTTACTCAGAGTAATTTGCAGTTCAATCCCAAGTACTCCTAATTCTAAATTGAAGACATGTCCTAAATCCACTATGTTTCTTCATCATGCATTTCAATATTTGCAAAAAATGTTTGTACTCTTGAAACCTCAGGTAACTGACTTCTTTGCCTCTGGTCTGTCCCTCATCCACTTTGTTTCTAACTATCGCCAAATTTCTCAAAAAAAAATTTTATGACTCACATCACCCCCCACAACTTCAATACATAGTCTGTCATACGTCACTTAATGATGAGGATACATTTTGAGAAACATGTCTTTAGGGGATTACACTACTGTGCAAACACCACTGAGTGTGTTTACACAAGTCAAGTTTACTATACAACAGGCTATATGGTATATCCTATTGTTCCAGGACACAAACTTGCACAACAAATTAGTACTGAATACTATAGGGAATTGTAACCCAGCAACTGTATATCTAAACCTATTTAGATGTAGAAAATGTACAGTAAAATATAATGTATGAAATTTAATATGGTACAACTATACTCAAAATTCATAATAAGTAGAGCTTGTAGGACTGATAATTGATTTAGGCAAGTCAGTGAGTAATTGACAAGTTAAAGTGACGACCTAGACTACTCCTCTGCACTACTGTAGAACTTATAAATTCTATACACTTGGACTATATTAAATTTATGAAAATTTATTTTCCAATGAAAAATTAATTTTAGGTTGTTTTAATTTTTCAAAATTATAGACTTTTTAAACTTTTTGACTCATTCATAGTAAAATTTAGGTTAAATTACAAGTTGCATAAATATACAAAAATATTTTCTTCTTTATGATCTGTTTTTCCATTATTTTTATTTTAATTTACCTTTTAAACTTTAAAAAACTCAGATATAAATACACATATTATCTAGTCCTTTGCAGTGTCAGATTATCAAGTAAGTGCTCATTTCCTACTCCATCTCTGGTCTCACTGGGAGAGTTTCAAAAGCAGTAACACACAAGGGGCTCTAATAATAATGCTTTCCCCGGAATCCTTCCTGACAAACCTGCCTGAGGATTTTTGGTAGCGGTGTTATTATTTCAGAAATACGTTTACTTCTCTTGTGATCTTCCTAGTTTGTTTCTTTTTGACATCTTAGACTTGTTTACAAGCAAATAATGCAACCTCAACATTCCTTTCCATTAATGAAAACTTTCTGATGCTGGGGTTCACGTTTTCAGACTCTCTAAAGAATTCTTTGATGTCTGTAAAAGCTTCTGTTAAGCCCTTCACTGTTCATTTTCATGGAGGTTCTTTTACTTTGTTATTTCCTTCTTTTGCTATGTGCTTCTGCCTTTGCCCCTTCTGCTGTGTTCCTATTCCAGCACCCGCTGCAGCAGCTCTCCATTAAGCAATTCCTCAGGCCTCACCTCTGGCATCTCCTTGGTGTCATTCTCGTCCACACTCAGGTTAAAATTGTTTGCATTCTCAACCACAGCCTTATTGATTCTGTAAACTCTTTATCACTAACAATTCCTTTGAAGTGATGGACAAATCTGCAGTGTCTTCTTTTTTTATTAATTTTTTTTCCTCATTGAGTTTATTGGTACATTTTAGATATACAGTGCAGTTATAGTCATCATTTGGATCTTGAACCTTTACATGACAGGTCTTGGTTCTCATTTTTCCCCATACCCCTGCTTTCTCTTCACCCCCTCCTCCCTTCACTATGTACAAAAACTTTATTTCCATTTTTTGTTTTCTCAGATTTGTTTCTTTTCCCTTATTTCCTTTCCCCTGCCCTTCCCACTGCCCCTACACCTTTAGTCCTTTTCTTCCTATTTCACAGTGCCTGCTTTATATGCTGTTCATTTAGTCCTTGTTGACAGAATCCCAAGCTAAAGGAAGGTGCTCTTCATGAGTCATAATCCTTCCAGAATTATATTAGTTTATCTCAGTGTTTCCCTTAGTTGCAACAATAGCCTGAACAAAGATCATTTTTAAATTTTATGCCTTAAAAGTTGATGTAACCTCTTCATCTACTGGTTATATTTTTTTTTCAAAAAACTGTGTTTGAAGTTCAAAACAGCACTTTGACATGAAAATTAAGATCATCAATAAAATGTCAGGACCATTATCAACAATAAATAAAAACTCTAAAAGTACGTTATTTTTCAAACAACTCTTCTCCATCTTGCTGGCATGGTAATTCAGGAGGCCATTTAGAAAGACAATTTAAGTCATCATGTCTTCTTATCACTTATATAATATGTTGGCAGTGCAGTGCTTCCTTGGTTCACAAAAACTTCTGTTTGCAAACAGTTTGCTTCGCAAATGGAAGTGTTTGGCAAAATTTTGTTTTTGTTTGCAAACTCTGCATCAGCTGACAATCATAAACGTGGCCATCTTTCCCACCCAAACACAAATGTGACCATCATTTCCAGACTCATAGAACAAATTGACTTCATGAAGCAAGGTACACTGTATACACTAATTGATATATTTGAATCCTTTGTGATTCTTAAAGTGCCAGATTGCAAAGGGTTTTGATTTATAGCATGCAGCAATGTTCTGAAATGAAACTGTTTTCAGTTCATAAATGCCAGAAATCTGGAACTGACTTGGCCTCCTTCTGGACTAAAATCCTTTTAGACATTCCCTTTCAGAATAGCTAGGTTTTATCAAGATCAAAAACTTGCTCGCAATGGCAAGTAATTTCTCTGTACAATAAGTTTATCATTGTTTCAGAAAATTCTTTAACAACCTGCACATCAGCAGTCACAGACTCACCTCTTGCTTCCATATTAGTTCACTAATAATGATTCTTGAAGGATTTAGCCATCCACTGCTTCTAGTGAAGTCAACATTATAATAAGGTCTAATCTTTGTTTTCAGTATCACAAACAAACTTTTCTCTGATCATAATTATCATAGTGTTGCAAGGAATAAATATATTGATGTGTATTTGTCATATTTAATACAGGTCATGAGAAGGTTCCCCTTCCCCATATATGATATAAACCTTTCTTGATTTTTTTTGTTTTTTAGTTTTTTCCTTTCAGTGAAGCAAATGCTTTAATATTTTCTGTCACTTTGTTCTTATTTTTCAAGATCATAGCTATGGTTTAATGAAACACATCTGACTAACAGAAGTCATCACTAATTGTCTTCATTCATTAACTTTAATCACTTTAAATTATGTTTCAAGGTCAATCACTTACTACAACTTCTCTGACTGGAAAAGTTATCAATCAATACTGTGTTCTTCAGGTTCATAATGAACAAAACAATGCATGAATAAATTAAGAAGAGAAAATGATTTGATCAAGACATGTATGTGGGCAACACAAAATCTATGAGGCTACTGCTGTGTAAACAGACCACAGTGTTTTACGGTAAACTATTTTTATTTAAGTAGTTAGAATGATCTAAAATAAGTGATAAAATTACAGTAGGTTAAGGGATAGGGATTTAGCTCAGTGGTTCCACTGTCTGCCTCGCAAGCTCAAGGTCCAGAGTTTGATCCAGGGAACCAAAAATAAATAAATTAATTAATTAATTAAAATAACTAAATTAAAAAAAATCATAGTAGGTTAAATTCATAACCTAATTCATATTTTACCACTATTTACTAGTATGTGTTGCACATATTTTTATATAATTTTATATGATGGCTAGTGCAATATTTTACACCAGAATCACCACAAGCATGAGCAATGCATTGTAATACGGTGTTGCAATAGTATTACATTGAGTCACTGTGCAGTAGGAATTTTTAAGATCCCCTGTAGTCCACTGTGACCATCATGATGTATGCTGTCTACTGTTGACCAAAATGTTAGGCAGAATATAAATATACATAAAATCTGTACTTCTTGCACAGTCTCCTTCTTCTTCTTCTTTTTTTTTTTTTACAATTTGCCAGGATATACTGTATGACAGAAATATAACACAAAAATTCAAGAAATATAATACAATACACAATTTTATAATTTCTAGTAGTTGCATTAGAAAGAAAAGTTATAATTAATTTTAATGCAACACACCCACAATGTTACTTTTACATTTTAATCAATTTTGAAAATTTATTAATGGTTTATTTTGCATTCGTTGCTTGTACTTAATTTCTTATCTACAATATTTTATACTTAATACAATAACTCATTTCCAGTTTGTGATATCACTGACTAAATAAATACTACTGGAAAACAGAATGGCTCAATCTGTTACAAATTTTGGATAGAAAAATTAAAATCTCGACTTCTTTCAAAATTGAGAAATCTTTCAAGGACAGAGAAATCCCCTAGAGTCAGAGCTCTAGGGTAGCCTCTTATTCGAAGAAGGTTGTTGTCATCAATTTGCTGCATCCTAAAGACAGGTTGATGCAAAGTAAGGACAATTCCATCACCTTTTTATTCATTTTTGTTAAAAGTGTCAGTGTGAGAAAAGGAAAAAATGGAAACAAAGTCTTTGTAAATAGGGGAGGGTGGAGGGGGTGAAGAGAGAGCAGTGGTATGGGGCAAAAATGAGAACCAGGATTTGTTGTGTAAAGGTACAAGATCCCAATGATGAATGTAATTTTAAAAGTACCAATAAAATCAATAAAGAAAAGAAAAAAGAAATTTTAAAAATAAAATTAAAAAATAAAAAAATGTCAATGAGTCAATGAAATTCCTATTTGCTAATTTTTTTTTCTGTACTGAGAGTGAAGTAGTCACGTACAGTTATATATTAACGGTGAGAAAATAGACCACTTTCTAAGAACCTTACTGACACTAGGGATAAATTGGCCAGTATTAACCGAGACCAAAACTAGATAGAACCCCCCCCAAAAAAAACAACAACACAACAAACAGAACAGAAAAAAAAGAAAATTACAAGCCAACATTTTTAATGAACCTAGACATAA
This sequence comes from Fukomys damarensis, assembly GCF_012274545.1. Classification (NCBI taxonomy): domain Eukaryota; kingdom Metazoa; phylum Chordata; class Mammalia; order Rodentia; family Bathyergidae; genus Fukomys; species Fukomys damarensis. The sequence goes on along the minus strand of NW_022900926.1, from coordinate 56,738,115 downwards.
AAATCCTTAACAAAATACTAGCAAACTGAATTTAATGTTATATTAAGAATATTTACCATAAGCTAATGAGATTCATTCCAAGGATGCAAGGATGGCTTAAAATGTAAATCAATAAACATAATACATTGTATCAACAGCAAATAGGGTAAATTTCATATAATTTTATTGATAGATTCAGAAAAGACATTTGATACAAATGCTGAACAAATTATGTAGAGGAGAAATACACTTCAACATAATAAGGACACTTATAATTAGCAAACAGCTAACATCTTGGGGAAAAACTGAAATCTTTCTCTCCTAGATCAGGATCAGTTCTGATGATTTCTGTAGGTGGAGCTTATGTGATATTCTGGAAGGGTATGAAAACAACAACTTAACTCTATAACTCTTTCTCTTTTGGCTTAATTTTTTAGGCAGGTTAACACTCCCCAAAATTGTTTTTATTACATAACTGGAAATGTTTCCAATATAGGATGCCTTGTGTCTAGATGTCCCTGCAAAGCCTCATGGAGTATTATGTGGGGCTTTTTCAGAGGTGGTTGGATCTAGTGTGCAATGCTGGAGTTAATCCATGATACAATGATAGAATCAAGAGCACTAGGATTACAGGTTTGGGTGTTACCTGAGTAGCCTAGATAAGATAGAAAAAACAGAAAGAGCTGAGGCCATCCTTCTTGCTTTCTTTGCTACCTTCTGCCCACCATGAACAGTTTCTCTTCTGCAATATCTGTCTTCCATCCACTCTGCCTTTGCAGCTAGCCAATGATGGAATGAAATATCTACAAATTGTGAGCTAAATAAACTTTTCTTCCCTTAACTTGTGGTTTTTGGGTATTTAGTATCAGCAAAAAGAAAAATAAGTAAGACATGCACCAATATATGTATCTGCAAATTTCTGTATTCAAGGGATGTGGATCATGTTGCTCCCACAACTGGGATATACCTGACATAATACAAAGGGGTAAGAACAATTTCCTTGACTAGACGAAAATGAATAAGGCTCCCCATTGGCTTGAAGAACCCATCAACAGCCAGAGAGCGTAAAACACTTAGTATCAGCCGATGTTATTATTATATCAACATTTCCCTGTTTCTTTTGTACAGATAGCTAAAGAAGTTTTACTGTATTTTGTTCATAAAGAATATAGAAATTTCTGTTCTTTAGTACTCTTGCTAACTAATATGTACATAATTGATTTAAGTCCTTTAGAGTTCTATCTTGCTGCTAGTTTTCTCTGTACTAAAAGTAGTAATTTAGGCATTTTTAAATCTTATTATAATAACCTTCTTGCTCTTTGCAAAAGGTAAATGGCACCAAACCCTTTCCAGCTTTATATTTATGTCTGCTTGTACAAGGAAGGAATTAATTTAATATACTTCCTGGTCCTATATTTAAAAGTCCCAGGAGAAATGTTTGATTAGCCAGGGTAGTGAGGTCAGTAAAAACAATGCAAGATTTGGGGTGAAGGAGCAACATTTTCTAAATTGAAAACATGTTTTCACATAAGAACTGAATAGATGCTGAAAAATAAAATTCCCTTTTCCCCAGCAAGTGGATTAGGATTTAACTTCTATCCCTTTGAGCAGATTAGAATCCTGGTGCATCAGATGGTTCAAAGCAGCAAGTCATGATTCTCATATTTTACAAGTACCTTAATGTACCATAAGTAGTTCTTCAACATCCTTTTAGTATCTAGTAAAAAATGCACTCTGTTCATGTTAGACTTCTATTGCTCAGAATTCCCTCTCTCTTCTACCTGGCTTCCACAATAATGGATCACTAGTATTCTAAATTATAACTCTTAAATATCTTGAAACTATTCATTTTCCTCCTATAAATGCTGTCTTTGTCTTTGCAAGTCATCACCATGTCTCCTGGACACTGCAATACTTTCAGTAATGTTGAGGAGATTTTGCTCTCTATCTACAGCTTAGACTCTGCACTGCACCTTCAGTGATATTATAAAAGCCTACATATGAGCATTTAATTCCTCATTGGCTCAATGGCTCCATATGATTTATACAGATTAAGGTCTCAAGGCTTAAGGATTTAAGGATTAACAAATTCTGAAGGTAGTGAGTGGTGGTTGGGCACTTGGCCACCTAGATGGCCTATTTTTTCACAATTGTCTTTTTAGAAAGATATGCTCAAGTAAAGGTAATAACAGTTCTGTGAGTTTATAATCCTTTAAATTATGTCTTTACATAATATTCATTAGTTATGCAATAGTTTCCCAACATTTTCAGTCTTACTTGTCCTTTACTCTCAGTATAGGCAGCCTTTTCCTCTAAGTAACTTTACCTACTCATAGGTAAATGCTAAACATACCTATAGAATGAGACAGTTTAGTTGTTTTGAGCACTTATAATTTTAAATTTTAATATCTATCTATTAATTCACCAAGAGCATGGGCCATATCTTTTTCATCCCTATATTTTCCAAGCCTGGTATGAAAGCCTAACCCTCAGAAAGTATTAACAAACATTTGTAAAATGCATGGATGAATAGCTGAGTGAATGATCACACTGCTGTAACTTGCTTAAACTTCTGTGACACATCACACCTCCTTTAATATCAAGTCCTTGAAGGCTTTGAAGCTCAGCACTCAGGGTGGTGTGTGCTTATCTTAATCCCTAAAAATATGTAGACTGGAAGGTTAATGGGAGCAGATGGTGGCTGCTGTGATGGCTAATTTCATCCCACTGCATTTAATTGTACTTTTTTCTTTCTAGGAAGCTTTCCTCAAACCCTTGGCCACCTCCCTTTCCTTTATTAACATAATTAGATGACCAAACCAAAAAATACCATAACAGAACTTCTGAATTAACCTGTGATACAATTGATAAGCATAATGCTACTGAGTTCTACTAGAGCTCCACAGTTTTCAACTCTTTTTATGACATACTTTAAAAAACTAACAAAACTTTCAGGCCCCACATTTCCCTTTTCTGATTTATTTCTCTATGATAATTGTTAGAAGTAACTCTGTGGTAGAGTATACCTGGGCTTAGTCCTATTTTCAAACTTACATTTAACAGATCAATAGGTAAAGACATACATAGAAGATAGCCCCTTGACAAGAAACTCAAACTATCTGCCCCTAATTGTGGTTATTGTAAAAAAATTCTCAAATTAGTAAATGTATCAATTTCCTGTCTTAACAATGATTAATTCTGTCATTTGTCTCTTAAATTATTTCATTTCTTTATTTAAAACTAACTGCATAATAGGCTAAATGCAATAGTCACTGGGTAGAGTCAAAAGCAAGACATGGTTTATGCAGGATATATTATTAGAGGTTCTTGTAGATGGTTCAACATAAACTAACAAACAATGGATACTGATGGAATCATGTTTATGATGCATACATGCTCATAAATATATTCTTGCTTTTCTATGATTCAACAAAACATGGGCCAGTCTGTTTTGTGGGTAAGAAGTTAAAAAAGGAATCCTAGATGAACTGATGACCCTAAAACCCAATTTAGAATAGTGAAATAAATCCTGATGGGTGAATTTATAAACCTCCTCACAAAGGGCTCATATAAACTTGAATTATAGAAAGAAAAAGTAATGTCTTAGAAATAAATTAATATAAAATATAATTTGTTAAAAATGGATTAAATGGCTTGCTCTCTCTCTCTCTCTCTCTCTCTCTCTCTCTCGTTCTCTTTCCACTGAGTGGGTCACTGTGCCACCTCAGCTCCTTAATAAAGATCTCTTATAGGAAAAAAAATGGATTAAATGAAGAATTAAAGGATGAATTGTATCTAAGTGATTTTAAAATATGTAAAATAAAATAAAATACATAAATATTTATATTATATATGTGATAGTAGCCAAAAATCCCTGTAGATTGATACAAAAGTATTTATATTTCTTGTACATCTGTATATCTCAGGTTTTCTGTGTCTTGCTTAGGTTTACTTTTAGTCTTTGGCCAAACTCTGCTCTCTGGATTGTGAATATGTTTTTACCTTCACTGGGGTGTCTCTCTCTGCTGACTCAAAACTATTTAGAATTCTAGATTTCAAACAGAGCTTGCTTTATTCACTTGATCACATACTTAAGACTTTTTCTAAGTGAACATCTTTTTGTTACTTTTGGCCCAGCAAAATCCTTCAGATAATCTCACTGCCAATTCCTATGCAAGTCTCTAGCAAAATGTTAGTATCTTAAGGTTGCCTTTGCAAAATTCCAGGAAATAAATGACATAAGGAAATTTATGCCCACAAAGTTCAGGAGGCTGGAAGTCAGCATCCAAGTGTTTGGCAGGACAATACTCCCTCAGAAGACTCTAGAAAAGAATAATTCCCTGCTAGCAAACCCAGAATGGACCTTCCCTCTAGTGAGAGAGTAGACCCCGGCTGGATGAGTGAGGCCCCACTCCCAAGTGAGAGAGCAGAACTAGAGCAGTGCTGCAATGAGAGAACTAACCCAACTGGCACCCCATGCTCCATGTGAGAGCAGACCCTGAGTGGTGCCCCCTACCCACACGAGAGCTGGAGCAGAACTGGACACCTACACACAGGAGAGAACTTCCAAAATAAACTGTCCTGTGCTGTATGAGGACAAGATCCGGGGAGAGAGGGGAAGGACCAGACTCCAGAACGTCTGACATTATGTTCAATAGCCCACCTGAACCCTTGCCTTGAGGCCTACATCTGGCAGAGAACAGAGGGCTGATCGTCTCCCTCACCTACCAACAAAAGCAAGTACACAGCACACCGTAGCCTGACTGAAACCACAGACTAGTGAAAATGAACAGAGGGGGCTCTAGTGCAAAGTTCTAGGGGCCCTAAAGTGGGTATAGAAAAATCATATCTGAATTCCAAGACTGCGGATTGTGGATAGAAACCACTCATTCAATAATAGGATTTTTTTTCTTTGATTCAATCTTTTGTTTTGATTATTTCATTTTGTATTATTTTTATTTTTTCTTCATCAATGTTAGGGGTTTTTCTTCTACTCTTTTTTATCTTCTTTTAGTTTCTTTTTTATTTTTACCACTTTTATTGCTTTACCTTCCCAACATTTTTCTCTTCCTTCTTCTTTCATCTCCTATTATTATTATTATTCATCTTTTTTTCTTGTTCATTCTTTTTAGCAACTGATATCTATCACTATAAATGTGCGTTTATTCCTTGATTAGACCCACTAAATTACTTTTATCTTCCCCTTATATTCCATCATTCAACTTTTTAAGTTTTTCTTTTTTTCGTTCTCCAGTTTCTTACCCTCTCACCTTTAGTAGTATAGCTATTAAACTTTACAAATCTAAATAAATGGTTTACTTTAATGTTATTGGGTACTGCCCTATTTTAGGTAAAATTGTTCCATTTAGCAGATATTACCTGTAGATCAATTGTAGGTCAATATTTGATTTGTCATTAATCGCACTTAATCTAGATTAGTTCTCTTTGCATCATCTAGGAAATTTACATTCCATTTTTCACGTTCTCTTGTTATTTTTAATATAGTTTTTATTAACTGGTCACTGTCAACAGCCATTTCTTCTAATTCTGATACAGATCTCTCTACTATGGACAAGGGTGGTAATTTATTACTGCTTAGAGTTTGTCAATACTCAGTTTGTATTATGTGCAATAATTAATGCTTATTTTTAATATAGCTATGGTGTCATAGCTGTTTCTATTAACCGGTTTTCTTCAGATGACAATATCTGTTAGAAGATAGGGTTATTGTCAGTGACCAATTAACAAAAGTTATCTTAAAAATAGCAAAACAACATGAAAATGAATATAAAGCTTCTACATGATGCAAATAAAACTAATCTAGGTTAAGTGGAATTAGCGAAAAACTAGAAAATAGCACAAATGACATACAAATCTGTTTAATGAAATAATAGCTCAAAACTTTCCAAATAAATCTTTTAAAAGTACATGCAGATAAGTGAGTCATAAAGAAACTCAAAGCACAGTAATAAAAAAAACTCCCCTATGACACATCATAGTCAGAATCCCAGAAGTGTAACACAAGAACAGAATCATAAAAGCAGTTAGAGAAATGCAACAAATCAGTTTAAAAGGAAAACCCATTAGAATTACAGCAGACTTCTCACCACAAACCTTTAAATCTCTGTGAACATGGGTCCAGGTATTTAGCTCAGTGGTGCTGCCAACTGCCTTGTAAGCTCAAGGTCCTGAGTTTGATCCCCTGTACAGGAAAAAAATAAAACAAACAAACAAAACAAACAACAAAACAAAACAAAAAATAGGTGAGAATAGAGTGAAATGTTTCAGACCCTAAAAAAAAAAATCAATTCCAGGTTAATATAGCCTGCAAAACTTCAATCCCCAGTAAAAACAAACAAACAAATAAACAAACAAAAAAAACTATTTCAAAATTGATGGAAAAATAAGAAACTTTTATGATAAAGAAATTTATGACCAGCAAACCATCACTTCAGAAATTTCTCTAGGATACTCTAGAAAGAGAAATGTATATAACAATGACAAAATAGCTAAAAACAGGTACAGACCAAAGAGGGTGGGCAATGAAGTAGAAAAGAAGAATTAAAAAATCAACAAAAGGAAAATACATTAGTAACAGGAATAAGTTGATAACTATCAGTAATAACTCTCAAAGTAAATAGTGTCAATTTCCCAATCAAAAGGACAAACTGTTACAATTGATAAAGAAACAAAATTCAGAAGTATATTGTATACAGAAATACATTTGACCCGAATACAAACTCATACACTAAAAGTCAAAGGGTGGAAAACATCATTCCATATAATAGGAGCCCAAGAAAAGCAAGTCTAACTATCTTATATTCAGATAAAATAGACTTCAAGCCAAAACTAGTAAAAGAGACAAAAAAGGAGCAATTCAACAGGAAGAGGTAATAAATATTCATATATGTGCACCAAACTTTGGTGCACCTAACTTTACGAAACAAGTACTACTGAACATACAAAAGTCAACTAGACACAGACACAGTTATGGTCAGGGACCATAATATCCCAGTGTCACAAATAGACCAACTAGACAAAAGATCCATTAAGAAATACCACAGTGGAATAAAACTTTCAAACAGGTGGATTTAATTGATATTTACTGAGTCGTCAATCCAACAACAACAGAATACACATCCTTTTGGCAGCATATAGAACTTTTTCCAAAATAGACCACATACTAGCCAATAATAAGACATACTTAAGTAAATGTGAGAGAAATGAAATTATTTCATGCATATTACCAACCGCAGCATATTGAAGTTAGAAATAAAAGACAAAGGAAAACACAGAAATTACGCAAATGTGTATAGCAAATAGTATGCTATCAACTAAACAATGGTAAAAAAGAAATAATACACTTTCTAGCTAAACAATAATGCCGGTAGAACATAACAGATCTATTCACACGATGAAAGTAGTTCTTAGAGGCAATTTATAGCTGTGAACCCCCACATCACAATAAGAAAGGTCCCACATAACCTTACAATGTAGCTCAGGTTCCAAGAAAAATCAAAGACAAAAGTAATATAATCATCTCAATAGATGTAGAAAAAACACTTGATAAAATTCACCATCCATCCATGATTAAAAAAAAAATCAAGGAACCAGGAATAGAATGTCCTCCTCTTAATCTGATAATTGAAAGCAATTAAAAAATCAATTTAGAATCAGAAGAGATCTAGAATAGCAAAAGCATTTCTAGGTAACATGGGCAAGGTGGAGGGGATATATCACAATCCCATACCTAAAGACCTATAAAGCTACAGCTATAAAAACGGCATGTATTGGCAAAAAGCAGACTGGATCAAAGGAATAGTATATAAAATATACCTACAACTTCAGGTGCACTCAGTTACACTATCTTTGAAAGAGGGACCATATACCTTCATTGGAAGAAAGCCTCTTTAATGAGTTCTGCTAGTAACACTGGCTTTCCACCTGCTGAAGGTTGAATTTAGGCCCATATATCTCACCATACACTGAACTAAAATAAAAATGGACAAAAGATCTCAGCACTAGAGCAGAAACACTTAATCTGCTGGAAGACAAAATAGACAAAACTTGAAGACACAGGTGTAGGCAAACACTTATGTAAGAAGTAATTCCAAGAATCAACAAATGAGATCTCAATAAATTAAAGTCTTTGCACATCGAAGTAAACCACAAATACAATGAAGAGACAAACTAGAAAATGGGAAAAATCTTTACTAGCTACTCCTAAGATATAGGACTAACATCTAGAATATATAAAGGACTAAAAATATAGACCCCCAAAATTTAAAGAACCAATAAAAAATGGACACCTGAAATGAATATACATTTCTCAAATGAAGAAATGAAATTGGCTAATCAATATTGTACGTGGAAAAATGTTCAGCATGGCGGTCCATTTGAGAAATGAAAATTAAAACAATATTAAAATTTCACCTCTCCCCAGAAAACATGTCTAACTAACATCAAGAAATTAACCAAGTTAACCATGGAATATTATTCTACCATGAAGAAGAAATATACATTTGTGTCATTTGTAGAAAAACAGATGCCATTTGAGAACATAACTTTAAGTGAAATAAATCAGGTACACAAGTTTAAATATGTTGTTTCTCCTATATGAGAAGCCCAGAATAAAAATAAAGTGCAAAATAAAAGACAGAAAACAGGAAATATGGAAATCATTGTTAAAGGAAAAAAGAAGAGATGGAGGGAGACTGAGGGAAGAAAGGAAAAGAGGATGAAAAAGAACTTAAGTTGTATTAAGTACGTGTACCAACATCCCACAAGGAATGTAAATATTATGTACTGTACTCACGTACTAATGCACTAAAATTTAAAAACATGTATAAATAAATGTTTGAAAAAAAGAATTTTTCCTTGGTTCTTCCAGCCTTTACAGTTTTGAGGCATGCCTTGGTTTGTGGCATCATAAATTATGCTTTCTTCTCCACATGGCCAGAGTCTCTCTTTAAGCGTCGCTATAATCTACTATGGTGTCATCTTACCTTTGTTTACAAAGACCATATTTCCAAATAAGATCACATTATGAGGTTTTAGACAGACTTGAATTTTGATGGGACACTACCCAAACCAGTGTATGCAGCATGAAATTCCCCTTAAAGGTAACCCTGATAAACATATTCTTAGAATATACTTTCGATAAATTCTAAATGGCTTTATTTATTCTTCCAGGGAGACAAAAATGATTCATTAAGAGAAATAAACAAATATACAGTTCATTTTCTGCTGCACTACTTCCTAGGGATGTTGTGTGCCTATAAAATGAAACATCCTCATCTGGGGGCAACCAATGCCATTTTGGAGAATTTATTTTCACAGTCAAGAACTTGTTCTTTAAATAATCAATAATAGGGTGAAGGGAGGGCAGGGGTATGGGGAAATTGAGAACCAAGACCTGTCAGTCATGTAACAATACAAGATCCCAACGATGCATGTAACTCTACTGTATACCTAAAAAGTACCAATAAATTCAATAAAAAATAATCAATGAATAAATGCAATGATAAAGTTAAAAGTCTATGTATTATATAGGTTAACGATCTACATCCTAAAGCTGTTTCTAATTCTAAAAAATGTATTTAAAATAACTCTATATAGAATAAAATATATAACACTGCCTATAAAATAGAATATTTTAATTTTGTCCAAATAATAGACATAACTTTTGTTTCCTTGTCAGCATTTATAAGGGCTTTAAAGAAATGTAAAGAGACTAAGAGTAACCCGATTCTATTCTTTCATAAATTTCCCTATATCAAATTTGAAATATATTTAACTGAAGCATTTTCTTCCAATCCTCTATTCAGTTCTTTTTCTTTTTCATTATTTTTATTTTTTTTGGTTTTTGAGACAGGGTCTCACTATGTAGTTGAGACTGACCTGGAACTCACTTTGTAGCCCAGGCTGGTATCGAACTCACAGCGATCCTCCTGCCTCAGCCTCGTGAGTGCTGGGATTACAGGCATGCACCACCATGCCCAGCTTCTATTCATTTCTTAGTAAATGCATTTGTTATTGATGACTGTGGTGGTGGTGACAGTTTCTTCCAATGGGAATCCTTTGAAGATGAGAGACATTCCATTATTGTTATTTCTCAACAGCTCCTCTCAACTTTTTATCATACTCAAATGCACAGTTAATCTTTTCCATAACCAAGTGTACTGTATACCTAAAATGTACCAATAAACTCAATGAGAGAAAAAAAAAAGACAAAGCTCATCAGAAACACTGTGAGGACAATAGAAGAAAAACAAAAACAACAAGAACAACAACAACAAAAAAAACCCAAAACAATGAAGACACATTGTGAGTAACGAATTGCAAAGCATCAAAAGAATAAAGGTGAATGAGACATGGAAGTTTGACTTTATTCTGGTGGGAGACCAAGAAGGGGAATAGTAGTAAATTCATAATTTATATGTTATGCATCTGGGTCTATTAGGTTGGGAAGGGGAGTTCTGGCAAAGGTACTACTTACCTGTGGATGAATATTCCCAAGAGACTGTCCCTGGGAAGGGAACATATCAAGTAATGCCAGAGGGTTGAGTATGAAATTACTACACAAAGAGAAATAGGGTATACATGTACTATGTACAAATGTGAACTATCAAAAGTTAATGCAGAGAAGTTAGAAGAGACTGGTGATTTCTATCCTTCTCTCACATGCATTTGATTATCTTTCTGTCATTTCAAATAAAAGCAAAAATTCTATATTTTATAATATTTTATAGGATCCTGAAGTTCAGAGAAAACCATATCCCTACTTTTGTGGTAGGAAGCCATGAAAGCTAGTATCATTCCTATTTTACAGATAAGAAAATCAGTTTGGACTTACAGATATAAAATAATCAGCTTTTTTTGTAACACTGAAAATAAACTTTTTTGTTCATTCTCTACAATTTTTTGATTCCATATATTTCTAATCTTTTCATAAGAAGAGCATACTTACTATAAAATTAAATAAGCCTTGAAAATTAAAGCCATCTCTCACAGAATTGCTTAAATGGCATAACGTGACTATGCAAACACTTGCAAATTGCTTGAACATGGGAATAAAGAATTTACAAAGTATTGCTATAAGATGGGGGTGCATATCTCCAAGTTACAGAGGAACTGAAATCCAGTAAGTATTTAATCAACAAGTAAGTTATGAGCAATCACTTTGCACAGGGTTTCTTTGCTTAAATCACCTGAGCCTGACATAGAATGAGTACATATATAAATATTTGTTAAATGAATAACTAAAGAGGATTGAATAAGTCATGCACAGATTCATAAACCATTTAGGAGTCTTGAATAGCATCTGAAGAATAAAGGCCTTCCCTGTCCAGGGGAGGAGAACTAGAATAACTAAGCCAATTTCAGACTGCCATTAGCCTTTACTTTAAAGCCAATAATTTTATCATATTATCTCCCTTAAAAATATTCCTTTTAAAGCCAACAAGAGCCCTACAACAGTGTTCTATATTTTCTCCTCTAATTTTTCTCATACCATCAGCTCTGTGATCAGAGCTTATCCTCTTCAGAGTGCTGCAAGAACCTGATACCTTTCATTTCTTCCATTGTGTGCCCCAGTGTTATTCTGAAGACTACGATTAAGGACACCCTATATCTCTTCCATTATTGCTTTAGTAGCCCCTTCAAGAGTGAAGGCTACCACTTCCTGGAAACACTATGTCATAATGTTCCTGGTTTCTAGCTCTGCAACAAGACCCTGTAATATCTGCACAACTTAGTCTCACCTCATTTTGAATTGGCACTAAACTCATTGCCAAGCTGGAACACGTCGCCTAGAGAAGATTTCTGTATTAATAAAGAAATAACTTAGATCAGTTCAGATGAGGCAATTTTGATTTATTCCACTGGCCTGGCTCTCACTTCAGTAGTATCTCTCAAGGGCACTGCACTTTCTTTACAAAAGGGGCAGGCGTGATAGCACATTTCTAACTCCTATACCTAAAAGCACATCGTTTCAGTTAAAAATTGAGGTGTTCACTCTCCATTGATAAAATAGAGATAATTTGTGAATACTGAGGAGTAATGAAAACTATTATTTCAAGAATAAAAGTTAACTAAATGTGGTTGGGAAAACACTGAACAATGGCACTCAGTCCCTTTGTAAACTCAAGTCAAGGGAACTTTAGCCTGTTCTCCAAATGTTCTCTTCTCTTATGCACATTTATCTTGGGATGTTTCTAGACCTAGAGAAAATGTTTGTCTGAAATCAATAGCAATTGTTTCTCCTTGCGCATCGAATCTCGGGGCCTAAACAGGATGTAGATTATGTCTCCTGGGTGGACCATGATCCAAAGCATTAACCACATATCCTCTCAGAGCCAGCTAAGCCTGCTCCAATTGAAGGCAAGTCTACCTGGCTCAAGGCTGTGATTTCTGTGCATGTTTGCACAATGCCGGGTACCAAGTGAAAAATTCATAAATATCAGTCTAGTAAAAACTAATTTTCAAATTTAATAATTACCCAAAGAAAGTGAGATAACTTTGTTCTCTGCCTCCCTGTTAGAAGAAACAAGATATGCAACACAAATCTCACTCCAACCTCCATAAATTAATGACTTTACTTCTCTGCAGAGGTCAATTTGCCCACCTGCCTAGAGCTTTTTATATGTAGTGCTATCCAATGCCTTGCTTTTCATCACACATTTTGTAGCCCTATGTTGTTTTTAGAAAAATAGTTAGTTAGAATTTTAAAAAATTTACTTTCTCAGTGCAGTATCTACTTAAAGTAAAATTTTACTTTTCTGTTAATTTTTTGATGTTACACATGGGAAGGCTCCTGGTGCTCTAAGGAATACATCATGGGGCACGTTGCAGGGAGGTACTTATTCAGATGGTGACTTTTTCAGGGATGAGTGGCTAGTACTAAATATCCCGGCACATGGGAAAGTGAGGGGAACTGCACAGGAACAGAGCAGAGATGATTATAAATGTCTGACTGTATGTCCTCTTAATAAGAGATCTATTGCTTATTGTGAGGAAAGGGATTCTATGAAGTAGAAGGAGTCATGAGGAATATTTTAAGGAGAGGTATTCTAAAAAAATGCATTCCTTAGAGAAAGATCATCTCTACAATTGAAAGCTGGAAACATTTTCTGCTTGTATTTTCATCAAAGGTCAATAAGGTTGAGAAAAGCTGAGCAAATAGGGGTACTCTTTAGGAAATGTGATTCTAAGGAGTAATGTGACAATGGGAGTGTAGGAGCTCTTGAGGTTTGGAACTGGATCAACATGATAAATCTCCTCATCTCACTGCAGACAGTGATACCAGAAATATAATTTCAGAGATCAGTCATTCACACGTGGTGTCCGTCTGCTCTGTGCCACCTAGTGCTCTAGGTATTGGAACTAGAAAACATGTTGGAGGAAAAGCTTACAGTTATCAAGCTCTTTCGCTGAGGTTTCGTGTATGAATATTGTGGTGCGAGACGACTCTCTTCCACAAAGCGTGCAATTTTCCTATTGTGTTGAAACAATACTTTTCAAAATTGTAGTTCTAATTTTGCCCTTGGAAATATAAAGAATTGTGCATTCCTTTTCAGTATTATAAACTGTGATCATACGAGAAAGTGCTTCTTATTATTTTTTTCACTCTTGTAAATTTAACTTGAAAATCTTCTCTTTTCTATGTTAAATATCTTGTTTTCCAGAAATATTTCGCTGAGTGGGATATCCAATCAGGTCCCACCTTGAACAATATCTTCCTTGTAGTTTCCTTCTACATTTGTCCTTAAATACTGCGCCTAGAATTAAGCCTATTACACGTGACACGAACAGAGTGAGATTCACATCACATACTTAAGAAATCTGGCCCAAATCTATCACAAACTCATGAGAATACACACCCTTATAAGAATGAGGAAATGGTCATAGGATGTAATAGGGAATATTTTTCACATTGTAATTAACTTCCCTTTACCTCTCTTTTCTGTGGGAGTATTTGCTTTTTATATAATATAAAATGTCTGTGCATTAAATAATATTGAGGTTTTAACACAAATCTTATTAGAACAATTAATTATCACAGTGATTTGAAGTAACACCTTTTTTGCTGTTTTGTTTGTTTGTTTGTTTGTTTTCCCAGAGCAGTGATACCAAGTATGCAGGGATCTAAATTTGCAGAAATAAATGTGCAATCTAGAGATACAGCCAAACATAGAGATGGAGATGAATAACCTAAAAGTAGATTTGTTGAAAAGATAGTTGAACACGACTTTTCTTATTATAATGTGTTTAATGTAGAAGATATTAAAATTTTATTACTTTTAAATTCAGATTTCCATAGCTATACCAAAATTGCACTTAGTACATTAATTATAACTAATAAGTTAAACCAAAGGCTTTCTATTAGAATGTATTAAAATATTGGAAATTTCCTACGTAATTTAAAACATTCTAAAATTTTTATCTGATGTTATGATATGAAATTTAAACTTTTCAAGTATAGCAAACAAAAATCTATCCTGCCACAACTAATTCATATTATAAAAAAATTGCTTGGAATTCACAGCAGGGAAAATGTTGCTCCTTTGGTTGCTTACCCAGTGTTATTTATTTTTATGTAATTACATATTACAGACAATGCCATATGCTTTGTCCATACAGTTCCAAAACATCTGGTTGAAAAGTGTGAAGTATAGTAACAAACCCAGATGGTTTGTAAGCACAAGGCCACATATCCAGATGGAGTCAAGAAGGTGAAGCATCTGGGTAGCAAATATCAAATCCTTCATTCAGATGTCATGGCATCGTATAGACTTAGGGTATCAATAAGCTCTTTTGACTGAAGCTCAACTATCTGAAATCAGCTCGTGGTTCAATGGGAAGTGGGAAATGTGGGAAAAACGTAACTGACATGGAATCAATTTATAAATTTTAATGAAAGTAATTTACAATTGTTTGATTTAAAATGTATCTTATTTAAAGAGAATAAGTGGAAAGGGCTCACATTATTAGATTCCCTTTTCAATTGTTATAGTGCTTACTGAGCTTTTGATTTGGGAGAATTTTCAATACAACTCACGTGTGTAATAAATGGGCTCAATTAAAAATTCCAGTTATGCCGATTAAAAGTTCCTTGATCCTTCATAGTACAATATATTGCAAACCAGAATTGCGTCTAGCATGTCACATTCAATAAACAGACTTCTTTGATATCTCTAAATAATTAACTTTATCTTTGTCATAGGGAACAAAATAATGAACAGAGCATAGATATTATTTATTTATTCTTAGCAGGACGATCTTTTTATTTTAACTATTCTCCCCACAGTAACATATTATCTTAGTATCTTATAGACTTTTCATAAAGTCATTTATCTGGCAGAAAACTTCACAGTTTCAGCATGACTTATGTTTCCTGAGACCATGAGAGAAATATGAAGAAGGTGAAAATGAACCAATTATTATTTAAGTAATAATTGACTGCATTGGTTTTCTTCCTAAAACACCATATGAAGGTGAAGCATAGAATAATTCAACTATTCTCAGAGCGTTTCTATAAACTCAGAATATGCTAACCCCAAAAAATCTTGATATTTTCTCAGTGCTTCCCACGCAGTATTAGTCTTTAAATCTTCTGGGAAAAGTGTTTAATATTCTTCATACTCCAATAATGTGGTAACCTTAGAGATTCATAAATTCTATGAGATAATCACTCCCTGTTTCTTTATAACTGCTAGGAACTGAATTGCAGCCTTTACACAGGACATGTTGCAGTACTAACCCTTAGTGTCTCAGAATGTGACCTTATTGGAAATAGTGTTATATTGAAAGAGGATCTATAGGTGTACATAGCATAAACACTACCACAGCTTCCTTTCTTAAAAAATAAAATATAGTCAAGTAGGTAAGAAATCACTATCACCTAGAAATATTAATAAAATCAACACAAGGTACAAACTATGGGCTGCTTGCCTTGGAAAACAATCAAGTGTAGGGAAAACTGAGCTGACCTTGTGTCTGTGGAGCTAGTATTTTATTGGTGTACATGGGTTAGGGCTACAAAACAATGGTTATTTTTGCAGGAGGCTTTGAATTAAGGCAGAACTGCATAATCAGAGCTCAGATATAAATAAGACCTAGACTTAGTGAACGCTGCGTTTCTTTTGCTCAAGACCCTTCACTAACTAGCTCTTTGAGGTTTGGGAACTCTGAGGGCCTTGAGAAGCTGCAGTGTGAGCTCAACGTCATTTTCAAGATGACCATGAAGCATGGGGCTTCTTTAGGTGGTCAAAAGTACAAGCAGTTGTAGGAAGGTGCTGTATCATACCTCTGTGAATGTAAAATATCTTGTAACTGCTTTATGATACGTAGTAGTGACCGTGCTTTATCAGAGCAATATTTAATGATGTTACTCTAGAATGTTCTCTCTCCGGATGATGATTAAGATGCTAATAAAAAAAAAAAATGGTGCCAGGTACCAAAACAGCAACAAAACTTTGCTCTTTTCTTGGTATTATTCTTTTCTTTGTTTTTTTTTGTTTGTTTTTGTTTTTTTAATGGAGTATGCTGAATGTCTATAATTTTGTTCAGATGACTGCAGAACCTGGAAAAGCTGTTGCTGCTATTGATGCATAACATACTGCTATTATCGGTCTTTCTATCTATCTATCTATC
>NW_022900926.1:56685911-56720963 GCF_012274545.1 Fukomys damarensis | reverse complement strand
ATGATTAAGATGCTAATAAAAAAAAAATGGTGCCAGGTACCACAACAGCAACAGAACTTTGCTGTTTTCTGGCTATTATTCTTTTCTTTTTTTGTTTTTTTGTTTTTTTGGTTTTTTTTTAATGAAATGTGCTGAATGCCTATAATTTTTTTCAGATGACTGCAGAACCTGGAAAAGCTGTTGCTGCTATTGATGCATTACATACTGCTATTATTGGTCTTTTATATGAATATAAATACACACACACACACACACACACACACACACACATATATATATATAATTTGAATTTTTGGAATCTTTAACTGTGCTGTCCACCTTGGAAAAAGTTATCCCGATTTACTGTGTTGAGTTGGCATTTCACAGAAATTAACAGCCATATTGGTCTAGAAATGTTAATTTTTTTTCCATTTGCACAGGGGTAAGGCACTGTATTAAATATGTAAGATCATATCTACTTGGGTTTGATTACAGAAACTAATAAAGTATTCTCTAAATAATGAAAAAAAGAATAAGATAAGACTATAAGAGCAAGAAGCAATTTAAATAAGTTCAGGGACCATTTTCATCTTCAGAATGAGGATTATTTTAATTTTACATCATTGTCTTTTCTCTGTAACTTTCCTTTTTAGTTTTATTTTAGGATTCCCTACTTTTAATGTTCAACTGAAATACCGAATAGATTCCCTGGTGTGAACAACTATAATAGTACACAAGATCTTAATGAGATGATTAATAATGTGAAATAGGAAGTAAAGGGCTAAAGGTGTAGGGAAAGTGGGAAGTGTGGGGGGAAAGGTAATAAGGGAGAGAAAAAAATATGAGAAAATGAAAAAATGGAAATAAAGTGTTTGTAAATGGGGAGGGGAGGAGGGGTGAAGGGAGGGCAGGGACAAGGGAAAGAAAATGAGAATCAAGACCCATCATGTAAAGGTACAGGATCCCAATAATGAATGTAACTGCACTGTATACCTAGATTGTACCAATAAACTCAATAAAAAGAAAAAAAAATACAAGCAGAACCAGAAAGGGAAGATCACTAACCACAGTATCATCTGGGGATGGGAATAAACTGTATTCAGAAAGTCTAAGGCACATGCCTTTGGGAACCTTGAGAATTATGCTGAAAAAAGAAACAGGTTTTCAGGAGGAAAACTGTGCAGAAGTAGAATCCAGGAATTGCAGCTAACATGAAGCAGAACCTGTAGAAGTAGCAGAAATGTAGCACTTGGATTTCATGATTGTAAATGAAGAACTGTAGCAATGTGTGCTGTACAAAAACCAATAGAATGTAAGAATGAAATTGCTTGCAGCAATCAGAGAAGCTACCTGGAAAAAGATAACATTTGTTTTTAACCTTGAAGGTTGTGAAGACTTTAATAATAAAACGGTACAAGATCCCAATAATGAATGTAATTGTACTGTATACCTTAAATGCACCAATAAACTCAATTAATAAAAATAATAAAATTCTGTGCAAAAATAACTGTAATATGGGCACATGTAAAAGAAAACAAAAGAAGGCAGCATTAGGAATTTTATAATATCTACTTTTATATACTTTACATGGAATACACTTAACACATGTGACATGATAGAATGAATTAGCGTAGAGACAGGATACATCCCATTATTCATTCTTTAATTTATCTATTCATGTTAGGCATAATATATTTTCATTAGTGGAGTAAGTTCAAGGACTATGAGATGTTTTGGGTAAAAGATGTGATGATATATAAATTCAAGGCTGTATAAGTTTAGGGCTGCTCAGGAGGAACCAAATGAATAGAATTCATTGATCGGAACTATGACCTACAAATAATGATCTAACAGAAGAATATACTGTAGATACAACAAAAAGAAACCAATTTTGGTCCCACTAATTTAGAAAGCTTATGGGTAGTGAAAAGGAAACTAAAACCAAAAGAAGCAGTGAAATTGGAGAGTTGTTGACAGAGGAAATGCTCGGATAAAGAACTTGAAATAAATTTCATAAGTCTTAACTTTTTAGGTACTCTGAATCAGAGCAGAGTGCTAGAAGGATGGTGACAAATCTTAAGGAACAGGAGCTCAATAGTGTCTAAGTGAACCATGTAGGTAGAAGGCATGGCTTCTTATGGAAGAGAGGTTGGTGGATAGGATTTTCAATATGCTGCATTTAATGTTCAATATTATTAAGTGTTAAATCGTAAACCATCAACATATAGGTAATGATTAACTACTAGTACTCGCACATATAATAAGGAGCTACATAATTAAACTATGATAATAAATGAGTTCCCCAGGTCAAGAATTAAGTTTTTTTTTCAGCTTTAATTGAGTTTATTGGTACATTTTAGGGATACAGTACAGTTATATTCATTGTTGGGAATTTATACCTCTACATGACAAGTCTTGATTCTCATTTTTTCCCCCTGTCCCTACCCTCCCTTCATCCCCTCCTCCCCTCCCCATCTACAAACACTTTATTTTCATCTTTTCATTCTCTCACATTTTTTTCCTTTTCCCTTATTACTCTTCCCCACCGATCCCACCTTCCCTACACCTTTAGCTCCTTTCTTCCCATTTCTAAATGTCAGTAATCTTATTAGGATCTTATGTATTATTGCAGATTATTCACACCAGGGAAACTATTCGGTATTTACACATGTGTGACTTATAAGAATTGACTTTTTACCTTAAAGAAGAATAATGAAAAACATGTGCTTGACCTAATCTGTGTTTACTTATTAAATTAATGAATGTTTAATTATTCATATTGTAGGCAAAATAATTCTATTTATTTTATATTTCTGAAGTCACTACTTATTACTTAGTGGAGCACATCAATATTTAACATATTTCTACCAACTTTAATAATTTCTCTGTATTTAAAGAAAGTGTGTTGTGATTTGATTACCAACACATTCTATTAATTAAATCTTCCTATATCTGAACTGTTAATTTTAATAAAACATACTAAAGTATTATTGAATTTTTATCCTGACATAAAATCATATCAAAAATTAAAAACTAGAATCTCAAAAATAGAATAAAACCAATACTCTTAAAATTTTGAAAACAAATTATAAAGTTTAGAATTACTATGGATTCTACAATGACCAAATTATTGATCTAGGTCAGCTGTCTATTGTAATACCCACATAAGTGACTCTACTTTCCTTTTTATAAATCAAACTGACAGTCTGAAATGTAGCATTTCTTTGTGCACTTAACAAAATCCAATGAGATGAATCATTTTATTTGTGTAAATTCATTAAGCCATATAACACAAAAGATGAAGAAAGCCCTAAACATTTTATACATCAATAGAATTGAATGAGTAAAAGCTTAGAGTTGTATAGAATTATAATTCTTCTTACTATTCTCTTTAGAAGGTATTTGCAAAGATTAATAGATGCTTTTCTTAACATAAAATATTACATTGTCCTAAAATATAAGAAGGAAAGTTTTAGCATGTTTTTACATGTTATTCATCTATCTAGAAAAACTTCTGGTTGAAAAAAATTCATTTTCTTTTTAATTCTAAGAAGTCTATGAAACAGAAAAAGGGCAAAAGGTATCACAAGAGTTTTCTTTATTTAAATATCCATAATGATAAGCAGATTATTAAAGACTTGAAAAGTATAATTAGGCCAAATGTCAAATTCTATTTTATGTCAGAATAATGTGACTTTTATAATGGAGTTCACCATGAGCTTCTTTGCTTTCAAAGATTTGGATTAGTTTGGTTGTGTTGAGGTAAAAACTTTGGAGACTAATTTTGTGATGTGTGCCTATGTGTGGGTGAGTTTTTATTATCAAGAACTTAAAGAAAAATTGATAATATAGCGCTTATTTTTATAGCAATAACATAACATCTTATCAGAAGCAAACATGAAATCACTTATGATTTCTTAAACCAGAGAGAGGAGGATAGAGACAGCAAATTGCTGGTGATTATTTCCCAAAATCTATTTACCAAAATCTTTTCTTGTTTGTTTGTTTTTTGAGACAACTGTCTCACTATGTAGTTGAGACTGACCTGGAACTCACTGTGTAGCCCAGGCTGGTCTCGAACTCACAGCGATCCTCCTGCCTTGGTCTCCCGAGTGCTGGGATTATAGGCACCCTGCCCAGCAACCAGAATCTTAAAATAGTCAATAATAACTTGATGGATAAATGTTTATCACAATCAGAAGAAAAAAATCATACATTGTTATTTACACTGCTATGGTTCTAAACAAATAATATTGTTTGTTAATGCAGTCATTGTCAGGACAAGGTCAAAATGTTTTTGTATCATGGGAAAATACAAAACAATAATATAGAATAGTTAGACATAGAAGATAACTGTTAATTTTTAAAGTCAGAAAGTGAAAGCTGAAACTAAATGCTCATTATAGTCTGAAGTCAGTTTTATTCATGCGTTGCTCACCCTAAAGAGTGTGTGTGCGTGCGTGTGTGTGCACACAAGTGCACAGGAAAAGAGAAATGGAAGACTGTCGATTTCAATAACATATGCTACCCCTTCAATAAGTAGACCTGCAGGGCTGGAAATGGACAACATCGCATCCTTTTATCTCTCTCTCTCTCTCTCTCTCTCTCTCTCTCTCTCTCTCTCTCTCTCTCTTTCTCATATCATATGCAGATTGATTATCCAACACACTAAGCTTTTTTCTGTACTTTTTCTTATTTCAACACTCATTACCATCCTGGGCTGTAGGTCTGGGGTCAGAGAATAACTATTGGAAGAAATTAGTTAATTAATAATTTGTTGGCAATTTTGGTAAAAGATTTTGTGAGACTCCCGAACTTCATTAGATTGTAATTCCGGATGCCAGACGACGGATGTCAAATTGTTGGCAGTGTCGGGAGAGACCTGGAAATAGCAGTCATAACAAGCATCCTGCTAGACAGGTGTCTAGAGATAGGAGGAAACATTTTCTCAGAACTATCATCTTATTGATTTTAAATTATATTTACAACCTTACACTCATTTAGTTCATAACTTTATGTTATGTAAAGATAATAAGGTTCTTTTTCATTTCGGATTCTGCATTAGTGCCCAGCACGTTTTATGTGTTAAATTAATAACTATAAAATTAATAAATCATATAAGGCAAATAAATAGTGTTTATTGGTATTATTTTAATGTGATTCATGATCTAGTACAGACCATAATAATTCAGAAAGTTACAATTATTCCTTCAAATTCTTGTGAAATGTTTCTGAGAAGAAACTTGTAGATTGGATATTACTGGTTAGTGATTTAAGTTATCCCTGAATTCCACAAATGCAGAATTCTCAATTCATTCATTTATAGGGCAAGGGGACACATGTACAGAGTTACTTGCAGAAAAAAAGAATCAACAGGTTTATTTCATGCAGGGGGAATTAAATTTTGAAAATGTGTCTCACTTCACATTAGGAACCAAAAAGCAATTGGATCTCTTACAATTCCTCTGAGAAAAATGTATGAAAAAGAAATTTAAAAATTGGAGGCGCTCCCAAGGATTTGATACCTTCTGAAGATAAGATGTTATGCAAAACCATGAGGTGGTAGCTCTTCTAGAAAGTTCCGCGTGATCTGCTGAGCAGAAAGACATCCGCAATGTGAGGAAGACTTTACTGTGGTGTGAGAACCTAAGGCAATTGGACAGAGGATCTTTCCTGTGCTGAGGCAAGATGCAAACCTCACTTGTGCTCAGGGTTCCACAGTGGTTTAGAAATTGCCAAAGACAGGCATCAGTGGGTAGCAAATGCATGAAATGATGCACAAGCAAAATCAGAGCAGTTAGAATGTAACCCCATATTTGGGTATATTGGCATCTCTTCTAGTAGATAATAATGAATGATTGAAGGATATCCATTTTCTCCTACTACCAAATACTAAGATTGGTATTAGTTGGCATAACAGAAGACTCACACTATAGCATTGTGGTTTGCCATTTGGAAAGTTCTGATTCCGCAGCTGTCAGAAACTTGTTAGATACGTTTCTATCATTGTGTTAACTATATTTCTCTGAAGATCTACTACTATACATTCAAAAGGATGGTCAGGCAAACCCTCTGACCAATGCATACCTCTGGTTTGTGATTAGAAAATACAGAAGTGCAGAAGTACTGACCATTCTAACTCACTGGAAGCAAAGCTACATCGCATTCACTATGTTTCATGTAGTAATTTATAGAGTTGAATATTTGCAGGTTCTTTTTTCTTTTTTATTTATGTAAAACTTTGATGTGAAGACCATTAAGACAAACAAACAAACAAAAAACAATTCCAGAAATGATTTTTACCAAAATAATCTAAGAAAATTCCATTTCGCAGTATACAATAACTATTCTCAAAAAAGGAAAAATTTAAATAACATTTTGCTACTAAAAGACATATAAAACTGAAAATTCTAAAAGCATTCAGTTTTCCTTCCACTTAGACATTTTAAATCATCACAGATGGTGACTTTCGATATATTTAGTGAACTAGAGAGAAGAGGTTCAAAGCTTCTGAATTTTGCCCATGCAGTGTCCAATAATCCTCACATTTCTTTCCTCATAGAATGTGACAATCTTACTCCATAAATTGTCCTTCTATTTAATGAAATTTATAATTAGAAACTGACTTTTATAGTTCATGTGGTATCATCACTTATTCATATATAGTATTATATATTATACAATCTCTAGTTTTTACTAAGAAAAAAATTGGAAAAGTTTTATGATTTTCTGTGGTTCCATAGATATTAAGGAACAAATCTGGATTTCAACTGAGATCATCTGATTTTAAATATGGTGTTCTTTACTAAATTATATTTGCTCTGTTTTCTATGAATATAAGCACTATTTACAGCATGGCATTGATTTTTGGTCTTTTTTTTTTTTTTAGATTATAGTGTAAAAAGAGCAACCTTGCCTTCCAAATATGAAAGCCTCAATTCCCACTTATTTAAGAAATAAATGCACAGAAAAATATTTAAAAACTATACAGGCAATAGACTCTGAGACAGAGATAACAAACACCATTCATTTTTCTACTGACTAACGTAATTCATAGTTTCTAGATCAATTTTCTCTGCATATATAATGTCACTGGTCAAGTTCCTTTCACTCCACCATGATTCTTATGCTGGTTGAATTGTTTCATATTTTCATTTCATATTTCATATATGTATATAATTATTTTGTGCTTCTAAATTCTTGATTTTCCTGGCTACTTTATGATGGTGAAATCTGAAAAACAGATAAGGTACAAATATCTCAACAAGCTAGACTATAAATGCATGATTTATTTTCAGAATATCTTCAGTTTTAATGCTGCTCATTTTCAGTTTGGACACCAACATTCATACTATTTGGATCTTACACGCTATCTGATTTAATAAGAAACATTTATTAATTACTATCTATTAGAAAATTTTCCACTAAAAGATGTTACTAATATTAAGAAAACAAACTAAATTCTGTATATAACTGTGTATACAAACTTATCCACAGAAAAAAACTAATCCAAATGCTTGGAAAGGGCAAAATATCCAACAGAAGGTGAGAGAAATACAGGCTGGCAAGTTGTGAGTAGCTAACTCGGTGGGAAGAAACAGTAGATCTTATGTGTAAGAATCACTGGGCTTTTAACCTTATGGAACAAATTAAAAGGAACACTCACATAATGACTCTTCTGACTTCATTTTGCTTGCACTACCATAGTAAGAGTCAGAGTTAGGGTTTTAAACTCAGTAAGACATCCAGCAGCTGTTAAAATATTTAAGCAAGTCCAAGATAAGGTATTCTTTCTGGAACACATGGTACAAAATGCTCTACCAGAAGCAAACCTTTTCATCTTTAACATCTGCACATACATGACTAGCTTAAGTGGTACATTGCAGTTTTATTCAGCAGAATTAAATATCCTAATAAGATCTGTTTTCAATTTAACGGTAAATTTTCAGCCTATTACTTCAACTGTTCTTACAAGTATAATTATAATAATACAAATTAAAAATGAAAGATTAATCAATATATATATTTATATGTAATGAATTAATCACAAATTTTTAGAAAACTATGCACACCATTTATAATGCCACCTAAATACAAAAAGTAGATACACTAATATACCTATGCCACTTTTAAATATTTGCCTCATAGGTATAGCAATAGCCCAGTAGTAAGACTTTGCCAGTGGGTTAGTGCCTGGGAGGAAATAACATCTGACTCTTAACCTCAGATAAATTCCCTGTGTTTCCATTATTATTTCTAAATCTTAGAAATGTATATGAAGTACAAGCAAAACTTTCAGTGCCAGGGATTTAACTCAGAGGTTCTGGTGCCTGCCTCACAAGCACAAGGACCTGATTTCGACCCCCGGTACAAAAAAAAAAAAACAAGAAAAACTTTCAAGATCTTTAGGTCAATATATGTTCCTCTCTCAAAAGTTTCAAGCTTTATCAATTATCTGAAAGAGTTGTCAAACACATATTATGAAATTCTATGATGAAAGTGTGTTTCAAATATAAGAAATAGTGGAGAAATATCCTCTTCCATAATAATGAATAACATGTGGGCAAGGAAAAAGGGGATAGTAGATAAATACTGAAATGAGAAGTAAATTAGTGAGCTGGAAAATAGATCAGAGGACATAATTCAGAACAAAACACCACAGTTTGTAACAGCTAAAATATGGAAACAGCCCAATTGCCCATCAGCGGGAGACTAGCTAAAGAAGATGTGTTTTTCTTTAAAAAAAAAAAATGGAGTAATAGCCCTAAAGAATGAGAAATTAGAAGCATTTATAGATGATTGGATGCACACTGAGGCAATACTCAAGTAAAATAAACAGTACACACATGCATAAACACCTAATAGTTTCTCTGGTTTGAGAAACTGAAAGTGTTAAATGAAGATCAAAATGTATAATAATGTGAAATAGGAAGAGAATGTGCAAAATGGAAGGGGAAGTGGGAGGGCTTGGGGCAAGGAAAGGGGAATGGAACTAACATGAGAAAATGAAAACAATGGAAACAAAGACTTCATAAATAGGGAAGGGGGGAGGGGTTGAGGGGAGGACAAGATATGGGAAAAATAAGAATCAAGATCTATCATGTAAATGTAAAATCTCCAAAAATGAATGACATTATATTGTATACCTAAAATGTACCAATAAAATTTTAAAAAAGAAGGAAAACACCACAAATACAAATTCATACACAATAAGGAAACTGTGTTAAAACAAATGAAAGATAAGTGAGGAAATGTAAGATAGAGTAAGAATTTATATGAGGAAAGTAGCAGAAAGCATGAAATATTTGAATTGAAATGATAGGAATTTTCTAGAAGAGAAAATTGGAAAATAAAGTCAACGATTAAAGGAGGAAATTATGTCTAGATAGGGGGTAATTATTTCAAAATCCATACTCAAAGATTTGTCAAGTTAAGAACACTGAAGACAAACAAAAATATCAGAAGCAGCTATGGGAAAATCAGAATGGCTACACCAGTAGTGGCAGTTAGCACAATTGAATATTTTCAGCAACTATAACAGATCCCAAAAGACAGTGAAAATATTTTTAAAATTTTGAAATATTGAAAATAAAACCAAAACCCTAAGCCTAGATAAACTATTAGTGAAGAATCAACTCAAATATATTTACTTTTAAAAGTAGAAGAATTAATATTTTTCTAGGCACAAAACATTTAGAAAGGATGAAGAAATAGTAAAACTAGAAAAAAAAAGGATAAAGAAACAAGATTGGAGAGCAGGGGAGTGGGGAAAAAATAAAAACCAAGATGTATCACATAAAGGTAAACTTTCCAAAGATGAATGTCATCATAGTGTATACCAATAAACTAGATGAATATAAAAAAAGAAACAATATTGGAAGAAGGAAGAGATAATCATATTTTCTATCAAAAGTAAAAAGAAAAATAACGCAGTCTGAATTTTAAATTAAGGTGAAGAAAAATATACATGGAAATAGAGAGCGGGTCACAGATTTCACTGTTAACATTTCTAAGGTATTAATATAGCTGATATAGTACATAGATATAACCATCAAAAGAATCAAAATGAATGCTAAAACGTTCAAATAGGTATAGAGGAAAGTTAAGTAATAAAAATCGGATTACTCCAAAGAACATTAGAAAAAAAAAAATTGAAAGAGTAAAAAGTGTAGTCAGTAAAAACAAACAAATAGAAAGAAATTGTTATAGCTTGTATCTAGATGTCCATGCACTCATAGTTGGGGCTTTGGGGAGTGACTGGATCATGGGAATGCGGGTGTGTGTGATCATGGGTGTGTGATCACGTGGCTGTGGGGGATCAGATCAGCCCACTGAGTGTGACTGAATGGATTTACTGAAGACAAAAGTTCCAACCTGGATGTGAGTGGCACCAAATAGGCTCATAGCCTGGGTGGAATAAAAACGGAAAGTAGAAGTAAAACTGCGGCTTCTTGCCTGCCACAAAATGAGTTTCTGCTGTGCATGCTGCCCTGCCTTGGAACCACCTGACTGTTAACTAAAACCTCTACAAACTGTGAGCTGAAATAAATCTTTTCTACTTTTACTTGTGAGTGCTGGATATTTTGTCTCAGGAATGAGAATGTAACTAAGGCAGGTTTAAAACATATTAATAAAACAATAAATTATAGCTAGGTACAATCTCTAAGTTATAGCTAAATAAAATCTGTATATATGATGTGATATGAGGAACATAATTGATATGAATACAACAAAAACTTAGCAGATAAAGATAAGAACGTTCCAGGCCTCCTGAAAGGAACAACTTTAACCAATGATCAAAATATTTAAGAACAACAGTCATGGCTCAGGATTAGAAATGATTTTGTCTTAGTTGGGATTTTGTAAAATTAGGCATTACTACTTAGGGAAATATTGAAACCTCATGCTGGGCAAATTTTAAGTGAAAGGATTGTATTTAATGTGTTGATCTTTTTACTACTAAGATCCTGTTATATAAAACTTTTTAAGACAAACAAAACAAAATTTTCTAAATATAGAATAAATACATTTTTCTATTTAAAATGTCATCGAGAACAATATTTTGAAGAATTGTTTTCTTTGTCATGGTATCTCAGGGACTTAATGTGGTGTCTAGATATTCAATATAATCTCAATACTTATTTTTTTAATTAGAATGAGTACTGGAATATTCAATACAATTTTAGGAAATAATCAAAGAGAGAGAGGAAAAGTAGTATAGACTATGTAGTATAGGTTGAAACAAAGTTATAAAACCTTCTACAGTAGGAAATGTAAAGTGCACACAGAAAGTTTTGAGTGTTTTCAAAATATATTTGAAAAAGAATAACTTCACCCGATAGAATTGTATATAACCAACTAGGATAAAATATAACTTTATGTTGACAGAATTATGTCTAGACAAGTATTAACTTTTTTCAAAGCAGAAACTGTTAACATTAATATTTTCTATCTCAAGGGAGTTTATTCCAAAATACAAATTTATAAGCATACTGTACTCAGAGTAACAAACCTAGTGAAATCTCTATCTAGAGACTAGACAGACTTTAATTGTACTTTTCCATCTGGAAAGGACCAAAAGGACCAAATAGGTTTTATTAAAAGGATACTCATCATAACCACATTTATTACAATAAATGTTTTTCCTGGCAGGATTTGGATATTTGAAAAGATTTGTTTTCTCCACATATAATTTGTGAAATCATTTTCTGAGTAGTATATGTTTTAGTTTTACCAAAATAAAGTATTATAATATTTACCAGATATGACTGCATTTCCTATAGCTCATACCAACGGAGATTAATTTTAGGTTCTTTCAGTAGTATGAATTAATTGCAATTTCTTTCAATTCATGGGAAATTTACCCACACAGCCATATACTTATTCCCTTTTAGTGGTCACAGACAACACAAAGGTTCCTTATTCCATTTCTTGTGTTAGTGTAATGATTGTTGTTTCCCAATAGGATAACTTGAAAGAGATATACACTTTACCTCCTTTTAAGCTGCTAAAATTCTATTATGATCACTAAGGCGTGATCTGATCTTTTAGATATGAGAAACATCAGCTATAACAGTCTTTAAAAGTTTTATTTATAAGCTGCATTATAAAAGTATGTATCAGGTTCCTTTGTCATAACAATTTTGACAGACTTTACTGATCAAAAGATTTGGCTAAGGCGTTTTTAAATATTCAGATTTGTGGATGCATCCTTTTGATTTTATAATGCAGTAGTTCAGGGAGGCCTAGGAACCTGTTCAAGTCTCCTCAAGTGACTCTTAAAATCAGGTTAAGAAATATTGACTCACTAGGTGTTGCTACCTCAGCATTCCATCTGCATGCCATATGGTATTGTGTGTTTCTAAAGGAGGTAACATATTCTGAAGTATCAGCTTAAAGCAGGAAGATAAGCCCCAGAGCACAGTGACCCTTGCCCAGAAGTTCAGAAAAGGTCAATGGTAAAATTTGCTTTGGCTGCATTTATCCAAAATTTATCCAACTGTATTGAAAATATCTGTCTTTGTTTTGAAGCAAATAAGATGGTAATATAATTGGTGCTTTATTGCAGATTAAGAATCATGTAGAAAAATGACATAGGAAACTTGGAATTAATGGGTTAACTCTCAAATACACAGTCAAAACATTTTGATCCAAATCTGCCAACCTCAAATAGGAGTACTCCAATTTCCAAATGGCCTTTCATAGAAAGTACAAGTCATTTTTGCCTTTTTTATATGAGACTTTTGCATTAGGATCTTGCTTCCTCAGTAATGCATATTAGTGCCTAACACCATGCCATCTATGTAGGAAGTGCTCAATAAATGTTGAACAAAGGAAGCATGTGGGGAAACAGAGTGGGTATTTTAGAAGAAAGAACAAAACTAATAGTTTCCATTTACATTTTTTGTAAAATTTTCCCTATTGATGTTAATTTAGCTCTTGCTGAGTTTACAAGCTTCAAGAGAATTTTTACAGAGAAAAATAGGTTAAATCCTTTCCCTATGTTTTTTCGTATTCTTAGTAGATAAAATCAGAGACCTAAAGACTGTGATACACGTAGTCAAATGATGGCTTATTAAATCAACCTTCATCTACCTGAAATGAGAAAAGACTATGAGATAAAAATAATGGATTATGTTTTTGATGTATACAGGAAAGACAATAGTTCATCTAGTTAACTTTGTATAAGTTTTCTTATATTAAAAACTTTTTTATGGTAGTAAGATAGTTATTGATCTTGTGTCTCTATTCAGAGATCAATTTATAAGCTCACCCACTGTAGATTTGGAAATCTTATTCTCTTTTCCTTTGAAATACAGTTTCTTTTCAAGAAAGTACTTTTATTTGCCCCAGGCGGAAAAATCAATACTATTATGGAATAAAAGAGACGTTATTTTCCTATGGTTCTTTGAAATTACAGATGTCATAATTCGCATAAATACACTACATATCACTTTTCAAAACAAGAATTGTAACCGCATAATTTTCAGAGTTCTAAGCAATAAAACTGTTAAGACAATCTAGTTTATTGATTGGTATTCCACCAAAAGTAATTATAAAATCATAATGCGAGTCATATTCTGTGTGATTTTTTTATTCTGTGAAACATAAAAATATTCATAATGCTTAGTAAAATTTTCTCTTCATATATGGGAATTCCATGTGTATCATTCATAATTTTTCATTAAGAAAATTATAATAAAACTGACATCATTCCATTGTATTAAGTAAAATCACTGTGTTATGTGAAAGATAGATGAAAGATAATTATAAAAAGATAGGCAATGAAAAGTAGGACAAGAATTTGTTGAAGAAAGTGTACTATTAAAGAGCAAAGAAAAAGCTAAGTTCACTATTCTAGAATCAGCTTATATGTTTTTAATCTGGAAAGAAACATAGAGCCATAAAATTTAAAAACTAGAAAAGATGAGAAAAATTCAAAGACCAATTAAAACTTAAAACAAAATGGTAATTTTTGTTATCTTGTAAGTTGATATAATTCAATTATCCAGGAATTTATGCAATTTGAATAAGACTATTCAAAAAAGTTGAAGAATTCTTGCTACCACTAATGGAGGTGAGATATATTCAGAGTGGGTTTTAACACGTAAGTGCTGCTACTGATCCTAAATTGCTATTGACACACTGGTTTGATTTAAGGAGATTGCTCATATATGATGTTCCTTGTTCCTTTTTATTTATTCTGTCTTTAGAGAGCAAAAATAGAGGCAAGTCTGGCCAAATATATTTAAATATTTAGCATTGGAAATTCATACTAACCACAAATTTCAGGGGAAGAGTAAACAATTTACTATATATTTAAATTTTGGAAAATCTATAAAACCATTTAACCATGAAAACTAAGGTAGAATTGTTTGTTTTCATTTGAATAGCTTAAGTTGTTTTTCGTGGTGGATTTGCTTGGGCAAGAGTTGAAAATAAGCTAATCTATTTGCACAAGTTGTGTTCTTAAAAATACAGAATTTCCTCAAGTTCGAAGCTGAAAGAGCACACTGCAGGAGAAAGATAGGGAATCGCCTAGCCACTTAGGGGTCTTTTCCCTGTGCTTCTCTGAGCACATCTTTCCTTTGTCAACAGACACTCATAAATACAAGGCATTGAAGTGGTGGAAAGGGCAACAATGTGGCTCCACAGTCTTTGAGAAGCTTCGAAATTAAACGTGATATTCTTGATGGTGGAGAGTGGCTGAAGATCAAGGACAATCAATCTTGATGCTTACAGATATTTTGACTGGAGGAAATGGAAAACTTTTATCCTAGAATATTTCAATCTGCTCTCTCTTCTATTTCATCTCTAGGTCCATATCTAGTGGAATAATAGGAGAAATATGCTAGTAGTTATCAGCTGCTGAGTCTAATTAGGAGCTCGTCAATGGTAAATATTCCAAACAAACAAAAAAGAAAAAAAATCTTTTTTGGTTTAAAAGTATTTGATTTTATTATAAATTTTGCTACTTTACCAACTAGAGTGGGTAATGTATATTCTACCTCTATCTTATTATAAAATCACACCATAGAGAATCTAGGTCATAATTGTTATTAATACACTGCAAAAATACCAAGAATTTTCTGTTTGACCTTTCACAACTCTCGTCAGCATCCTTCCTACCTTCATTTCTGTCTCCTTCAGATTGTCCTCACTGTGGAAAATAAAAATATCTCTCTGTCTTGTTAAAATTAATTCTTAAGTGACCTTGGACAGTCTTTTATCATTCACGAAGAATAATATACACCTGTTTCAGGCTGTCACAGTCTCTCAGGCCTTTTTTTGTTAATTGCAGCTGTGACTTTGTCTTATAAATTGTTTCATTCTCCCTAGAAAAAGGCATCTGTTCTGGATGAGCATCTTATCAACCTACATGCCCCCCCCGCCCAGTTCTCTTCTCTTTTTCATCCATGATTCCATTCTCCAAAAATCTATAAATTTTCCCTTATAAAATTGTAGGGGAAAGGAAAGATTGGAAAGGAAAAATATGAGAAAAGAAGAAAAAGGGGAAAAAGTCTTTGTAAATAGGGAGAGGTGGCGGAGGAATGGGGGAAAAATAACAACCAAGATACATCATGTAAAGTACAAATTTCCAATGATGAATGTCATATTGTGTACCTAAAATGTACCAATAAACTTAATGAATAAAAAATCATTTGAAATCTAAAATTGGATTCTATGCATTGTCACATTTAAAATAACAGAAATAAGTGCATTTTCAACTTGTCTTAAATTTTCTAACGATTGAACAATAAACATAGGAGATATTGCAAAATGTTGAACTTTGTAACACTTTGACAATAATGCTTTTAATTCATAATAATCTGAATGATGTTCTTATATATAGCTAAATTAGGTAGAAGTGGTACAGGCAATCAAACAGGGCTAGACTTCCACAGATTCAGTGTGGAAAGATGAAAACACATTCCAATGTGGTTGGCAGTGCATCTGTTGAAGGCTAGACCTCAAGATAAAGATGGAATAACCACCTGCTCCAAGGGATAAACATTAACCTGAGATTATACTATAATTGGTATCGCCTGATTGAGTAAAGTCCAGATAGACATCAGTCACCCAGGTGGTTGACCAGAGCCTCTGGACCCATACCTTCCCCAAAATGTCTTTATTCTTTCCATGTATCTTTGGTACATATCCTATTTCCCTATTGGATCAATGTAAGTTAGTGGCTACAGCTGTACACTTCTTGGTTGATTATAGTTTGACCCACATTTCACTCACCTTGTGATTTTCCTCTATAAAAAAAAACATTCTTAAATAAATGGCCTCTGTGGCCATACGCTTTCAGATCACTTCCTATTTCTCAGGAGCTATCTCTCAATACAGTTTTCTTACTCTTAACCATCATTATTTATTAGAATTCATTCTTCAATTTCAAAAGACATGAACTTGGTACATCTAACATGGAACAAGTTAAAAGTTATCTTTCCCCTCTGCCCTCAAAATTTTCCATTACAAATCCAATATCTCCAAAATCATTATTGCATCAAGTGATGCATGAATGCTTGCATTATCTTGATTGTGATATCGTCACAGGAGTATGGAAATATTTCTACTTACATAATTGTAACTTCCAAATACTTTCACATTAGTGTATATTAGCTGTACTTCAATGGATCTGATTTTTTAAAGTAAAGAAAAAAAATGAGTGTCTCCTCTAGAGCCACACTGTCCTGACTAGAATACCAGCTGTCCTCATAAAGACCTTCTCCTTGTTTGCTTTTCTTATCAATATTGTAGATACTTTAAGCAAATAAATATCATACTACCTATTGACTGTTATTCTGGCGTTATAAAGAGAATGCAGCAGATATTTTATAAAATACATTCATAGGAAAATCCTTCTTAAAATATCTGCAGACAAATGTTCACTCATAAGCACAGATATTGTATTTGTATAAATATAAAATGAACTGAAGAATGTTAAGGTTCTAGTGTTTTGGGCATAAATTAAGAAAAAGTAGAGTATTGCCTGACATACCTAAAATCATATTTAGAATTTTTTTTTCTTGTACCAGGGATTGAACTCGGGTCCTTGCACTTGCAAGCAGGCCACCGAACCACTGAGCTAAATCCCCAGCCCATAGAATAATCATTTGAGAAACAATTTTCATAGATTTCATTACAGATTACTCAAAAAAGTTAAATAATTAAAAACAATTTTTAAACCAAATAATAAATCATAACTAAAGTCATAAAACAATCCCAATATTCACTGAAATACTTTCTTAATATGCTGTGTGACATAATTGCAATAATAAACTTCTAATATATGAACAAATAAAAACTAACTTAAAATCTTTTATAATAGTCTATCAAAAGACAATACTCCTAGATATTGTCAGTATTTAACTCGTATATTTTTCTAGTTTCAATTCACAAAAAATACAAGTTATATGATTTAATGCATACATAATTAAATAGTCCTGTCAAATTCCCTCCTCCTTCTGCTATATATTCAGATTTTTTTGATATCACATTTTTTTATTTAGACCCAACCATTTTCTCAAAGCATTACCTGAAGTATCACTTCTTTAGCCTGTAGTGATTTTTTTCCTCTGTATGTAAAGGAGAACTTGATTTAATTATTTGGTAAGTCAATGCCACAAATAGTATTTTTTGCCTTGGGAGATTGATAGACCTCAAAAATGTATATTAGGCATATTAAATAGTGGCACAATAATACTGTATTTTTTTACTTTATGACTACATTTTACCATTAATTCATTTACTTCAGTTCTTGTTTTTTTTCAGCATATTTTCCTTAACAGTTTTGAAGAAGTTATGGAAAATCATCCATTGCCTTTTCAGGATTTAAAAATCCAAAAAAGCATCAGCTTGTTGCCTGTTAACACTGAGCAATAGCACTGCAGTGTGCTCTCAGCAAAAAAGGTTCTTTAGAATGACAGTGAAATGTAATGCATTAGGGGGATTCAAGAGAATGAACAGCTACCACCTGATGTTCTTCTGTGCATCCATCCAGCACATCCTCCAGAGAATGTACTGAATTCATCTGCTAGATTATCTAATAATATAATGCTGAAGCACTTTATACTAGAATTATTTTTCTCAGACAATGTATCACTAGTTGTAATGAAAAATGAGATTTCTTCAGAATATACATTTGCATATCTGCTAAACATTTTCTTCTTGTTAAAAGGCATTA
The DNA here is from genome assembly GCF_012274545.1 of Fukomys damarensis. Lineage (NCBI taxonomy): Eukaryota > Metazoa > Chordata > Mammalia > Rodentia > Bathyergidae > Fukomys > Fukomys damarensis. The sequence continues at coordinate 56,702,794 of NW_022900926.1, read as the reverse complement.
TTCTGGTCTGTAGCAGATATTCAATATATGCTCATTAAAATATTAAGAGAAAAATGACACACATATATTTTAATGAGTGCTATGAACATAAGCTGTGTTCCTAACGACCTTTTCCATACGCCTTAGAAAGCCTATGAAGTTTCTCTTCCACTAATAACAACACTTTGCTTCCTGAAAATCACTACACGTGGTGAAAGTTTAATTTTGGAAGTTTAAAACTGATAGATGACAGATTACATACATAGGTAGATGCTAGATATATAGGTAGATAGATAAAAATTTTAAGCAAACTGATTTAGCCATGAACATTTATATATAAGCCACATTAGTACTTGGTGAGTTCTCAAAAATATTGGGAATGAAGCCATTATTTTCCCACCCAATTGTACGGAACATAACACATCATCATTCTCTTAACAAAATGATATTGGCATTTCAATAGTTTCTGCAAGCTTGAAAAATTATCAAGCATGTTTAGTTTTCAAATAACAAGGAAGAATCACCTGTTATGTCTGACTTACAATTTACAAAGTCTTTATAAATAATTTTGGCTAATGAGCACAACAATAACATGGACGGGCAGTGTGCAGAGATGGATAATGGAAACACTAGGCCCTGATTGTTCTATTAAAATTGGAGCAATTCATCACTTAGCATCATTAGGCACTGATAACATGAATTGTACAAAGAAGCCCTTTCAGAATTTTCAGTGTTCTTCAGTCAGCATAGAATATTGGTTAATACAAATGGCACATCTGTTTTAAAATATAGATACTAGTGGCTTAAGGGAATTAGCAATTTGATAATTAGTCACATTTGTAAAATCAGCAAAATAACATAATATGCAAAATTAAATTATAGTGAAGACACCATATGGACCTCTTTCTGTTTTGTGTATTTTATTGTGGCATTGACAAATGACATACAATTCATAACACTGTCATTTAATAATCAAAGTAGCTTTTATTATTTTGTTTACTGGCTTCTCATTTATAAACACTGTAATTTTGCCTTGTGATTAGTAACGAATCTCACTCAGTGGCACCTTTTAATAGAACTCAGCATGGAAAATTTTCCACACAGATTCAATCTCTGCCTGAATCACACTAATCCTTTGATTGGGCTCAAGGAAAGGCTCAGATCCCTGTAGAGTTCCTGATGTACTGACTATTCATAAAAATAATAACAAGGCACCAAGCAGTCAGAAACATAGTCCTTGCACCTGTTCTTTGCTCTGCTGAAAAAGGACACAGGATGAATCTTGTCTAATCTTTGTTGGAACTAGATTTATAATATGGTGATGGAAGGCTTTTTCCAAGATGGGTGCCTAAGACAGTAGGAGAGAGAAACTTAATGGTCATTTAATTCATGGTTATCTCTTTCAAGGGGGCACAACAGAAGATTCCTTTTTAAACACACTAAACACACATATGAATGTAAAAATACATATAAAGAAAATAACTACAAGTAAATATTGCTTGCATATTTTGTGTTTGGACAATCAATGAAACAGATTTTTGATAACACCAATTTTTTATGATGTAGTGAACGTTTGTAGATATATTAGTAGTTGCTTTTCCCCAGGAAACATGAAACTTTATTACAATCTCTATGGTGACCTTGAAGAATAACATCATTAGTTTATACAGTAGGCTTCTTTTTAATTAGGCAACCATGGTTGTTAGTTTTCCCATGTCTGAAATATTAGCTTCTCTTAAATATCAACATATTCATAACTCAAGTCTCACGTTGTAGAGTAAGATTTAGTTGTATCATTAGAACACTGGTTTGTCATTGGCAAATGATACTCATGCAAATAATGGAGATTATTTACTTTTGAAACTTCATTATTCATTCAGGCAACTCAGCAAGGAGAGTTTAATTTAGGGCTATGAAAACAGACATGAGGATGTAAAATACAAAGTCCAAATATTTAGTGCATCTGGAATTGGTCCAGGTTTATACATAAACTTTCTACACATTTTCCCCTAGGGAATATTTTGGTTAGCAAGTATATTTTTAAAATTAATTTACACACTCCTTTCAGGGCATAAATGGAAGAAGTGTTTTTGTTAATTTTAAAGCACACTGGTATTACATATTCACTTTGTTACATTTAAGAAAAATTTCGAGACAGTTTACTTTTTATTCAGATAGTGCTTGTTAGATCATTGTGAAAATGATAATGTGATCACTACACTTCTTTTACTCTAAGATCTCATTTCCTCTAATCACATAAATATTTGTAAAATTTATTTTCAAAACTTTAAGAATGGCTTCAAGCATGTAGTTATCAAGCAATTTCCATAGAGATAAATGTTATTTTCGTTGCTACAAATATAAGAAACCATATTGCATAAAAGGCAATTTCCAAATAGGAAACAGTGTCATCAAAATATTGTAAAAACAAAGCTAACTTACATGAAAAGAGGATTCTATACAGGCAACAGTAAAATTGAAAGAAAAAGTACTGATAAGGTAGGCTTACAACTATAACACATAAATAACGATGAAAATTCTGAAGTTTTCTTTTCATATTCTCATAGGAGTATAAAGAACAGAAGATAAAGCCTACAGCTTACTTTACAAAGAAAAAAACATAAAAGAGTACGTCCTCTGCATCAGTTTGGTCAGGGTTAGAACAGGAAGGCAAAGTTCTGATCTCTCAAAGAGGACCTGAGTGTCAGAATCTCTCCAGTAAGTTCTCAACTTACCGGGGGCCCTAATATTGGTGCTAAATGATGAGAGTAGACTTTCTCCTCAGAATATGAGCAGACATGGGTTTGCATGGTGAGGTCACAACAACTGTGAAATGTGAGCAGTTTCAAGCCTGGATTTGAATTTAAAATGGCCCCAGGAAGGGAGTACACCCAAGTAACTGTGTATACAAATATATAACTTCTCTGATGAAACTCAGCATCAAAGCAGAGAAAAACCAGAGGAAATGAGCCACTCATAATCAAAGGACACAAAACATACAAATAATGTGCTGTAGAACAGAAATATTAGATTGACCTACAGCAGATTCAGACACTTAAAAATGGTTTCATCATCACAAATGGAAAATAAATTAAAAATTAAATAAATTTGTAAAATGTTGGAAAAGAAATAATTATATTTTTAAAAACTGACTTTGAAAAAGTAGCATTAAAACTTCAGAGAACGTGTTAAAATGATATTTGCAATTTACACACAATGAATATAGGAACCAATTGCCGACACAAAGTACAAGAACAGTGGTATTCTTCAGATTGCAGATGAGATAGATAAGAAAGGCATAATGCTTTTAATAAAATAATTATTGGGGAAAATGAGGATAGATGGATGAATCAATTCTACCATATGAATTCTTGAAACTTAATTCGGCTGATGCAGACTACATAGAAGAGATTATTTCAACATAATAAAGACATTCTCAGAAATTTAACAAATTCAAGTTCAGAAAGCTCAATAATTTTGTTAGTGTAAAATAAAAGAAAGCACATTACATATATCTTAATTAAAAATATATAACATAAAAGATACTTCCTTCAAAAAGCACAGAAACTAGAATAGGCCATGGACACACAAGTAGCATCAGATTAAGTACAGACATGAAAGCAGAAAAAAATTGGAATGGCTTACCTTCCTAAATATACTGATGAAAATAATTTCAACGCAGGATCCTATATACAGTGAAAATATATTTCAACAATGATGGTGAAGTAAAAATATTTTTAGATGAAAATGAAAGGATCTTTTTATAGTACCAAATCTTTGCAAAAGCAAATTCTAACGTATAGATAATTTCAAATCTGTAACTACCTTGTTAACTGACGAAAGTGAAACAAAGTAAAAAAATAAGATATATAGCTCTGGTGAAAATTTCAGGCAGGAAAATCTTAGTAAAGCGTAGAGAGACTAAATTACCACATACACCATGTGAAAGGCAAATCTTAGAAGAGATGATAATTATTTAACTTTGAGAAATTCTTGCACATACCCACATCTATCTACCTATCTATCTATCTATCTGTACATGCATTCAAGCATACATGCCTTTGCACTCATAGAAGTATTATTCACAACAGCAAAGAAATAAAGCTAAACCAAAACCCATCTAAAATTAAATAGTTTAATACAGCCATTTACTCCAATATTATGCAATAGTGAATGAATGAAGCACAACTGTGTGCACCAATATGCATAAAGCTGCAACACTATTAAGTAGTCAGTAGTAAGTCATATGTACACATGTGTGATATATTTTAGTCACGTAAATTTCAAAATTAGGGACTGGCAATTAGCATATAGAATAAATTGACAAAAGTGATAAATCTATAAAGAGCAAGATAGTGATTAACACAAAAATCAGCTCAGTGGTTACCTCAAGGGATAAGTAAACAATAGGTGATGGAGAGAAACATAAAATTATTTTTGAATATGTGGAGATTCTAAATAGAGTAAAACCATGGTTGGTGAGCATAATTCTTTCCAAAAACATTCTGTAATCCAAAGCACTTATATATTAAAGCAAATTTCCCCATAGGAAACAATGAACACTCAGAGGATTCATTCCACTACCTAAAATTATTCATATAAACATGATTACATTACTGTAAAATAACAAAAATGATAAAGTACAAAATATAAAGAAAATTTTAAAAATTAACCTGGTATGAGAGGGAGAAGAGAGTGGAGGGTTATTGTGCAGGATGACTTTCACCATCACTGATAGAATTATTACTATCTATTGGCTCAATGGATTTTCTTTTTGGTAAAACTGTAATAAGAAACCTATACAATGGCACTTGCTTTCGCCTTCTTTTGAGAATTTTGTGAAAATATGAGCAGCAGTGAGTTTGGGATATTTTCTACAAAATTTTGCACTGTTTCCCACCATGTCTAATTTGAAGTGAGGGCTCCTCTTCCTTTGAGATTTCCTCTGTAATCTCTTACTGCTGGCAAATGATAGCCCATAATCGTGCAATGGGACAGAAAGAGAGAGAGAGAGAAAGACAGAAAGAGAGAGATGGGGGAGAGGGAGAGAGAAAAAGTGATCACATAAAGCTCAGCATCAGGTACCACTCGTATTGCAAGATGTGGTTCACTTATCAAGTTGAAATATATTAGAAATGTTTGCTTGTATTCCCGCACATTCTCAGAACAGGTAACTTGCAATCCAAGATTGTACTGTACTTCTAATGCTTAAAAGAAGTGATGGATATATAAGCTTTGAAAATACTCTGAAAACTACCTATAGTAATATATACTGTTTTGTTTAATGATAATCTTGAAGTCAACTACAAAATTTATATAGAATGAATTTTTACCTATTAATATATTTCAATTTGTATTCCATGTTTTACTTGCATGGAAAATTCAAAATTCAAAACTAGAGTGAAAATAGTACTGCTGACTTCTTAGCAAAATTGATCAACACTAGCTAATTAAAAACTTGGTCTTTAGCGTTACTGTCTATAAAGGTAGAAAAAATGAGCACTCCATTTATTTATTTATTTGTTTGTTTGTCTGTTTGTTTGTTTATTTATTTATGGTATCAGTGATTGAACTCGGGTCCTCGCTCTTGCAAGGCAGGCCACCAAACCACTGAGCTAAATCCCCAGCCCTGTTCACTCCATTAATTTAAGACACAAGTACTAATGACACTCACATATTTGTAAATGTGTTGAAGTGAAAAGGCTGTTTTAGAAGTTTTTTTTTTCTTAAGTCACGATAGCTGATTCTAAAGCCCTTTAAATCTCCTTCCAGACTTATTGAATCCCACCATCCTACCACTCCAGCTTTTAGTTACAGCAAAGCAAATCCTTAGTACATTGTGTCAAGGTTATTGAGGCCAGTATCAGGAAAATGGTATACAATCTAATGGAACTGTTAAATTACAAATATACAACATGCTAGATGGCTAAAGTTTTGTGGGAGTCACTCCCAGACAGTGTCACAGAGAGTGCAAACATCTGAGACTTAGATTTAGATTAATTTTACCCAGGGCCCTACCACGGTATTTACAGCCATATATTCCTAGGAAGACCTTTACTATTTAGGTTCTTTCATTTTTAGGATTAAGAGATAATGTAGATAAAACATTTGCATTCTTCCTGACACATAAAATTGTCAAATTAATGTTGACCACCTTATAATGAACTTAACCAGAATTTTTTTGCAAATACACAAATATATTGATAACATAGCAGTCAGTGAAGGGATAAGGGCAGAGCAATGTAAAATTTTTCTGCAGATGCAACAAACTACTTCTGAGGTTGACTTTAGCATTTTTTGTGAGATTTTAAAATATGACTATTATTTAAATGTTGATATATATATGTATATATATGTATATATACATATATATATATATTAAATACAGATATTTCTATTACAATACTAGAAGAAATGTCCCCTCATTTTCTAATGGAAATAATTGATGGAAAATGAATAGATACTGCATCTTTTATTTGTTCTACAATTTTTTAGATGTCCCAGTATCCCAAACTGTATTACATCACAACCTAAGCTTAAAGCTGGGGAATATTGAGATGAAACAGCAAAGTAAAGCTGGCTTTAGCACTGAAGGAGAAACTTTACAAGAAAAAAGCAGCATTAAATACAGGTGCCTTAATGAAAAGATGTACAAATGTAAATTTCTATATCAAATTCAGAGGATAAAACAAGACAAATGACATTTTAAAAGTTTATATTTTCTTAGGTTCCTCAATGAGGAAAATGATGCTCACTTTATAGAAGCCTAATTAATTTTAAGCAATGGCATTACATATAATTTTTAAATACTTACAAAAGTTTTCTAATCAATTTTGCTAATAGCTATTAGTCAATTGCCATTTATAGTATGGAAATACTACTATATTTTATAAATTATCATTGAAAATGTAAATAATTCATTACTATGTCAAGTTCTTTATACATCCATAATTCTTTTTTTTCTGTCATTGAGTTTATTGGTACATTTTAGGCATACTGTACAGTTACATTCATCATTGGGATCTTGTACCTTTACAGGACAGGTCTTGGTTCTCATTTTTTCCCCTTATCCCTGCCCTCCACTCCCCATTTACAAACACTTTATTTCCATTTTTCCCTTTTCTCATATTTTTCTTTTCCCTTCTTTCCTTTCCCCAACCCCTCTCACTTTCTCTACCCTTTTAGACCTTTTCTTCCTATTTCACACTGCATATTATACATCAGATCTATTTTTAAATCAGAACTTCAAGTCTGCTTGCAACCTTCACTGTTCCTAGCTCACTCTGAACTGTGACTGTCTCTGACTTGCACTCTCACCAACAGTACAGTGCCATCACTGTTGACTTTAAGCATTTAGTCTTGCCCCACTAATGGCTGTCAAAGAGCAGTTATATAGCACCAGTAATGCCAAAGCAGATACTGTGCTCTATGCTCTGTATTAACTGCTTGTCACATACATAATAAGGTCCTCTCCGTCTTCTGCAGGGCTCTGGTCCCCTCCTCTTCCTACTCACACTCTCATTCCTCATCTCCCACCCAAGGTTTAGTCCAATGAATCTCATCTAAGAGTCTATTTCTTTTAAGAACTAAAACCGCCCTGTGTTAGGGACTATCCCATGGTTTACCTATGCTTCTTTTTACTCCACTGGCTTTCTTGTTCAGGTCTCTCCTTCAGGGAAGCTGTAAATTCCTGACCCCGCCACTGTTGTCCAAGGCCCTGTTTCACTTTCATTCATGGTCTTGTCACCAACTTATATATTCATTTATTTACATATTATTATTTTATTGTCCATCACCCTTTAGACATGACAAACTTGACACAGATTAAATGTGTCTAAAGCATGTCAGAGATTCAGTACTTTATTTGTGAAGAGAATAAGTGATTATTATTAAAGGAAAAATGAATTTTTTTGGTTTTTTGAGACAAGGTCTCACTATGTAGTTCAGACTCACTATGTAGCCCAGGCTGGTCTTAAATTCACAAAGAATCTCCTACCTCAGCCTCCTGAGTGCTGGGATTATAGGCACGCGCCACCACACCCGGCTCAGGAAAAATGTATTTAAATAATAACTACTTATTTTTTTCATACTGAGGATCTAATTTACTGCAGTAACTACTATAAGGGACTTCTTTTTATAATGATTTTCATTAATTCAACAGGTAAAAATTTGAAAACAAAATATATTCTTATTTTAAGCTAACATAATTACATGAGACATATCTTGCTTAAAGTCGTCATATATAAAACAAAGTTTTCTTTTATGGGTTAGTGCATTTCAGAAAAGAAAAGAAAACTGACCCAAATGCTAACTTTGGTGTCTCTGGAGTTTGCTTTCATTCTACAAGTAAAATGGGGGAAAAATGAGGTAATATTGTCATTACTGAGTAAAAGCTTGCATATAAATTTAACAGGAATTAGCCATCCTGTATTTATTAAAGCGAATTGTACCTAGAGGAAGGTAATATGAATTTTACCTAACAGGAAATTTGGGGAAAGGAGTGTGTCCACGTTTTTGGTATTTTTGTTGCACAGTGTATTTGCATACAGTTTTATGAATATAATCTTTACCTGCAAATGACAAACAGACCAGGATTGAATCCCTAATCTAAATATATAGAAAATATTCCTTCTTCTGGGAATTTTAAATGGAGGCAAAATATTCTAGTTTATTTTGGACTGGTTTCTTGAAGGAAGCAAATTAAACAATGGAGTATCCATCTTCTGCTTGTTAAAGAAATTGTCTTATTGGCTAAGAACTAAAATAATTTGTCTTATTGGAAGGCAGGAAAATAAATCAGGTAAAAGAGAAAGAGAAAGATTAAAAAAAGAAAAAAATTTTCTTTTCACGGATGATATTCTCCCATTGCTTCTAAGAATCTTGTCTGCATTACTGTTTTAGATTCCAGGAGTAACATCTATGGGCACTTGATTCTTAAAAAATGCACCCTTAAAATTGTATTCCCTTATTTATTATATCTATTGTAACTTAGTTTCTATTACTTGAAAATTCTTGATTATGTGAGAATCAAAATGAATACCAATCTCCACTTAGCAATTTTGCCAACCAATCTTGCATGCCTTAAACAGAAAATTAAACTAATCTGATTAATTGCTGTTTCCACTGCTATGTAGGCAACTGAAAATATAAAATACATTTTCTATCTTCAAAAAATAGTACTGGGCTGAGGTATTTTTAAATGTCTGGAATAGTGACCGTAGAGAGTGGTCTACAGGCTATTCGGTACTGAACCATGTGAAAGGTGCAGATAGTGGTAACAAAGTGATTTCCGGTAAAACTGTCCTTTACGTCCATGGTTTCTCACTGTTCCACACAGGACCAAACACCTGAAATTGTAAATAAGGTTCAAATTCTCTTGGAACACCTCTTGGATATTTTGGTATAAGAAGACCTGTAATTTATTCATTCTGAAAAGCCTACCTTTTGACTTGAAAAAGAGGGAGAAAACAAAGGGTAGTCACTTGCAGAAGAGGAGCCGGTCTTTCCCATGAGCCATAGCCTATATAGCATGGCTTGGAGTTTGTCAAAGCCATGAAGACTTCCACAACTCTTTCACTTCTGATTTTTTCCCCTTTATGACATTTTTGTGTAAAAACTTTGAAGTTTGTTTTCAGTTGATTACACTGTCAGTTATTCTGCTTCCTTATATTATATAATGAGAAATTGGACTTGCAAGGCAAATTATCTCCTTTTCTCAATGGCTTCACAATTTAAAACGATGAAGCAAATAAAATCAACAATTCAATTATCACAAAACCTTTTAAGTAGGATCTAGAAATGAAAAATTTTCCTATGTTCAGACATACATTTCCTATTTCGGTTACCAGCAATTTGTAATTCCAGAATTACATCAACCTCCTAAAGCAATGTGTGGTGTTTCTGTGTCATGTGACTCTGGCCTCACTTGCAATTGCTGATTCTCCAAGAGCTACATGATTGTGTCATCTCCATGGAGTCTAGAATGACATAGCATTCTTGTGCAGAAATGAGAAGACTTGAGGAGCCTCTGCAACACCCATCTGGGTCTTGAGAACCTTTAGATAACTGCTTCTTCTCATTAGGGACTCTCACACTTTTGAGACATGCAAAATGAGATCACAAATTTTAAAGTGAGATCACAAAGAAAAGACTACAGTCTTAATTGTTCATAAATAGAAAGCTCTGTGAAAGTTTCAATTATTTAAAAATCATTTTGCCCGGAAAGCTAACATACATTCTAAAGTTTATATTATCAGGCTTGCAGACCATCCCTTGGAAATTTTCCATACTGCGCTGTGGTTGCCAGATGAAAATTTTCAATCTATGCTTCCTAAACACTTCATTCATATTTTCTCTCTCTCCTTGTTTCTGCATATTTCAGAATACTCTGGTGTAGGAACCAGCCTACATGCTTAAACCTGACCTTGGGGTGATGAGGATGAAAAGTAGAGACACAGAATTAGGTTAAAATGTTGAGGGCCAGGGGGCTCTTATCTCCCTTCAACAGAAAACCCTGAGTGGCCGGTGTAGCTTGGCTTTATTCACTCATACACAGTACAAGCAACTAGAGTTACAAAGGACTCATCTGTCCGCTACCCTTCATGGTATTTATATGGGTCACAGCCGGATTTCAGGTGGTTTTACTTTTCCCTGCAGTGTGTCAGCATGGGTGCAGCTGTCATTCTTAGTGTTCACCAAGGAGGCCATTAGGACTCAATCTTCCTATCTGGTCTCCCACACTCTGGAATCAAAGAAATCAAGTCATTAAACCCTACCTTTCCCTTTATATATTGGGAAAGAAGATCAACCCACAGCTAAAGCCATATCTGGAAATACTGGGTCTGGGAGAATGGCAGAGAATTGAAGTTTTGTCATAGGAATGGTCTACACACACAAGGAATCTTAGGATTTCTATAATTCATCAATGGATATTATTTGTTAAGAACATAAGGGATAAGGAAATCAAATAGATTTTGGTGAGGTTTCTGAAACTTACAGAACCATAACCTCTTCAACTGAGAAACAGTGTTGATTGCTTAGACTTCGTCATGATGTGAATCCATCTGCCAAGTGTAGGAACCAGCTGCCCAGAGTAAGGGCTTGAGGGTAGGGTGGGGGCTCCATGTGTCTGATACGATCTTCTTCCAGGGATGCCAGTCTTCCTAGAGCCAAAATTAGCCCCTGCAGCCATGATGGCCAGGAGCCACAGAGCTGGGATGACAGCTGCAGCAGCAGAAAGTGTCTGATTGCACTCTCAGTTGAGCAGTGTTTCCTTGTTCTTAATGACACCAGATGGCACAGCTTAACTGGAGATATTCAGGATGCTGGTTTTGAGTATGTGATGACCTTATGAGGAAAGCTGGGAGGTGAGAGAAGATTGAGAATGCTTGGGAGAAGCTGGAAAGAATATTTGTAGTAGAAGAAGGGAAGTGATGGGTGTTCCTATGATGGAGGTGAAACTGGAACCCATGCTCTCTTTCAGTTTTAGAGTTCTTTCAGTTCTACCACATGGTTCCTATGTTTATCAATATGTGTTTGGAAGCAATTAAAAGCATACTAACACAAGAGAGATCAAACAGCATAAGACAGGCAACAGGAAATAAGTACACATCCACTTTGACAATCCTGAAAAATTCTCAAGCTACAAATACTGTAGAAAAAAACAAAAAAAAAAATGTAATCATTACATACTGCAAACATGTAGTGATAAAAATAAATATTGAAAAAAGAAATATTAAAAGTGAATATTTTGAATCTATGCCACAATAATCTAACACATAGAAATATTATGCAGTAAATGTATATCTTCTTTTTCTTCTGTCTTTTACATTAGCTCTTATCCTTCCCCATAAAATTTTATTAAAAGAAAGCAAGCAAGCAAGAATGAATGAATGAATGAATGAATGAAAAAAGAAAGAAAAAGAGCTAAAGGGTTAAGACTACATTGTTTTCAGGCATTTAGGCACATGAGAATTTAAAAACCTGCCTGGGAATTGATCCACCCTGTACCAGATGGTTTCACTATTAATTTTGTCTTTGAATTCCCCTTTTAAACACATTAGTGAATAAAAGGACACTACAGATGATTATTTCCTAAGGAAGTTGAATGAGAAAGAAGTCACTCACCTTAGCACTTTCTCCAAAATTTCAGGCACTTGAAATGATAGTTCTTTAACAAACCTATGGTAGCCCCATTACGCTTCTATAAGACAGTGCTTGTTACTAGATTAAACGTGTGAAATAGGATAATCAAAACTGTTATGCTTAAAATGTCTAATTGATAAAGCTGGATCTCACAGCCCATCCCTACAGTAGTAAGTAACCTTCACATTCTTGATGGTGGCGTGTTGGGACCATGACCTCACTACTGTGTCTCTTATCTCTTCCATATTAAACAATTTCTTAAAGGGAGAAAGAAATGGCCCATTATATTAGTAACAACAAAAATAAAACTGGCTACTTACAATGGATGTAGTTTTGTTTTAAGGCCTCATTATTTTCTTTGTAGCTGAACTCCAAATTGGAAAATTGTGAAAGGAAGGAAAGAGGGGCGGGGTGTCGTGTTTTAGGGTATTATAATGGAGAATAATAATCTTTACTTGGATTACTTGGGATATAATTGTAATATGTGTTATAAAAACATACATGATGGTTTCATAATTGTAGCATTCAAAACTGCAAATGCTAGACTGGAGATTCAAATCAACTTCCACTAAACCACTAGCTTTTAATCGCTAATAATATTTGGAAAAACTGTCCCTGGGATTAAAATTTTCCCAATCTAACAAATAAATGTACAATGAATTTATGTGTCAAGATTTAAGAGAGAGGAATAAGTTTTAAGGGTGAGTGCTTGGTCATTAATAACAGTACCTTTATTGAATATGAAGATTGAATATGAACCTTTCCTACTCCCTTTGGCTCTGTATGAAAACCTCCAGTGTAGGCTATCACATCAAGTGACAGCATCAAGTCTAACATCTGAATTATTCATAGATCTACCCTGCTATTCAGAAGACAGGTGTAATTTTCTCTGAATGATAGGAATTGTTTGTTGCTTAAGCAGTATAAATATATCAGATAATTTTTAATCTTCCGCTCCATTTTCTCAATGGTGATTTAAATGGTAAAAGTCAATTACAAGCTTGAATAAAAGCTACTCTCAACTTTCATAGAAATACATGTAGTCATTTGCAACATAACTTCTACTTTTAATATTCTATTTCTCTAACTTGGAAAATTCTAGGTATGATTATTAGAATGTAATACACACTTTAGTGATTAATATGTACATGATAAAAATGGCTCTATGAAGGGTGAGAAAGAAATGGAAGTGTAAGGATCATATGTTGGAGAGATAACATGGAATTGTTTTTGAGTTCATAAAATCCTTGCTTTTTTAGTATTTTTACAATCTTCCTAAAAAAAAGTCAAAACATACCAATTTCATTGAAAAACAGTATGATCATAGTAAAGTCAATGCAATAAAAACCAAAATTTACCAATTTCAGGGTAAAATTGAAAATGTAATAACAATTACTCCTGTACACTTAAAGAAAGAAAATTTACAAAATACCAATTAATGAATAGATAAGTCACAGATGCTAAGCAACATGTTTATTTCTTCACTTGTATTTTAAATTTTTTTCCATTTGAAAGTGTACATATAGATAAAGTCAATGCAATAAAAACCAAAATTTACCAATTTCAGGGTAAAATTGAAAATGTAATAACAATTACTCCTGTACACTTAAAGAAAGAAAATTTACAAAATACCAATTAATGAATAGATAAGTCACAGATGCTAAGCAACATGTTTATTTCTTCACTTGTATTTTAAATTTTTTTCCATTTGAAAGTGTACATATAGATATAAGACATTATTTTATTGCACTCCTACTCTGTATGAAGATGTTTTTATACATACTATTTTACTTACATTTTTGAACTTTCAACATCTAAATAGAAACAACTAACACATAAAGTTTTAAATCCTTCATTTTCAAATATAAACACAATTTCCACTTAGCTGCAGTCATCCTTTCTTATGACCACTTTCTCAGCAGAATCATTAGCTGGAGACAGTATCACTCTAGAGTTTGTTTATTTATTTATTCAGAATCTCACTATGTTACCCAGGTCAAATTAAAGCTCCTGTGCCCAAGTGATCCTCCTGTCTCAGCCTCCTGAGAAGCTGGGACTACAAATGTATTCCACCATATCTGGCTTTTATTCTGCAGTAGTACATGATATGTTTTCCATAAGATGATAAGAATTGTGCTGGAAGATAAGTTCACCTAGTTTTTTTGTTCTCTCTCCTTCTCCATATGGCTTTTTTTGTATTGGCTTCTTTACTCATTAGAAATTAATGCATTTATCTTAAAATCTTATTTAGTATGTAGTGGTGAAAGTTATTAGTAAATACTGATTTTTAGTCTACAACGATTGTGCTATGCTGCTATTGTACACATTAAGTATAAGTATATTTAAAATATTTGTTGAATTATGCTATTTATATATTATTAATGAGCATTCATTTGATCATTTCCCAGCATAAGAGTTGCTAGAATTGAAAAATTACAAGCAAAATTACACAAATAATATTATGATGGATTGAATGAAATGTACATTCTGAAAGATTTAGCATGCTTCCATCTTTTGTACTGAAAAGGTAAAATAAAAGCAAGCCCTTACTTTTTACTATGACAACACTATTGTGCATTTTTTAGTTGAATAGATGAGTCTGAAAACGAATAAGAAAGCTACCAGCCATCTGAAGACAAACAACATGTCAAAGATTAAATAAAAATAATTATTGTTTAAAAGAAAAAAAAACCTTACAAGATAGCAATGCTAATAGCATTATTTAATCACTCAAGCATACAGTTAAGTGTACAAGAAAGAACAAAGATCAAAGATACAGATTGTATAGTCCATTAGGAACAGCCTTTATCTGTTCTGTGTATTTTTGTTTGTGCTGAGTTTAAAATTTTGGAAAACAAAATTTTTTGTGTCCTAAAAAGATGTATTTTAATATCATTCTGCCTCTCCCCAACCTGTTGAAGTCAAGGAGCTATCCTTTTCCTCATCCCACTGTTGATGCTTCTAAGTAGACTTTACTGACCATTTCCTCCTGCATTTGTCAGGAACTTCCCCATTAATCACACTTTCTCTTCTGTGTTATATTGCTTTTCCACACAATATTTCAACATGCCCAAACTCCTCTGACACTTTTGATATGTACTGAACTATCCTATTACCTCCCAAACTTAAGTCTCCAATTTCTCACCTTCCATTCACTCTTCAATGTCCTATAATCCATCACCGCCCATCAGTATTCCATTGAGAGTCTTCTTTTAAGGCCAGCACTAACCTCTGATAAACCATATTGAACTGCAGCCTTCCTTGGTCTTTTGTCATCATGTGACCTTAAGATACTCTGTCTTTGAATCTTATTCTAGTCTTACTTTCTTGGACACTGTTTCCTTCTGATAATCTTCCTACTTCTCTAGCCGTGCTCAGTTGCCTCCATGGCTTCTGTTTTTCTGTTTTGCTCTGAGGTGTCAGTGTTGCCTGGATTAAACCTTAAACTTCCTATATTTTTCAGGCTTTATCTTTGCTCTGTACCGTCCGAATTAAGAGTTAACAAAACAGAAAAGCCCAACCACATAGTTCACCAAAGATGTTTATGATTTTATACTTCCATACATCCTCCTGTAAACTATTTTATCTTCTACATATTACAGCCTTTGGCTCATTTTTTGAAATTTCAGTGTTTAAATATGGAAAACGTTCAGAATGTACTGGGGCAATTTAGACATCCTTATTTTATGTTCTTAGAGGATCCATGAGTCCCCCCTCCCCCCAATAATATAATTTATTCTATGTCTCTTTGCTAGATTATGATCTCCTGGAGGAAAGAAGTCAAACCAAAAGTGCATCTTCTTTAGTGTACTGCTTAAAAATATAGTGAACTCTCAAGTATATGTCTAAAATGAAATAGACTTTTTCATATTTCACTTTTATTTCTTTACTTGTGAAATAATTATTAACACCAAAATTAGAGAAAAATAAGGGAAAAGGTATTTTTCTTTTCTTAGGGTTTTCTGCAGATCTTCCTTAAATAAACTTATTAAATTATGTCCTATACCTCACATTTCTGTAGGTGTTCACACTTAACATGTCTCTTTTAAAATCCAATCAACATACTTTCTTTTTGTGTAGCCCTGAAATTACCTTCTGCAATCTTGTTTGTGCAGATGTTTTTCCTTAAAAATCAGTTTGATTTGTATATAAAACTATTGCATCTGTAATGCATTTGCATTTTGCTTTATTTTTGCCACTGGAGATGTTCCCTCAGTTTTTGAAGCTCGCAGAGTATGAACATTCTGTGAACATGTATTTCTGTGTTTCATGTGTCAGTCTGCATTAAACTCCAAGAAGATTTTTTTTTTCTTGAGGAACTGATCGTTGTTCTCCTACTCCAGTTAGGCTGAAAAAGTCTAAACTCAGCAATTCTTTTATTGAAATACCACTATACTATAGAGTTAGAAGCCACCATAGTTTATTTCTCAATGGGTATTATTTTCTTCTACTTCTCATTGTCTGTCTGTGCAAAGGGCTTCTTAGAGTGACATGCCTTTCTGAAATAACAAAACATCAAAAATATTTTCAAGAATAAAATTGTGTGATACGTAGGGGAAGAACAAAAAGGGAAAAGAAAAAAATGTGAGAGAATGAAAAGATGAAAATAAAGTGTTTGTAGATGGGGAGGGGAGGAGGGGGTGAAGGGAGGGCAGAGGTAAGGGGAAAAAAATGAGAATCAAGACTTGCCATGTAAAGGTACATGATCCCAACAATGAATGTAACTGTACTGTATCCCTAAATGTACCAATAAACTCAAT
>NW_022900926.1:56662225-56685340 GCF_012274545.1 Fukomys damarensis | reverse complement strand
AAAAAAAAAAAAAAAAGAATAAAATTGTATTAGAGGGGAATACTTCGGAGCCAGTCTACTTTTTATAGTCTTTAATTGAATCTATATCATAGGTGTTTGGCAGGTAATTTTGCAACTGCCATATGGTCATTAAAAAACACAAGAGTCTGGAGTGTTGTAGTTTGTGTACTAAGAAGCAAAACAACCTAACAGATACATTGAATTCAATTCAATCAATACTCCTCCATACCTTAGTGTGGCAGATACAAAGAACAATCACAAGGAAATTAATATGAATTTTTATGTAAGTATGATGTTTTAGAGTATTATAAATGTTAACATAACTACTTCCCCATATAAGTATGTGACAAAGTGATTTTCACAAAATACTTTTTGAATTTTATGGCTGCTGAGAACAAATTTCTACTTATCGTATGTAGTTTAAACTACCTAACCTGCTGTGAAGCTATGAATTGTTATTCTACTCATTCATTTTAGTTTGAAATTTTGGAGGTAGCTGTTTTAATTTTTTAATGTTATGTATATTTGTGCTACAATTACATTCGTTTTAGGCAATGTTATATATTACATACATTATAATGTATATTATACATATAACCTTGATCCTCCCCCCTTCCCCTTGCTTCTCCTTCCCAGGTTTAATTTACTTCTTGTTATACAAACTTGCCAAGCATTACCATCTTCACCTGTCTGTATTTTTAGGCCATCTTCATCACCAATCTCTGTTCACCTGCCAAATATTAGACTTGTAAATAAAATTAGCAATAAGGCCCATGAACCAAAACCTAAGGAAATCCTTAAGTAAGTTCCCTAGCTCTAAGTTGTTGAGATAAAGAAAATATTTACTTTATTTGTTTACAAGAGGCTCCTTTTCCTCTTTTCTATTTTTGGTCCATCATATAATTTCCATATTGTTCATTGTTCAACTCTCTCACTTCCCTGGTTACCATCACCAATTTAAACTAACATTCTCTCTGGATTGACTGTCCAGAGTCAGGTAGATATTTATTGTGTTTGGTTCCCTAGAATCTTAGAATATAGATAATGGATTCTATTGACTGGACACAATAATAGATCCATTTTATTGTTTCATCAGGGGTTTTCACAAGCCTAAGACAAGAACTTGAAGATGTTTTATGAAGTGGTACTACATGAAGCAAAGAATGGAACCAAGTGCATGCTAGTGTGTTTATGCATGGGATGGTCCTAATTTGCACAAAGTATTGACTTATTTTTAACCTAAGTTTCTACATTTGGGCCTCCTGTCATAAAAAGTTGTGTTTAGAGGTGTGGCTGTCTTCATCCCAAACTGCATTTAAAACATTTTCATCAATATGTCCATGCCCACATTAGGCATTAGAAGCCACTTATCTCATTAATAGGCTTGAATGCCACTTAAACATAATAAAGGTACAATATTAATCCTTGCAAACAAAACTTAGTTATGTCACTTGAAATCCAATGTATGTTTAACTTTTCTCATATATCTGATCGATTTCTACTTACTTCTCAATACTGCACTTGGGGTTTATATAGCCACGTAGAAAACCTGCTTTATAAAGTCACAGCTCCTGCTAAAAGATCAAGAGCATATATACAAAGAGATAAGGAAAGATAATAAACAGAATGACTAAATTAGTTGGGATTATCTGGACCTAGCTGTCCTTGAGAACTCTTTTTCCCATGTTCAAAAGCAAAAAGCCATTCAGGAGGAAATGAGTTGGTAGGGATCTTGGCTGATGAGCAAACCTAAAAACTATGACAACTTATCTGCAGTGGCCCTGTCAGTGCTTATGCAGAGCTGCATTGCTCTGAGACCCTCACAGTGGATACTTAAAAAATTCAGACCACCACTCTGATGATGCTTTCTCAGAGAGCATTTCAAAATCATTTTCAGTTAAAGTTCTATCCCACTTGATGATAGGCATATTAGACTTGTTGGAACTCTGAAGCTATTACAAGAAATCATCCAGGGTAATAGGATATTCTTCTGGATTACAAAACCATGGGAGTGTGTATCTGAGATGACTGGTTAACAGTGACAATGATGAGGCTTTAGGAGGTAACCAAAAGTTTATTTCCCCCACAGACAGAAGAAAGGTTATGTCTCAGTAGTGGCTAGGAAGCCCATGAGCACTCAGTATGCATTCTTCATACATCTGGACAGCAAGTGCTACTGTGGCTGATTTCTATGAAAGTATAGAATAATAATGAAGAGATGCATAGTTTGAATTTAAATTCATCCTGAAAGGAAAACAAATCAGCCAAAAAGAGATGTTGGTTACCTATCATAGGAAACACAGATTGCTAAATCACAGCTAATAGCAGTGTCAGAGTGCCTTTTAATTTTTTAAAAGCTTTAAATTAGGTAAGAAAATAATTTGTTAGTAAACATCTTTAAAACTAAAGTGGTTTATAGCTTGAACTGCCAATAAAACTTTTCTAACAGAGGTGATTTGTTTTTAACAAAATGATTGATTTCTGGGTTTACTGTCATACTAATTAATCTAACTAGGCTTATCATTTTAGCCAGAATCTCCTTGCTCTCAAAATTTGAGTATTTTTCTATAACTTTCAAAGGCATTTTAATCTTAACTAAGATCTAAGGCTAAGCAAAAGAAAGCAAGTATTTCAATATGTGCTATTATAATGTCTGGCTTCATTTCCCTTGACAAACTTTTTTTTGATAATCTGATTATAGCCAATTCTGAGTGAAAATCTTTGTATAACTCAATTATTTAATTAGCAATGCTTTATATTTATATAGAAATTTACACTTTTTGAAAGGCAGAGGTTCCTATGCATTAGCTCAATATTAATTCCTTTTTAAAAGAAGAATTAAATCATAATCTTTTTAAAAAACAAAGTGATGGCTGGGTATGGTGTTACACACCTGTAATTCTATCATTCAGGAGGCTGACAAAGGATGATTGCAGCCAATTTGAGGCCAGCCTGGTCTAAATAGTGAGTTCAAGGCCAGGCTGAACTACATAGAGAGACCCTGTCTCAGAGAAGATCTTATTTCACTAGTACATGGGGCTTCAAGTCTGACCAGAGATCAGATTCAGAGTAGGCTACTGATGGGAGGAGATAAGATATATACCTCAGGCATCATGAGGGCTTAGAAAATGTGTTCATACAAAGGCCAGGAGGGGTCTGAAACAAAATGTTAAAAAGAGGAGTCATAGTGTTTTCCTCTCTAGGTCCTATTTCTTAATCCCCCAAAGACCTCTCTAGGTCCTAATCCCCCAAAATAAAAAGACCCAATTAAAAAATGGGCATCTGAGGTAGAGACTTGGCTCAGTGGCTCTATCACATGCCTTGCAACTGTAAGGACCTGAGTTTGATCCCCAGTAACAACAACAATTAAAAAGGGCATCCGAAATGGTGAGAGGCACAGTCTCATGGAGATTGCCTGGGACCACAGTCCCAGCCCTCTGGGCCTGGCAGAGGAATGGTGAAAGGTACAGCTATGCGAGTACATGCATTTGCCATCCCACATGCCTCTGGCCTCCTGCCTAGGCAGGTACCTGTATGCATACCACAGAGTCATAGGGGGTTATAAAGGCCATTGTTCTGAGCTCTGGCCTTGATTTTTATTTAATTCACACAGCAAAAGGTGACAGATTAGTAACTACCACAAATTGTCATTTTTCTAAGCTGTGCTTGATGTTTTTGTGTTGCTGATTATATTACTTGGGCTAAGGTGCTGTGATTGATTTAATCAGTTGTACTTCCTCATATAATGAAGATGAGATTGCCTCAGAGTCATTAGAGACTCAAAACCTGAAGATAAGCTATAATAGGAAGATCAAAGTATTAATCCAGGAATTAAACCAAGGACAGTACCAACAACAAAACTAGACATGAAAAGACATTCAAGCAAAGAACAAGCACAAACAAAGGCTGTCTATCCATCAAAGGCAAATTCCTAAGGAAATTAGGTGGAAAAGTCTGATAAAAACCACCATGTGGAAACATTGAACTGATAGCACAGGAACACAAGAAATGCATGAGTCTCTAAAAAATTCAAAACATAAATAATTCCTAAGATAAACACAGAGACAGTGAGCAGAATGAAAGACATGATTAGAGGCTCTAAAACACAAACAGATAAAAAAATAGATGAAATCAGGACCATGATTGAAGCCATGAATGCCCAGCATAGGAAAGAAATGGAAATCATGAATGACCAATATAGGAAATAAATAGAATTCATGAAACAGATTAAAATAGATAATCAGGAGATTGAAAACACTATTGAAAGTTTACATAACAGATTGAGCCAATCTAAAGACAGGATATTAGATATAGAAGACAGGAAGGTGGTCAGTGACCATGAATAGAATGATCTCTTTAAAAAAGTAAGGTCACATGAGAAATCAATCCATCTCTTAGATGAAGTAAAGAAGAATAATATAAGACTTATGGGAGATCATGAAAAAGCAGGAAAACTACAAGTGATATTTAAAAGAAAACTGTTCACAGAATTATTGACAGAAAACTTAACAAAAAGAGTAAAAGTATTTGACATACATATAATTGAGCAAGACTCTAAATAGCCATGATCACAAAAAACCTACAACTAGAAATGTAATGATCAAGATCCCAGAACACAACAGAAGAACAAAATACTACAAGCAATTAGAGAAAAGAAACAAAAACATGCAAAGGAAAGCCCATCAGAATCACAGTTTTTTCAACCCAAATCCACAAGTCAAGGAGAGCTAGAGTGAAGTATTTCAAGCCCTAAAAGTCCAACCAAGACTGATGCATCCTGCAAAACTCTCTTTCAAATTTGATGGGGAAATAAGATACTTCCATGACCAAAAACACCTGAAAAACTTCATGAATACCAAACCAGCACTCCAAAGAATTCTAACAAATATACTAGAAAAAGACAATGAAAATCACAGCTCCATGTGGCCCAACAGAACAAATACAGCAGTCAAGACAAGAAATTATAGAGAGAAGAGGAAAAAATTAAAAAGAGCCAACAGCAAGAAAATAACATGATGATGATAACTCAATACATATGTTATAACCACCAATGCTATTGGGCTTAATTCACAATTCAAAAGAAATAGACTGGCAAATGGATTCAGATGCAAAATTCAACACTATGCTGTATACAAGAAATGCACCTAGTTCAAAAAGAAACTCATAGGCTGAAAGTAAAAGGATGGAAAACAGTTCTCCACGCAACAGAAACCCAGAAAAAAGCAGAGATAAATATCTTATTTACACACCAAGTAAATTTCAAAGCAAAACTAATTAAGAGAGACAAAGAAGGTCACTACATCTTTATAAAGGGGACAATCCAAGAGGAAGAGATAACAATCATAAATATATATGCACCAAAAAATAATGCCCCCAACCACACAAAATAAACATTAAAGGACATGAAAAACCACCTAAGCATTAATACAGTTGTAGTGGGGCACCTGAATACCCCACTGACAGAAATACTCAGATCGTCTAGACAAACAATAAACAGTGAAATACTCAAACTAAACCAAGCTTTTGAACAAATAGACTTACTAGACATCTAAAGAGTGTTCCATCCCACAAATTCAGAATATACATTCTTTTAGGCTGCACATGGGTCATTCTCCAAAATAGACCATATAGTAGCTCACAGAATGCATTTAAGTAAATGCAAAGGAGTTGAAGTTGTATTGTGTATATTATCAGATAATAGTCAACAAAACTGGAGATCAACAATAAACTTCAAGGACTTCACAAACAGAGGAAAATTAAATAACACTCTCCTGAACAACCTATGCATCACAGAGGAAATGAAAGAAGAAATTAGACAGTTTTTATAAATAAATGATAATTTCAATACAATGTATAGGAATCTATGGGACACAATGAAAGCAGTTCTACAAGGGAAATTTATAGCAGTGAATGTCCACACCTGAAAGAGAGCAAGCTCAAATACAAGAGCTAATGTTAAAACTTAAATTTCTAGAAAAAGAAGACCAAGAAAAACCCAAAAATTGTACAAGGCAGAAAATTATAAAGATCAGAGCAGAAATCAATTCAATGGAGAATAAAAGAATGATATAAAAAAAATCAATGAATTAAAGAGTTGGTTTTTTTTTGAAAGAATAAGTAAAATTGATAAAACCTTAAAGCCAACCTTATAAAAAAGGAAAGTAAAGGCTCATATCCATTAATTTAAGAATGAAAAAAGTGAGATCACAACAGATCCAGAAGAAATCTAGGGAATCATCAATACCTACTCTGAGAACCCATACTCTAATAAAATGAAAAATAAAGAAGATATATACAGATTTCTAGATACATATGAATTACTAAAGTCGAATAAAGAAGATATAAAAATTCTAAACACCTCAATTACAATCAATGAAATTGAAAACATAATTAAAAATTTACCAACAAAGAAAAGCCCAGGTCCTGATGGCTTCACTGCTGAATTCTACAAAACATTTAGAGAATGAACTATTGCCTATTTTTGAAACTTTTCAGTGAAATTGAAAGGGAAGCAACACTTCCAAATGCATTCCTGGAAGCAAGTATTACTTTGATTCCAAAACCAGGGAAAGACCTAACCAAGAAAGAGAATTACAGGTCAATCTCACTAATGAACATAGATGCAAAAAATCCTTAATAAGACACTGGCAAATGTAATTCAGAGGTTCATCAAGAAGATCATACACCCTGAACAAGTTACATTTATCCCAAGAACACAAGGATGGTTCAACATATGTAAATCAATAAATATGATGCACTATATTAACAGAGTAAAGGATGAAAACCATATTATCATCTCAACAGATGCAGAAAAAGCATTTGACAAAATTCAACACCTATTCATGATAAAAAAAATTCTGCACAAAATTGGAATAGATGATCTTTTCTCAAATTGATAAAGACTATTAATAACCACTAGCCAACAACATACTAACTGGTCAAAAACTGAAAATTTTCATGCCCAAATCGGGAACAAGACAAGGTTGTCCACGACCACCATTTCTGTTCTATGTAGCTCTGGAAGCATTAGTCACAGCAATTAGAGAAGAGCAAGAAATAAAAGGAATAAAAATAGGAGAGGAAGAAGATAAACTGTCATTATTTCTTGATGATATGGTACTCTACATAGATGATCCGAAAAACCACCAAATAACTTCTAGACTTAATGGAGAAATTCACTAGAGTAGCTGGATACAAGGTTAATAATAAAAAATCAATAGCCTTCTTGTTCACAAATAATGAACTCACTGAGAGAGAAACTAGAGAAACAATCCCTTTCATAATAGCATCCATAAAATGAAATTCTATGAATCAGTCTAACAAAGGAATCAAAAGACTTCTACATTGACAACTGCAGCACTTTGAAAAAAGAGGTTGAAGAGGATATAAGAAAATGGAAAAACATCTCTTGTTCCTGAGTAGGATGAACCAAAATAGTGAAAAGGGCCATACTTCCAAAACTGCTATACAGATTCATTGCAATCCCAATTGAAATTTTAAGTGTATGTTTCACAGAACTAAAGAAAATAATCCAAAAATTCATTTGGAACCAGAAGAGACCTTGAATAGCAAAAGCAATTCCAACTGACAGAGACATGGGGCAGGGGAGTATCACAATTCCCAATTTGAAACTATACTACAAAGCCACTGTGATAAAAACAGAATGATACTGGCAAAAAAGAGACCTAAGGATCAGTGAAATAGATAAGATGAAGATGCAACTCCATACATGCTCAGCTATCTCATCTTTGACAAAGGAGCCAAGCATCCTCACTGGAGGAAAGATAGACTCTATAATAAAAGGTGCTGACAAAACTGGATTTCAACCTACCAAAGATTAAAACTAGACCCTTATCTTTCAACATGTACTGAGCTAAAATCCAAATGGATTAAATAGAAAAACAGAAACACTAAACTTGTTGGAAGCTACTTTAGGTAGAACTCTTTTTTTTTTCAGCTTTAATTGAGTTTATTGGTACATTTTAGGGATACAGTACAGTTACATTCATTGTTGGGATCTTGTACCTCTACATGACAAGTCTTGATTCTCATTTTTTCCCTTTACCTCTGCCCTCCATTCACCCCCTCCTCCCCTCCCCATCTACAAACACTTTATTTTCATCTTTTCATTCTCTCACAGTTTTTTCTTTTCCCTTTTTACTCTTCCCCACCCATCCCACCTTCCCTACACCTTTAGCTCCTTTCTTCCCATTTCTAAATGTCAGTAATCTTATTAGAATCTTATGCATTGTTGCAGATTATTCACACCAGGGAAACTATTCGGTATTTACACATGTGTGACTTATTTATTTCACTTAGGAGTATATCTTCAATATGTATCCATTTTCCTATGAATGAATCTATTTTCTCATTCTTTATGGCTGAGTAATATTCCATTTTATAGAAAACCACATCTTCTTTATCCAGTTTCCAACAGATGGGCAAATGGGCTGTTTCCAAGATTTAGCTATTACAAACTGTGCCACTATAAACATGGGTGCGCATACTTCTCTGTGATATGATTCTTTTAGTTCTCTTGGAAAGATACCCAGCAGAGGGATGGCTGGGTCAAATGGAACCTCCAGTCCAAGCTCTTTGAGGTTTCTCCATATTGATTTGCAGACTGGTGCAACCATTAGGTAGAACTCTTGAAGACACTGGCATAGAAAAAGACTTTATGAACAAATCTTCAGTAGCACAGGAACTAGCACAAAGAATCAACAATTGTGATCTCACCTTATTAAAAATCTTCTTCACTGAAAGATAAACCACCAACAGAGCTAAGAGACAACCTACCATGTGGGAAAATATTTTTTACTAGCTGTTCCTCAGACAAAGGTCCTCCGTGAAGAATATATTAGGAACTCAAAAAAATCAAACCCCCAAATTTATAAATTCAATTAAATGGGCATCTGCAATGAACAGATGTTTCTCAAATGAAGAAGTAAAAGCAGCAAATAAATATATGAAAAACTATTCACCATCACTGTTTATTTCAGAGATGCAGATGAAAACAACACTGAGATTCCACCTCACCTGAGAAAGAATGGCTGCTATCAAGAAATCAACCAATAACAGATGTTGGTGAGGTTGTGGGGAGAAAGGAACCCTTCTCCATTATTGATGGGAGTGCAGACTGGTGCAACCACTGTGGAAATCAATGTGGAGATACCTCAAACAACTAGGATTAGAAGTCCCATTTGATGCAGGTATTCCCCTGCTGGGTATCTTCCCAAAAGAATTAAAAGACTCATACCACAGTGATATATGTTCACACATGTTTATAGTGGCATAGTTTGTAATAGCTAAAACTTGGAAACAACCTAATTGCCCATCAACTGGACACTGGATAAAGATTTTTTTTTTTTTATAAAATGGAGTCCTACTCAGCCAAAAAGAATGAGAAACTACAGTCATTTATAACTAAGTGGATGCACATTGATGACATACTCAAGTGAAACTAATAGGACACACATTGTAAATACTGAATAGTTTCTTTGGTGTGATAAACCAAAAGTGTAAATAAGAATAAAAATATATAATTGATATTTTGTAATAGGAAAAATGTTTAAAGGTGTAGGGGAAGTGGGAGGGGTAGTGGAAAGCTCAGAAGTTAAAAGGAAACATAAGAGAAAAGGAAAGAAATGGAAACAAAGTCTCTGTAAATAGGAAAGGGTGAAGGCAGTGAGGTGGGACAGGGGAATGGGGAAAAAATAAGAACCAAGATGAATCATGTAAAGGTACAAGGTCCCTATGGTGAAACTAACTGTATTGTATACCTAAAATGCACCAATAAAGAAAAAAGAGAAAAAAATGGGCAATGAATTGAACAGACATTTCTCAGACAAAAAAATAACACAGCAAATAAACATATGAAAAAATGTTCGGCATCATTACTCATTCAAGAGATGCAGATGAAAACAAATCTGAGATTCCACCTCACCCAAGAAAGAATGGCTGCTATCAAAATCAACCAATAATAAGTGATGCCAGGGCTGTGGGGTGAAAGGAACCCTTCTTTATTATGGTGGGAGTGCAGACTGATGCAACCACTGTGGAAATCAATATGGAGACACCTCAAACAAGTAGGAGTAGAAGTCCCATTTGACCAGCTATTTCCATGCTGGGTATCTTCCCAAAAGAATTAAAAGAATCTTACCACAGTGACACATGTGCACCCGTGTTTAAAGAGGTGATTTGTAATAGCTAAAACTTGGAAACAGCCCATTTGCCCATGAGTTAGAGACTTGATAAAGAAGATGTGTTTTTTAAAAAAATAAAATGGAGTACTACTCAACCATAAAGAAGGAGAAGCTAGAGACATTTATAAGTGGATGCACATTGAGGCCATATTCTTATTTGAAATTAATAGGATACACATGTTTAAATATAGAATAGTTTCTCTAGTGTGAAAACCTAAAAATGTAAATAAGGCTCAAAATATATCATTGGTATCGTGTGATAGGAAGAAAAGATCTAAAAGAATATAGGAAGTGGGAGGGATAGGGGAAAGGGAAAAGAAAGAATGTGAGAAAAACCAAAACTTGAAAACAAAGTCTTTGTAAATAGGGAAGGGTGGAGGAGGTGAAGGGAGGGCTGTGGAATGGGGAAAAAATAACCAAATACGTCATGTAAAGGTACAAGAACCCAATGATGAATGTCACTGTACTATGTCCCAATAAATTCAATGGGAAAATGGAATGGATATAGCTACAATAAAATGAGATAAATAAGTTAGTAACCTCTAAGATATTATATACAATGAAGCACATATGTGTGTAAAAATAAAATTGAATAAAAAGGTCAAATAGATAATAAATATCCATGATACACTAACTGCATGTAATATTCATAATGTGCTATAC
This sequence comes from Fukomys damarensis, assembly GCF_012274545.1. Taxonomy (NCBI): domain Eukaryota; kingdom Metazoa; phylum Chordata; class Mammalia; order Rodentia; family Bathyergidae; genus Fukomys; species Fukomys damarensis. The sequence goes on along the minus strand of NW_022900926.1, from coordinate 56,674,475 downwards.
ATAATAAGAAAATCTGTAGCTACTCAAAATATATGTGATATTAATTAGACCTTTATTCAGGAAAACCTATTGTACTAGTCCTTTGCAAGTATCTGGATGACTTCTCAACAGAGTAACTGTCAAACTATTTTTCTCTATGTCTCTTATACAGGAGAAGTATTATTGGCCCTCAGCCCTTTATTGAAAATCTTAGCTCAAACCTCTATTCTGGTTCGGTGAGAATTAGGTAATATTCATTATACACATTTATCCCTATTCCCAATGTGTTAATCTGTCTCCCCTGAGGTGAATGCTTTTCAATAGGATAATTAGCCTCACAGCATATTTAGAGGCTACTATTGAAATAAGGCAATTTCATCCTTGATAAAAAATATAAATTTTAAAACCATTAGTGGATCAAATATTATAATGTACAAAATCTATAGATCCCATGTTCAATGCATCATGTAAGAGTAATTTCAGAATAAAATTTGAATATTGGTATTTGTATATAAACATCTAGCATATCAGAATCTTTTGTATGCCGGAGATAATTTATTTCATAGCTTAAGCAATTCTTCCAAATAATTCATTTAAAAAAGGGGAAAAACAAAGAAATTGGACTTGTGAATTATTGACATTTTGTATGAATGTCTCTGTGAGTAAAAATTTAATAATTCATGACTATTAAATAAGCAGAAGGCCCCTATTATCCAAAAACAAAATTAAAGTTTTTAGAGATGTCAGAAAATTGGCAGATTAGGAAGCTACGGGCAGTTCTTCTAGAATTGTGAAAAATTAATAAAAAGGAAAGAGCCAAAGTACCTCTTTGAGACCTGTAAAGTTCAGAAAATATAGCATGACACCCTGAAAAAGCCTAGAAGAAATTTTAACAAAAAGGGTAGAAAATTCACACATTTATCCTACCCAATCGTGCTCCCCCACACAGCATTAGGGGGAAAAAATTGCTCATTCTGGTGCTGTTCCTCCAGTAGGAAATCAATGAACAAACCATGTGTCCAGTGTTTGTACTATCTTGAGGGCTGACTGGAGCTTATGTGTTTGCTCTTAGAGTGCTGACAGAATCAGGACAAGAGTTTGGAAGTTGCTGAAAACTGAGTGACCAATGCATTAGAGTGGCAGGTCACCAGGCAGGTGCCAGAGGGAGCAGGAGATCAGATAAGACTAAAGAAGGCTTCCAGCATGGCTGAATGATAAATCTTCACCTGCATGAAGCCAGTACATACAGAATTAGATAGGAAACTTTTTCCTTCACACACACACAGGCCCATCCAGAAAAAGGACAAAAAGGCACACAAAGAGAAAAAAGGGAAGAAGGAATATGGTACACTCAAAGAACCAAAATAAAACAAGAAATAATTTCATATTCAATTTAAAATGATATAAGTAACATGCTCAATGAAATAAATCCACATGGATCAATAAATGAGATCTAGAAATATGACAATATCAACAAATACAAAGAAACTACAAAAAATCAAACAGAAATAAACATTCTTATGCTGAAAACAAAAATAACTAAACTAAATATTTCATTAAAGAGAAACAACAGTATATGTGATCAGGCAGAAAAAATAATTAGTAAGCTTGAGTGCAAGTGATCTTAAAGCAAATCTGAAAATATAATAAAAGGAATGAAAAGAAAGTAAAAAGAAATTAAGAAATATATATTCACAAAAGAAGAAAGAATATTTGAAAAGTATTATTTGAAGACATAATGAGAGCTAATAAGTGAATAAGCGGCTATTACAGACATAAGAAGTTCAAAAAAATCACCTTAAGTAGAATAATCAAAGAAAACCATATCAAGACCTATTACAAAAAATACTACAAGAAAAACCTTTTGTCACATCCAAGAAAGCTTTCCTATAAAAGAAAGGAGAATTTAAAAGGTAACATTGAATTTAAATAGTGGCATAAATAAATTGTATTTATTCAGTTATTGTTTGAAATCAAGATGCAACACAGGATGGAATATTTCAAAACAGGATGAAATATAAGAAGATGAATGCTGGAATCAGCCTAATTTTGAACATTATCATAGTCATTAAGTGTGAGGTTTGGCATGTTCTTTAATCTCTTTGTGTTGCTCTACTCTTGTTCATGAAAGAAAATCAAGCTCTTAGTTTTGTGATGATTGTATCTGTGTTAGGAGACTTTTTGGTAAGAATAAAGCAATATTGTGTGCAATCTTTATTACCACAGCGGAGGTGTTCTACTGAACATGTATTTTGTTCATGGCAATTTGCTATGATACATAGGAAATAAAAATATTACTTAGATTACTTAGTGAAGATTCTGTGTTCCTGAGGATCCTACAGTTAAGAAGAGAGGTGGATGGAGATAGCACACATAAAGAACGTACAGTCTTGGACACTTCACAGACATCAAACTGGGTTTGGAGAAAAAGGGGAAAACAGCATGCTGGGGTAATAAACAAGCATGTGTCTGAAGGTTGACATCTGAACTTATTCTGAAGAGACAGAATTGATTCTAGACAATCCCTAGGAAAGCATCATCAAGCAGAGTAGGAGCTATGCTCTAGCAACAGTCTAGTTACAATCGTGTATAGTCTATAAAGAAAACTATTGATTACACTGAACACCACAATAAAGACCTGCCAAGAGACGTGAGAAAGGTCCAACTCTCTCCCTGATCGTGGTTTCCAGAGTTACCACAATATCCATGTCTTCTTAATCATTATTTTATTTATTTATTTATTTATTTTTGGTACTGCAGATCTAACTCGGGTCCTTGTGCTTGCAAGGCAGGCAGCGGAACCACTGAGCTAAATCCCTAGCCCTTAATCATTTTTAATGCAATAAAGATTCAGTTTCAGGAAAACCATGTGTAGTCTCTGCTCTGGCAGAATTTCCATATGTTGGAATACTAAAGCAGGGAGGGACATGTGCTGAGCTAAATGAACTATTTTAATTGCATCTTGACTTTCTTGGATGATGTTGTGAAGGAGAAAAGGAGCTCAAACCTTCTATCTGGATTTGCTCCACTTACTGCCCTTTAAAGTATGCCCAATGTGACTGGCAGGTGTATTGCTCAAATATTGGCAGGGACCCTGTGAAGCAACCTTTCATTGGAGCAGTTGATTGTTGTGGCATCTGTTCAACACTACCCAACTTTAAAGGGATTCAGGAGCTATGATATTCCTTCAAAAATTCAGCTTTGTACTTCAGGCTACAAACAATGGGGTAATTTATAGAAGATACCATAGAGAAAAGATTTTCTTCCCCCATATTTTCAAATGTCCCTCAGGAAAGAAGTGCCTTCTCAGAGAATAAAAGATCAAAGCCCTCGGGGAATTGAAAATTCTTGAAGGAAATGCTTTAGTATTTTAAGATGAACATCAATGCTGAACTTAGATTTGGTGAAAAATAAGAATTTCATTCTGGTACCCAATTTGTAGACAGATAGATAAACAGATAGATACACTATGCACAATATCGCATATGAAATTAGACAAATTTCTACCTAGGAGTCCTTGAATTTAGACCTTTTTTTGGGGGGGTACCGGGTATTAAACTCGGGTCCTTACATTTGCAAGGCAGGCAGCAGAACCACTGAGTTAAATCCCCAGTCCTAGGAGTCCTTGAGTTTAAATGATATTTTTCTAAGCCATGTTACCATGTCCCAATAGATACTATGTCTAGCATTTCTTTCACATGATTCTTTTCAATTTTCTCTGAACTCTGGTCTATGTCTATACATTCTCCCTCGACATCATCCAAAATTCACTTTTTTTTGTATAAGGCCAGAAACCTGAAAAAGAGATTCTTTTTTTCCTTACGACTATTACTATTTTCCATCATTTGTTATCCAGAAACCTTGTTTCCTTGATAAAATACTTTTCGGCATAATTTCCAACTGAATTACTACCTAATGTCCTTTCAATAATCCATAGGAACTAAACTATGTAGTAAAATCAATCATTTTCTCTCAGTTGTTCCTGCTAGTATATTTTTCAGGTTTCAATGTCTTCATTCTCTACCTTAGTGACTCAGAAAATTATCATTTATTTAAACCCTTGCCCATGTTAAAGAATAGTGTAAATTGTTTAATGGAAAACTTGGAAGGAACCTTATGATAAGTGATCATCAGAATCTCATGAGGTAAGACCAAGCATCTGCTTCTAAAGTTTTTTACCTTTCTATTCTTCTACTTAATGGGCTGTTCTTGTTAAAGTTTTGTGAGACTGATACAACAAGAACAATATCACAGCAATCCATTTTAAGAAAAAATGTGTCTCTTAGGAGTTCTTCTATTGTTTTGTTGATTAATACATATAACACACATACAAACACACAGCTGTAATTAAATAGAATCAGGCCAGACATCTCTCTTGTTTTTATCACCCACGACTGCTTCCTCTTGCCATAAGCTATTAATGGAACTGGAGGACAGAAAGCAAATCTCCCTAATTCACATCTTGAGCTGTGTGAAGGTGATCGAAGGTTAAGGGAGCACCTGGTTACCTTTAACCAACTTCTTAAATTAGTCCAGGCTGTGTTCCCTTTATTCCGTTTCAAGGGTTCTTTAGCATTGAGAAATCTATGTGGGTAGGCAGAGCAAAAGTTTGAATAAAGCAAATTTCTAAATTTTTTTTTGAAAATTTAAACAGGAGAAAAATGTGGCTTAAAAAAAAAGCTATGCATTGTTGTTTTACTGTCACTAAATGTATAAAATAAAAAAAATAGGAACTGATTATACACCTTTCTCTCTATTCTGAACTGAATAATTAGAAAACACTATTTTCTTCATATTGTTTCACCACACTCTCCCAAGTTTATTTTAGCACATCTTATGTACTTTCCACTTGGGTTCATTCTAAAAGAATAGTATTCAATTTTTTCAATTTGTTGCCTGATCTTTCATGTGTCTTTGTGATCAGCCTTGATATTCCAAACAATATCATTTGTTTTCTTGCTCTTTAAATGTAATTTGTCTTCTCTTTATTTTCCCATATGTATAACTTCAGGTCTTTCATGTTGCTCTCAGACATGTCAATCATATATTCCCAAAACACAGCAAGCATTTCCAGTCAAATTCTTATCTTTTTTCCCTCTTGATTATATGTCGTCTTCTTAGCTATGGCTATAACAATATGTATCGTCACGTTCTCAGAAAACATTATTATATACTTGATATAATAAAGCTGTCCTTTAAGAGAAAGTCTTTGCCTCCCTTCTCTGTTCTCACTGCTTTGTTTCCAGAATGGAGCATTAATTTGAGAGAGCTACATTTGACAGTACAGATTCAGGGAGCTTGAATTTGGACCCCCGAATTGATTGCAGTGTGCAGTGCTGAGTCACAGAATCAGATGCTGCACCACATCTTACCCACCCATTCCAACTCTCCCCCATACTCCTATCTCGATTGAAACAGCCCTGAGTGCCAAAAGACACATGGAGTGGCACCTACCAGAGTCGTCAGGAATGTTCATGTACAAAGGTGTTTTGTGCATAGACTTGCGATATTTTATATCCTAAAATTCATATAGAGAAGTGATATATAAACACTTTCTTCCTATCATTCATATTTAAAAATATTAAATCTTGCATATTTGCCTAAGTTTTTTATTCAGTGCAATGAAACACTATAGAAATAGCAAAAGTTCCCTACATGTTCCTTTTTGCTACCTCTCCCCAATTAATAACTTGAAATGCCCATGTGTATATTTCCTGTATATACTTATAGTGACGCATAGTATACATGTTAAATTTAATTTTTTTCTGTACAATCAGACATCAGAAGTAAAGTTAAATACAACTAATTGGGAGATGCTTGTAATGAAGTTAAACAATAAAAATTATATCTTAAATACAAAATAAGTTCAGAGCCTTGGGAAAGGGGAGCACACTAGAAAGATCGATATTTATAAATGTTTTCAGTGTAGGAACTTTATGCATGCACTATGTATAGGTTAGACCCATATGCACCTGAGAGGACATCTGGTCAGATTCTCCATAAATAGGAAACTATTTATGGTACTTATGTCAAGTATGTAATACTTGACAAGGTACTAGTTCTGGTACTTAATCATCAAAGCCATCAATCTGCATTATTATTCCTGTTTGTGCAGAATGAAATGCAATTCTGAGCAACATAGGTCGACATTTTTCAAATTCATGAACAAATGATTTGTAAAGTTACTATCCAAGATATTTTTTATCATGGGATCTCTTGTTTAAGTCACTTCTTTCTTGATGCCAGTTGATTATTATTTAAAAAACTTGGTTTATCTATTCAAAAAATTAAACTGTTAATAATGGCACTATGTATGTTTAGAAGAATGTCATGGAAATAAATTTGAAATTCTTCATGGCTTATTACATACACTGTGCATAATTGGAATGTAATGGTAATAGAATAAAGTATATTTATAACAGCTGTAAACTTTGCATACAAACATGAGGAGATATTATATTTTATGACAGACTTTTTCTGGATATTCATATCTCTAAAATTGAAACAAAGGAAAATATTTACCTCTCTTCCGATTTCTCCTTAGTAGTCTGACAACTGATTGACAGGTGGAAAATAATTAAGTGAAATGCAAGTTACGTTTCCCCCACATAAATGGACAGATATAGAGGGGAATTATAAGATAAAATAGAATAAATGGGTAATTATCAGATATTTTCCTCCTTTGCAAAATTTAACGCTGTTGATCATCACTCTGCCATATTCCTAATAATTGTTATTTTCATAAGAATTTTTTAATTATACATGTGTGTTAGTTCTGTTTTTCTAAGAGGTAGAGGCCAAGACATGTAAGAGATTTGAGAGGCGGAGAGATGGATATCTGCGATAGATAAAAGGAAGAAAGCAAAAATAAGCATAGGGAGCACCAGAGGGTGATGTCATTCTGACCTGTGAAGGGAAAAAAGGAAAAAGAATTAAAAGAAAAGATGGAAGACAGAGTGCAGCACAACACTGAAAAGTTTTTGGCCTGGCAGTGGGGAGTCTCCTTGGTAAAATCATAAAACATGATCTATGGCTCTGTTCTTTGGTGCTGACACTGGGTGATTCCATATAGTAGGCAGTGGGAGTATTTATGGAAAATGCAATATATTTTAGGACACCAAATTTGGCAACGAATAGTCAGTAAATCTGTTTCATGTCAAGAGACTTTGTAGCTATTAAAGGCACACTCTAAAATCTTACCTCATTTTCATCTTCCTCCTAGTACTCATGTCTTTGTTTGAGTTCAGACAGCACCTATGACTTGCTTCTGCCATAGAATATAATAATGGTGATGTGTATTACTTCTTTTACTAGGGTAGAGAATATAATAACTTCTATATTCCTAACAAGCTCTCTCCCTTATTAACTTTCATAAAGTTTTCGTGTGGAAGGTCCACATGAGAAAGAACTGATCATGGCCTTGCTAAGTGTTAGAAATATAAGAACTCAATTCAACAAAACTTAAAGAAATTCTGCCAGAAATCGTTTGAGCTCATAAGTAGATAGTTATTCAGTCAAACCTTCAATGAGATCGCAGTGAGAAAGACAAGACAATATAGTTAATTAATTAGCTTAGGCAGTCAGTAAGGGTCAGGCTTAAGAGAGAGTAGGCTAGATTCAAAGAAAATTATATATACACTGAGTTAAGCACTAACTCAAATCACGCATCTAGTTAAGGTTAGAAATATAGAAGCAAATACAAGAAAAAAGACAAAAATAGGCACATAATCATTTCTCCTGAAAAGATGCCTCTCAGGTAGAATATTGTCTTGGTTAACATCTCCTCCCTATCTTTGGGCTGGATTTGGAGTAACGAAAAAATGCAGAGTAACCAGTCTCCTTTGAACACAACAAGATGCATAACTAATTTTCTTTAGACTTTAAAATCCACAGAAATACCTATTTAAAACAAACTTCTGCGTTCTATGTTTCTATTGAAGACCAAAACAAGAAAAGTACCTCAGAAAACTCCACTTTTGGAAATCAGGAGCTTTTCCTTTTCCTTCTTCTCCTCCATCTTCCTTTTCTTCTTCTTTCCAACAAACTCTCCAAATTCCTCCTTGGTCCATGATTTCATTCTTCTGCTCTGTGAGACAGTGACCTCCGGTTTATGTGGTTTGTGTAGTTAAATGTTTCAATAGCCCTGAATAAGGACTCAATTTTAACTCTGTGAGTAATCCTGACTCAAAGGATCAAACAAGGGCATGTAAGATATTTGACCTACAAAATTGTTTTAATAACAATTAGGCCTTGTTTTAAATTGTGAAGAATGTGGAATAACATGTGGAACATGGGCATTTCAGAACTGAAATTAATTTTATGGATTTTTTTAACATGTGTATTGTCCTGACTTTTAGCATTTTTAGTTTTTCTTTATTTTTTATTCAGTCCAAAACTCAGTTAATGATTCATTAGTGTCTAGATAAGAACTAAGCTCTGAACAAAGTGTGTGATACATTGAGAATTGTGGAAACAGTATCTACTGCTTCATCATGGGAAAAATACTCAAAATTATGTTTATATATAACAGATTACTAATGGTGTACTCTCTTTTTCCTGTGGTTCACTTTGATGTAATATAATGTCATCTCTTATCCCTTAATTGCCCTTATGTTCCACAATAAATTGAATTTAACAGCGTGAAAATCTTAGATGTCACAGTAATCTGAATGAGTACACAGTAAAAAGTCTACAGATATAAATTATCCTTGGACAATAAAAATTACCTGCTTACTGCATGGATTTAACCTGGTGATTATGTAGCAAATATTCAGAGAAATGACTTCTAAATTCTATGTGTTAAATTATATACTGCCAATTTTATTTTTGAAAATTCAAATTTGACCAAATTCAATGCACGCAATGTGCTGCCACCAGTTCAGCGTAATATCCTACAATTTAGAGAAATGAGTCACTCTTACGGGAGGATTTGGCATTCTCCTTGCAGGGCAGAATCCATTCTCTCATCTCCAATAGCAGGTGTTAATGTACATTCACTGCACACTTTTGGAAAGGAGGAATAAGCTAAAGGTTTAGGCTGTTTGCAAATCGCCTGTTATTGTACCTCTTTAAACTACTCTCTTTGACTACACGAGGCTTTGATAGCTTATCTAGTTGCACTAGCATGAGTGTAACGCTGCAGGCGTGAGGCGATCGGGGGCAGCGAGTTATTGACAGAATCCCTTGAGTGATGATTTATTATAAACATCAATAGGACCAACACTTGTTCTTTCTAAAAAGCCTGTTTGTTCCTCTTGCTTCACCTGGGAGGAGCACACTGCCCGGGACTGAGACATTGTTTGTACGATGTTATCTAGCCTTCTCCGTAACTGCTGCATTTTTACATGGGTTGGTGTTTTGTGTTTTTTCCTGGCCTCTATTTTGATGACTTCCCAGTCATTTAGAATTGTGACATATCCAAAAATATCTGAAAGCAAGGCAATTTGGCAAGAAATAAATAAAATAAACAAGAAATTGTTTCCATGATAAAAAAATAGTTTGCCTTTGGCTCATAGTTGGTTCCCCAAAAACAATAGGAAATGCTTTTGCAATGAGAGTATCCATACAGATTTTATGCTAGAAAACAAAGACTCTTATGTTTCGTGTATATTACATGCAGGCTAAAACCCAAAACTAAGGATTATATACTAAATAGTACTGAATACACCACCTCTCTTAGCTATTAGCTGAGCATTTAGAATATCAGCTCATTTTGTTTCTATCCCTATTAGTGTGTATATGTATTTTTACTTCACCTTAAGTCAGTTAAATAAATCAAGGTGGAAAAAAACCTATCATCCTTAAGTACAAATGCAAATTTTTAGTTCTAAGTAAAGTAAAGTATAATTAATTTAATTTAAATACTAAAAAATGTTTAATATATAAAATTAAAAATAAAGTCATTTCAAATCACTGAGAGAAACAATCTTAATGGATGCTTTAACTAAACTATTAAAAGGAAAGAGAGCATCTTGTAGGCCAGTCTTCATAGAGTTGTTTTATAAAGTGCATACACAGTCACAATACATTTCTTCATATTTTAGTTTTATTTTTACCTTAAATTTCATCCAAATTATAACATTGTTCATTAAAATTCATTCAAAAGAAATCACTACAAGCAACCAAATGTTATCTTCAAAGAGTGCTGACAATTCGGGACTAATATTGAATGTAAAATATGGAATGACGTTTTTATTCAAGCTACTTAAAGACTTTCATCAAAAGTTAGTTACAAGAGGATTTGGCACAGTGGTTCCTTTGCCCACCTCACAAGTGCAAGGGCCTGAATTTGATCACCAGTATCACAAAACAAGCAAACAAACACACAAAAAAACCCAAAAAAGTTAGTTCCAGGAAACATCATATTAGAAGACTAAAAACTATTGAATTATAATAATGAAATAATGCAGAATTCTGCAGAGTCTATAGAATTCAAATCTATAAAATATGTCATCCTATTTCAATAGCATTGGAATATAAGTTTTGAAAATGTTATATACAGACAAAATGATTGATGCTGGATAGTCAAACTTCAGATACACATATAGACATGGATAGATATAGATATATCACTGATAATGTGTAAGTTTGTTAAGTCACTTAAAATCAGAAAAAGTGATTTTTAATAACATCAGCCTTCTTATAAGAAACCTCAGGATTCTTTTTATATATTTTTTTTTTGGTACCAGGAATTGAACTAGGGTCCTTGCACTTGCAAGGCAGGCCACCTAACCGCTGAGCTAAATCCCCAACCCCATAAACCTCAGGATTCTTAAGGCAAATACTTTTTTGACCATGTACAGTGTTTCTTTGATCATGAAGTCAGGGTTTTGGGTTTGGTGCAAAAATGTTCTCCTTTGCAAATCAAGAGTTACATGAACTGTACAGTATACCTAAAATGTACCAATAAACTCAATGAGAAAAAAAAGAGTTACATGTGAATTTACATTGAGTAGTGATCTTTTCTATGTATAAAGCAAAGCACTTTCTTTTTGCTTTTATAGTTTCTGTTCCATTAGTGCACGTTCAAGTCTTCATCAAAATTTACACTATAGTCTTAATCACACAATTCACCTTTATCCTCTCTCACAGGTGTTCAGTCATAAAAGAAAGAAGATGAAGCTCCATCATGGCTAATTAGAGACACTGAAGATGCACACCAGGAAGTACAGATATTTGGAAACAGTGGCGACAGAAGCAAATATGGGTTGGCAACCTGAAGGAGAATCCCACTATATGAATTCCAACATCAGGGGTAAAGAAGTAGGCTTATCCCTTGACACCTACAGTGCCAATTTTCCAGTATCAGTGTACATAATATTGGGAAAAGATTTAACCATCTGAGGTACAAGCCATATACACCAGCAGTGGCCAATGTAGCCACTACTGTCCGGAACCCACCTGTCCTAACTCCTTCTTATTGGGAGAGGGATACCAGTGACAAGATAGTTGCAGATCAGAGCACTAGATAAATTAAACCAAGAGTACCACTTGGAAGACAGTCACTGAATTAGGACCATTAAGAGCTTGGGAAAAAATTAAAGAAAGGGTTAGTCCTACTTAGGAACTAGAAACCACATATGGAGAGATCTATGGCTCAGTGAGTCACAGACATGAGGAATCGTTGCAAAAGGTGTCATCTGGATGAGGAAAAAAGACAGTGGAGCAGGATTAAAACAGGAAGCAGGGTCAAAGTAGGCACCCTTCAACTTTTCTCCCAGCAGATATTCCATCTGCTGCCTGCTCTCCTGATAACACAGAGTTTGGTATGTGTACCGTCCAAAAGCTACTCAGCTCTGCAAGCCCTAACCAGTATTGAGTTTGTGGACTGGATAGATTCTTGTGGGCCATGAACAGAGAGTTTGGCACTTGTGGAAGAAAACAGTGTGGATAGAGGGTGTGCTCACTTACAGTGCTATAGAAAAACAAATAATAAGCAGTTCCAATGATATAGCCAAAGGAATGGGCTGGAAATGAAGAGGCCCCCTTTGAAAATCAACAAAAAACTGAGTACTTGATGAGCCAGACTGAGGCTTCCAATTCTATGACAGAACTGAAGGTATCTGAGCCATGCTTACAGGAGTGCAACTGAAGCCAAGCAACTTAAACCACAATTGGTGCACTTCTCCATTTATGAACAAAGCAGGAAAGGCACACTTGTCAAATTCTAACTGCAGTATAAATGGGCTCAGAAGACGTTTAGTATTTATATTGTTTTCAGTATTTTTGTATGTGCATAGTTATCTCTGTTTCTCACCCTTCTTTATATATA
>NW_022900926.1:56627957-56662082 GCF_012274545.1 Fukomys damarensis | reverse complement strand
ATATATGACAAAGCAAAGAAAGAATATATGTGTGTATGTATGTATGTGTGTGTGTGTGTGTGTGTGTGTGTGTGTATGAGGATTGGAGGCCTGATAGAGAAGAGTTTGGCAGCTGTAAGAAATATATGTGAGAGGTGGTATTGTTATATTTCAAATGGAGAATGAGACTTAATATTTGGTTTAGATAGTATCATGCACAGACCTGCCAGGTTAATCATTACCAAAAATTGTGTATAGAGGATTTAAGCACAAACAATCTAACAGTATATTAACTGATTTCAACCTTCTTGCGGCTTTCTTCACACTCTGAATGTACTTCCCTCCTCCTCCTTTAACTGCCCCTAGAAATAACCTTCCCACCCTTCTATCCTTCAGATCTCCACTCCAGATATAAGAATAATCTCAACGTAACTCTAATTTATTTATTTTCCTTTCATTTGCTGTGGTCTCCCTTTTCTTCTTTCTGAACTAGTTTCCTCCTTTTCATTTCCTTTTTCCTTCTCTCATTCTCTCAATGTCAGCATATTTGTCATCAATACTACATCACAGTCTTTCTGGAATACTAAAAAAAAAGGTGAAATTGTTAAAACAAGCTTCAAATTCTATGATTGATATATGATTGGTTCTATAGCTGCAGGTACAGGTGGCAGTGCTTTTCACTGTGCAATGCAGCCACCACGTTTGAACTTATTACACTGCATAGAATGAAGAGGTCTATAGATATCAAAACATAATCAAAGGCAAGGTCACATGACAGAGAAACATACACTAATTAAAGAGATCACAACAGTATTGACAGAAACTTTAAGACAAAACTGATCTTAAAACTTCAATAGAAAAACAATACAAATGAAGAAACAAGGCAATAAAATGCATGCAGACACCCTAAACTTTCAAAAGCTGATGTCACAAAAAATGAAGAAAAGGAGGTGACAGGCAAAGAACTAAAAACTAAAACACCAAGTTAATAAAATATTTGAAGATATCAAAGAAGAAATAAATAATCAGCTACATAATGAGCTGAAAGATGACATAAATAATCAGATAATGTATTTAATTAATAAAACATTCAAAAAACAAAGAATATGCATACAAAAGTGATTGAATTAGACAAGGTGATATAAAATATGACACTATTTTAGAAAGGAAATAGAGATTATAAGAAGAAATCAAACACAAACCAAGATGTAAAATATTCATTTGAACATGTATGCAATTGGAATGACCAATGCATTTGAACTAGAAGACAAGATTGAAGTGGTAGATCAGGTATACAATGGTATCCTAAAACAATAAAACACAATGGAAACTGTGTCCAACACATGTTAGATTACCTCCTCCAAAAGCCCCTGAAAATTATGAGATACATAATAATTAGAAGACACAAAAGTATAAAAAGTTATATTCCTCCAAATCATAAAATAAAATATCCCAAATATTGGGAAAATATTCAACTTCTGGGCAAACAAGGGATGTAGAACCCCTACTACAACCTTTAAAGTATTTTTTTCCTCTGACACAGCATAATCAGAATCCCAGAAATTAAACACAAAGAGAGTATAATGATGCTGTTAGAAAAAAATCAAGAAACTTATTTTTAAAAGGATATTAGAATAGAAGCCAGTTTCTCAACACAAACATTAAAGATCAGGCAAGCTTGCAGTTAAGTTTTTCAAGCACCAAAAAAAATTTACTTCTACCCAGATTAATATTTCCTGAATTCTTAGGGAGAAGTTTAATCGAGAAATAAAGACTTTTGCTGAAAAATAATACTAAAAGAAATTCATGACCATTAAGCTAGGGATTGAGAATTATTATCAAAATAATTCTAGAAAGATACAGAGAGGTGAATATGACCGAAGAGCCTGAAGGAAAGACTACATCTAACTGGGACTGAATCTAAACAAAGGGAAAAAATAAAGGACTCAATAATGGAAAAATAATGCTATGACAGAATTTACCAAATTATTTTCACTAATAAATATCAAGGCAAATTGTCTTAAATGTCCAATCAAAAGACACATAATGGTAGATGCGATCAAAAAAAGAAAATACAATTATATGCTGTCTATAAGAGACACAATTCATCCACAAAAAACACATTGTCTGAAAGTGAAAGGACGGAAAGCTTACTCTCTGCATAAGGAATCCATAAAGAAGAAGTAGCTATCCTATTTTCAGACAACGTGGATATCAAGCCAAAATAATCAGAAGAGGTAACAAAGGTCACTACACTATGGCAAAGAAATCAATTCAACAAGAAGAGCTAGCGATCATAAATATATATGCACTGAGTGTTGACATACCCAAGTTCATAAAACAATTTCTATCAGACATAAAAATCAGATAAACATTAAAACAATATAGTGTGGCTGGGCATGGTGGCCCATGCCTGTAATCCCAGCACTCGGGAGGCTGAGGCAGTAGGATCGCTGTGAGTTTGAGACCAGCCTAGGCTACATAGTGAGTTTCAGGTCAGTCTCAACTACGTAGTGAGATCCTGTCTCAAAAAACAAAACAAAACAAAAATAAATAAATAAATGAAAATTTAAAAGTAAAACAATATAGTGGGAGCATTTCAATATCCTACTGTCAGGTCAACCACATAAAAATATGAACAGAGAAATACCAAAGTTGTCCTAAGTCATCAACAAAGGGACCTAGCAGATATTTATAGAGTGTTCTATCTAACAACAATGGAATGCACAAATTTCTAAACAGCACACAGTACTTTCCTCCAAAGTAGAACTTAGGCCTTAAATCATGCTTACTTTAAATATAAAAGAATGGAAATAATCTCATACATATTATTTACAGTGGAATGATCATAAGAAACCACAGAAAGTGTTCAAATTCATATAGATTAAAGTATACACTCTTGAATAATGAAGGAATTACAGAAGAATGTAAGGAGAAATGAAAACATTTCTAGATTCTAATGACAATTGTAGCACAACACACACAAAAAAGTGATACACAACAAAAGTAGTTCCAAGAAAGATATTATACCTGTAAACGCCTCCATTAAAAAACCCAAATGATCCAAAATAAACAACCTGATGATGATGTCAAAACCCTCAAAAGACAAAAGGAGAGACCAAGAGGAGTCTCAGAGACAGGTGGAGCTAGGCTGCTATCCCAGCCCCAGTCCCCAGGCCTCCAAGTGATGCAGAGCTGTGAAGAACCCCCAAACCAGGTGGAGCTAGACTACCCAGCAAGGAATTGAGAAATGTGGGTGCCCCAGCAGCGTCACCACAGTGTAACCCACCCTCCTTGGCCTCCTGGGTGTGCCAATACCTGAATCCACACCAAAGATACACAGGGTGTCGTAAAGGCCATTGTTCTGACCTCCAGAAGATAGAGCAGAAGTGAACAACAGAAAGAGGTCCTCTCTCAGGCTCCTGGATGAAAACTGAAGACCCTGGAAAAGTGAAGAGAATCTCTGCAATAAAGACACACCAGACCACTGTAATTGGTAAGTAGGAGGTATCACTACCTGTCATATGAATCTGAACTATCTCCAGGAGAAGAGTGGATGGGACTTGCAGTAAAACCTTGCAGAGGTTAACCCTGCAGCGAGAAATCAGCCTGAATCTCATGGGACAGCTGCTGGCTTGCTGAGACTAATTGACTTAGATCTGCACACTGCTGCCCACATTGTCTGTTGTGACAGAAGATATATATGTTGAAGGAGGCACTTCATTCTTATTTTTCATTTTAAAACTCATTTTTTTCTTTTCCTCTTATTTTTATTTTTTAATTTTTATATTTCCTATTTTTTCAAATCTTTCCTTATTTTCTTTTTTCCTCTTTTATTTCTCTTTCCTATTCAATCTCTCCCTCTCCCACATTGTTCCTCATCTTCCTTTTTGTTCCTCTTCCTGCCCTAATTCAGATTTCTTCTTTCTTTTTCTTTTGCTTCTTTTTCCTTTGCTCAATTGTCATTAGTTTCAAAGGAAAGTGAGTACAGTTTATAGCTTCCTTATTGCTGGTATTTCCCTCTATTCTTGTTGTTTCATTCTTTCCATCTTGCCTTCAGCAGTTTCCTAGAGATTGAGTGATCTTCCTGTGTCCTTTGGCTTCACTTCTAACCTTCTCCTATCCTTCTACCTATCTATCCCTCTATTCCCACCTCCTCCTAAGACAGCATCATGGGTAAAGTTACTATATTGAAGAGTTTATTCACAATAAACATGTTTTGGGCTGGTCCTGGACTTTGATTTAATTCACATGTTTAAAGGTGATAGCTTAATAACTACTACAAATTTCATTTTCTAAGTTGTGCTTGATGCTACAGTGTTGCTGATTACATCACTTGGGCTAAGGTGTTGTGATTGATCTAATCAGTTGTCCTTAAAGATATTATTAAAACAAGAGTGACTCTGAATCATTAGTGACTCGTAACATAAAACCCAGCTATATGTAGAACATCAAAGTATTACCCAAGGAAGTAAACCAAGGACAGAGCGAACAACAAAAAATAGAAATGAGAAAACATTTAAGCAAGGCAGAAACAGACTTCCCACTTACCAAAGTCAAATTCTAGGAAAAACAAGGTAGAAAAGTCTTGACAATAAACCACCTGGAAACCATGAACTGATAGCACAGGAAGTAACAAAACAGATGAATGAGGCTTTAGAAATATTCAAAACAGAAATAATTTCCCAGATAAGTACACAGATGGTGAGCAGAATAAAATGCATGAGTAGAGACTCTAGAACAGAAACAGATAAAACAAAATAAGGACCATAGTAGAAGCTAAGAAAGCCCAACATAGGAAAGAAATGGAAACCATGAAACAGATTCAAACAGATATACAAGAGATTAAAAACTCTATTGAAAGTATACATAACAGACTGAGCCAATCTGAAGACAGGATATCAGATATAGGAGACAAGAGGGTCAGTCACCATGAATAGAGGGATCTCTTAAAAAAAAAGTAAGGGAACATGAGAAATCAATCCAACAGCTCCAAGATGATGTAAAGAAGAATAATGTAAGACTGATAGGAGTCCATGAAAAAGCAGGAGAGAGTACAAGTGAAATTAAAAAAAAAACAAAAAACTATTTACAGAAAACTTCCCAGAGTAAAATTATTTGACACACATATAATTGAGGCTTATAAGAATCTAAATAGCCAAGATTACATAAAATCTACAACTTTAAATGTAATAATCAATACCCTAGAAAACCAGAAAAAGAATGAAATATTGCAAATGATTAGAGAGAGAGAGAGAGAGAAAAGAACAAATACATGCAAAGAAAAGCCCATCAGAATCACAGCAGACTTTTCAACCCAAACCTCAAGTCAAGGAGAGCCTGAAGTAAAGTATTTCAAGCCCTAAAAGAAAACAACCTCCAAGCAAAACTAATGGATCCTGCAAAACTCTCTTTAAAAATTGATGGGGAAATAAGTTACTTCCATGACAAAGAACAACTCAGAAACTTCATGAATACCAAACCAGCACTCCAAAATATTCTAAACAATATCCCAGGAAAAGACAATGAAGGGCACAATTCCATGAGGCTCACCAGAGCAAATCCATCTGGAAAGACAAGAAATTAAAGGGAGAGGGGGAGATTTAAAAAGGGCCAAGAACAGGGCAATAACATGTCAATGATAAGTCAGTAGATATCAGTTATCACCATCAATGATATTGGGCTTAATTCACCATTTAAAAGAAACAGACTGGAAGAACGGATTAAGAAGCAAAATCCAAAAAATGCTGTACACAAGAAACACACCTAGTTCAACAAGAAACTCATAGACTGAAAGTAAAAGGATGAAAAACAGTTCTTTAAGTGACAGGAAGCTGGGGTAAAAAAAGCTATCTTATTTGCACACCAAGTAAATTTCAAATCAAAAGTAATTAAGAGAGACAAAGAAGGTCACCACATCCTTGTAAAGGGAACAATCCAAGAGGAAGAGATGATCATCATAAATAAATATGCACCAAATACTGATGGCCCCAACTATACAAAACAAATACTAAGGGACATGAAAAACTAAATAAGCACTAATACAATTCTAGTGGGGGACCTCAATACCACAATGTCACAAATACCCAGATAATCTAGATAAACAATAAACAATGAAATACTCAAACTGAACCAAACTTTTGAGCAAATGGACTTAATAGACATCTATGGAGTATTCCACCCTATAAAATCAGAATATACATATTTTCGGCTGTATGTGGGTTATTTTCTAAAACAGACCACATTGTAGCTCAAAGAACATGTTTACGTGAATGAAAAAAAATGAAGTTATACCATGTAAATTATCAAAATATATTGCAATTAAGCTGGAGATTAATAGCATAAGAAACCAGAAGAACTACACAAACACATGGAAATTGAACAACACTCTCTTGAACAACCAATGCGTCAAAGAGGAAATTAAAGAAGAAATTAGACAGTTTTACAAATAAATGAAAATGCCAATACAACACACAGAGATATATGGGACACAATGAAAGCAGTTCTATGAGAGAAATTCATAGCAGTGAATGCCCTCACTAGGAAAACAGAGTGAGCTCAAATAACCTCATGCTGACTCTTAAGCTACTAGATAAAGAAGAGAAAGACAAACCCAAAACTCATAAAAGGGAGGAAATGATAAAGATCAGAGCAGAAATCAATGCAATGGAAAATAGGAGAACTATACAAAAATCAACAAATCTAAGAATTGGTTTGTTGAAAGAATAAATAAAATTGAAACACCATTAGCCAACCTTATCAAAAGAAAAAAAAAAAAAGGAAAGGCTCAAAACCAGGAGAAATCCAGAGGATCATCAATACCTACTCAGAGAAACTGTGCTCTAATAAAATAGAAAATAAAGAAGAAATGGATAGATTTCTAGATACATATGAATTACCAAAGTTGAACAAAGAAGATATAAAAATTCTAAATGCACTAATTACAACCAGTGATATTGAAAACATAATTAAAAATTTACCAACAAAGAAAAGCCCAGGTCCTGTTGGCTTCACTCCTGTATTCAAGAAAACAATTAGAGAACAAACTGTTGTCACTGCTCTAAACTTTTCAATGAAATTGAAAAGGAAGCAATACTTCCAAATTCATTCCTGGAAGCAAGTGTTACTTTCATTCCCAAACCAGGGAAAGATCTAACCAAGAAAAAGAATTACAGGCCAATCTCAATAATGGACATACATGCCAAAATCCTCAATAAGATAATGGCAAACAGAATACAGAGGGTCATTAAGAATACCATACACAATGACTCAGTTAGATTCATTCCAGAGATGCAAGAATGGTTCAACATATGTAAATCAATAAATGTGATACACTGCATGAAGAGAATCAGGGACAAAAACCATATGATCATCTCAGTAGATACAGAAAAAGCATTTGATAAAATTCAACATCTATTCATGATAAAAACTCTGCACAAAATTGGAATAGATGATCTTTTCTCAACTTGATAAAGACTATCTATGAATAACCAATAGCCAACATCATACTAAATGGTCAAAAACTGAAAAACTTCATGCCAAAATTAGTAACAAGACAAGGATGTCCACTACCACCACTCCTGTTCAATATAGTTCTAGAAGCATTATCAACAGCAATTAGATAAGAGATAGAAATAACAGGAATCAAGATAGGAAAGGAAGAAAGTAGTCTGTCATTATTTGCTGATGATATGATACTCTACATAGATGACCCAAAAAACTCCACCAAAAGACTTCTAGACTTAATTAATAGATTCATTAGAGTAGCTGCATACAAGATGAACACTAAAAAATCAATAGCCTTCTCATATAAAAATAATTGACTCACTAAGGGAGAAACTAGGGCAACAATTCCTTTCACAATTGCATCCAAAAAATGAAATTTCTAGGAATCAGTATAATAAAAGAAACAGAAGACTTTTACACTGAAAACTGCAACACAATGAAGAAAGAGATGAAAGATTGAGAAAATGCAAAGACATCTCTTTCTCCTGGGTGGGATGAACCAAAATAGTGAAAACATCCATACTTTCAAAACTGCTATACAGATTCAATGAAATCCCAATTGAAATTTGAACAGTATCTTTCACAGAACTAGAGAAAATAATATAAAAATTCATTTGGAAGAAGAAGAGACCTAGCATAGCAAAAGCAATTCTAGACAACAGAGACCTGACAGGGGGTATCATAGTCCATAACTTGAAATTATATTACAAAGCCAATGTGCTAAGAACTGCATGGTACTGGCAAAGAAACAGACCTGAGCATCAGTGAAATAGATTGGAAGATACAGAAATAACTCCAGGAGTATTCAGCTAACTCATCTTTGAAAAAAAAATCCTCACTGGAGGAAAGATAGCCTCTCTAACAGATTGTGTTTGAAAAACTTGATTTCAACCTGCCAAAGAGTAAAACCAGACCCTTATCATTCCCCATGAACTAAACTAAAATCGAAGTGGACTAAACATTTAAATATTAAAACAGAAACACTAAACTTTCGGGAATATGTTAGGTAGAATTTTCAAAGACATTGGCATAGGAAAAGACTATGAACAAATCCTCGGTAGCACGGGATCTAGCACAAAGAATCAACAATTGGGATCTCATCTTATTAAAAAGCTCCTGCACTGCAAAAGAAACCACCACAGAGCTAAGAGACAAACTACAATGTGGAAAAAAATTTCACCAGCTGCTCCTCAGACAAAGGTCTACTCTCTAGAAAATATAAAGAGCTCAAAAAAATCAGATCCCTCCAATTATAAAGACCCAATTCAAAAATAGAAATCTGTAATGAACAGAAATTTCTCAGAAAGAAATAATAGCAGCAAATAAACATATGAAAAATGTTCAACATCACTGGTCATTCAAATAATGTAGATGAAAACAATGCTGAGATTCCAACTCATCCCAGAAAGAATAGTTGCTGTAAAGAAGTCAACCAATAACAAATGTTGACTGGGTTGAGGGGAGAAAGGAATCCTGCTCCATTGTTAGTGGCAGTGCAGACTTGTGTAACCACTGTGGAAATCAATATGGAGATATCTCAAAAAATTAGTATTAGTATTAAATTAGTATTTAACTCAGCTATCCCTCTGTCGAGTATCTCTCCAAAAGAACTAAAAGAATCACATCACAGTGACATATGCCCATCCATATTTACAGTGGCACAGTTTGTAACAGCTGAAACTTGAATCATTTTAATTGCTCATCAACTGCAGACTGGATAAAGAAGATGAAAATATTCTATAAAATGGAGTATGACTTACCCAGAAAGAGTGAGAAATTAGTCATTTATAGGTAAATGGATTCATATTGAGGCCATACTCAAGTGAAATAAATAGGACAAATGCGTAAATACTGAATAGTTTCTCTAGTGTGAAAAATCTAAAAGTGTAAAAAGTGTTCAAATTGTATAATTGATAATGTGAAATAGGAAGGAAAGGGCTAAAGGAGTAGGGGAAATGTGAAGCATAAAGGAAAAGAAAGAAGGGAGAAGAAAAAATATGAGAAAAGGAAAAAATAGAAATAAGGTCTTTGTATATATGGAAGGGTGCAGGGGTGAATGGCAGGCAGGGGTATGGGGAAAAATAAGAAACAAAATACATTAGATAAAAGTACAAGATCCCAATGATGAATGTAACTGTACCATATACCTAAAAAGTACTAATAAACTTAAAACAACAACAACAAAAACAAAAGCAATCCAAATACAAAACTTTTTACAAGGAAATAATTCATGAAGATCATAGAATAAATTAATGTACTGAAATGAAGAAAATAAAATTGAAAGAACCAATTAATTGGAGTTGTTCTTTTGAAGGATAAATAACATTGTAACCTCTTAGTCAAACTTAAAGAAAGAAAGAAACTAAAGTTTCATATCAATGTAGTCAAAAATAAAAAGGGAAATCAAAATGGACACTACTGCAATTTTCAGGCATATAAGAAACTATTTAGAAAATTTACATACCAAATAAACTGAAGAATCTAAATGGAAGAAATAAATTCTTAGACCTCCATATCAATTACCAAACTCAACTAAGATATAAAAACTCTGAATAAACCAATAGCAGGCATGAAATAGTGGCAATATTAAAAACTCTATCTACAAAGAAAAGCCTAGGAACCAATGGACTAGTAATGAAATTTAACAAAACTTCAGGGAAGAACTAATGCTGAGATTACTTCAATTTTTACATGAATTGAAAGTGAAAGAAACTTATCAAACTCATTCCTTGAAGCTAAGATTACCCTGGTACCAACAGTCAACAGGACAAAAAGAAGATTACAATTTTTTTATGACATTGAAGTAAAAGTCCCGAAAAAGATACTTGCAAGCAAAATGCAACAAATCTTTGAAAAGATCATACATCATGACCCCCTTGGCTTCATTCCTGGATTGAAAAGATAAATCAATCAATGCAAATACCACATAAATAGAATGAAGGATAGAAATCACATGATCATCTCAATAAATGCAGAAAACAACTCTGACAAAAATCCAACTTCAATTCTTGATAAAAACCCGAACTAAAACAGTTACAGAAAGACTTCATGCTAAGCTTATAAAAACCATTTTTGACAAACCCAAACCCAAATCATTTTAAACTGAAGAAATGAAAGGACACCCTTTAAATTCCGCAACAACAGGAACACGATTCACTTTCACCACTCTTGTTCAGTACATGTAGCAATCAAATCTTTACCCAGAAAGTACTGTAGCAATGATTATTTTTACAAGAAATGAAGAATTCAAATTATCCTTGCCCTTACATTTTAAAATGTTTGATATTTCAAAATTCTTATTCTTGTATCTTTAAAATACCTGAGAAAAACTGTGCCGTTCTCTCAACAAATAAGCCTTATGTAGACTGCCTAATCCTCCATAAGGAAACACTACTGGTTTCTCTAAGAAACTCTTATCTAAATATTCATGATCCTCTGTTCTTCATAATTTCCTCTCTGGGTAATCCAACTGACCCTCTTGGCTTTAATTCTCATCTATAAAATGACATTTCATGTAAAATTATGTCCTGAATCTACCTCTTTATCTATTTCAATTTAGAAAGCATAATTTTCACTGGATATTTAAAAGATTCCCATGCAATATCATACATGAACTCATTATTTTTGCCAAAATCAACATCTGTACTTCTTATATTAAATGTAAAGTTGTATTCAAAATAATCTTGATTTCTCAAAAAATGTTTAGAAAAACCTTTATAATAACCAATATTAACTTTGAGAAAGATCAAATTCTAGAATTTTTTTCCTATAAGTTTATTGGTACATTTTAGATATTTTTACCCTTTTCCCTGCCCTCCCTTCACCCCCTCCCCCTTCCCTATTCACAAAGACTTTGTATCCATGTGTTTTCCTTTTCTCATATTGTTTCTTTCCCTTCTTTCCTTTCCCTTACTCCTTTAGCCCTTTCCCTCCTATTTCACTCTATCAATTATACATTTTGATCCACATTTACACTTTAGCTTTTCACACCAGAGATTCCTATTTACTTCCCTCAAGAGTATGGCCTCATTGTGCATCCACATTTTGTATTCATTATCATTTCAATCTTTTCTTTATGAAAGAAAAAAGTTAAGTTGCTTCCTCATCTTGTAAGGGTTGATTAATTATGAATATAGTGGAGATACTAACAATCTATGTTCTCATTTTTTTATGAGGAGGATGTAACAAACTTAGGTAAGGATAGCTATTTCACATACAGGTCCAAGATGGATACATGTTAAACTACATATGAAATAGCAGATCATTATTGGGATAAAAATAAATATAAATGGAAGATTCACTGTTTGCTTACTATGCAATATGTGTCATAAAACCTGCCAAAATTGACTGTGGAAAAATTCACCATATTTATACACACAGACACTTTATCTCCTGCTATGCACACTTGTGACTCTGCTGGAAATTTGAATGTCTTTAATGGGAGCCATGAAAACATGTTTTTTTCTCATTAAGTTTTTTGGTACTTTTTAAGCATAAAGTACAGTTACATTCATCATTAGATCTTGTATCTTTACATGACAGATCTTGGTTCTCATTTTTTCCCCATACCCCTGCCCTCCCTTCACACACTTCCCCCTCCCTTATTTACAAAGACTTTGATTCCATTTTTTCATTTTCTCATAATTTTTCTTTTTCCTTATTTCATTTCCCCTACCCTTCCCACTTCCCCTACACCTTTAGCCCTTTTCTTCTTATTTCACATTGTCAATTGTGCAATTTGGTTTGTTGTTGTTGTTGTTGTTGTTGTTTGTTTGCTTGGTTTGCTTTGGTTTGGTTTGCTTTGTTTTTTTGAGTCAGGATCTCACTATGTATGAGACTGACCTGGAACTCACTATGCAGCCCAGGCTGGTCTTGAACTCACAGTGATCCTTCTACCTCAGCCTCCCAAGTTCTAGGATTACAGGCATGCACAACCACTCAATTATACAATTTGGAACTTATTTACTCTTTTAGTTTTTTCATATCAGAGAAACTATTCAGTATTTACACATGTGTATGAAAGCATTTTTAAAAGTAGTTTACATTTGTAAAGATATCGCCTCAATGCAATAAATCCAAACTTTTTTTAAAGAAATTGTCAGCAAAATTGATGTAGATTAATCATGCAAAATTTATCAATACAGGTATTAGAAGTCTATTTTTATTTTATTTTATTTTTTCTTTATTAATGCATATTTGTAGTACAGTACATAGTTCACACTCATTTTGGAGAGAAGCCCATGTACTTAGCATAATTTAATATTTTTGTTTCCTCAACTCTCCACCTCCTTCCATATTTTCTCTTCATCTAGATTCCCTTAACTATTTGAAAAAGATAGGCCACACTGTTTTGCATTGTCTATCTTTAATTTTTAAAACTATTTATACTTTGAGTTTCTCATGTAAGAGAATATAAGCAATATTTAAACTCGTGTGTCTGATTTTTTTCACTAAATATTATAGCTTCAAATGTATCTATTTTCTGAAAAGTGACTCCAACTTATCCCTCTTTATGGAAGCATAAATACCCCACTGTATATGAACACCACATCTTCTTTATCTGTTCATATATTGTTGGATATATAGGCTCATTCCAAGTTTGATCTATTATAACTTGGGTGGCTATAAACATGGATATGTATGTATCACTGTGGCATGATGTCTTCAACTCTTTTGGAAGATAAATTAGATGGGGATTATTTGAGCAGAATGGAATTTCTAGTTTTAGTTTTGTGAGGAATCTTTGCATTTATTTCCATAGTGGTGTACCAATTTACATTCCTAACAACAATGCAGGGTTTTTGCAACCTCACCTAGATTTGTTATCGTCTGATTTTTTTTGAAGATACCCATTCTTTTTTCTGGAATCAGAATGTCATTTTAACCTGCATTTCTCTCGTGGCCAGCAACATTGAACATTTCTTCATGTGTTTAAGGGCCATTTGTACTTCTGAGAAGAGTCTATTCCAGTTGTCCATTTTTTTTTATTGGGTCTTTTACTTTGAGAGGTCTGATGTTTTTAGTTCATTATAAATTCTACATATTAACTACAAAAAAAGAGTATTTGTGTTTGCTTTTTGATATCCAAATTGAATAGCATACACAAATGTTACTAAGTCTGGAAAAAGTAATTTTAATTATCAGAGAGTAGTACCATTTTTGGCTTGTCATATTAAGATACTCTTCCTTAAATACATTGCATGACATACAGTATATCAAAAAGTTACAATAGGTCCAAAGAAATACTGAATATGCGACATATTCTTCCTGCTCAAGGATTATGGTAAAATTATGCATATCTACATCAACACCAAATCTGACATTTTGAGGAAAACAAAAATTAGGAGGTGAGCAACTCAAGTTATATGTAAAACAGGGTTTGGTTTAAAGAATAACCATTTTGTTTTGGAAAGTCAAAAAGGCAGAAATAAAAATTTAAGGATCAACATATATTATGTAAAAGAATGAAATAAACTTTGTTCTGTGACCTCTTGAATATTACTTTTACATAATTTCATCCTTCTCACATTACCCTATTTCAGCCTCTGGTGAGTGTAACAGAAAATGAACCATCAAATTATAAAACATGCAAACACTGCACAGGTAAATTTTCTGTAAAGCTTGACATAGCCCTAATTTCTCACAAACTAAATTCTAAAGGTTAAAAAGAATTCAATACTGAGAATAAGATAGTTAGGAAGAAAGAGAAAAATATATGCTGGGAGCTTTGAGAATCTGCTGTTATCACAGTATGATAACCTGATTTTCTTATTCATTTTTTTATTTGTTACACTTAAATTATAAAACTTCTAGCTTTTGGACAGAACACGTTAATAATTACACAAAAAATAAATGTTTTCAAACAAGTTTCTCTATTTTTAAGAATTTTCCTAAAGTTTTTCATGACAAAAGGCCAAAGGATTATCATCAGGGAATCTTTAGCCTCATTTTTGTGTGTGTGATGGGGGGTTCCGAGGGTAACAAAATGCATCTCTGTCAGAAGTCATTGCTGCCAAAATAAATTCACTCCAGGCAGTAGGTGTTTCAATAGCTAACAGACTGGGTGAATTAGATTCCGGAGTTGCCATATTTGGAAATCCAAGTGGAAATAGATCAAAATGCAGAATAGCTAGGAGGCATGGTTAAAAAAATATAGATAGATATAGAGATAGATAGAGATAGATAGATATAGATATAGATATAGATATAGATATAGATATAGATAGATATATCAGCAGAAGAGCTATCTGCCTTCTTCTCTACAAAGCCATCAAAGACAGAGAGGTCTTTGAGTTTTTGAAGAAAAACTCAGGCCAAAAAACAAACCAAAAAAAAGAGGAAAAAAAAGAAAAGGAAATGAATTATTATAGTAGGTACTGTCCACCTCTTAGACCCCACTGTCAGTTTTAGAGAAATTAACAGCACCTAGGGGCAAAATCTTATATTTTAAATTAAAGTGTGAACCAGAGGGTATATTATCAACTTAAAGCAAAATTAAAATCTATATCACAACTATAATTTTTTATCTATACTTTAACTCAATATTTAGAGTTTTTTTAGGTGTTAAATTTCTTTTGCTTTGTTTGATTTCAACAGTCTTGAGAGAGAGGTATTACTGAAGAGTAAGCACATCTAAGCATCAGAGAACAGAAAAGAATGGCTCCAATTTCAAAAATCAAAAGAATCAAGATCTGTCATGTAAGGGTTCAAGATCCCTATTATGAATGTAACTGTACTGTATACTTAAAATGTACCAATAAATTCAATAAGATAAAAAATCAAAAGACAAAATAAAAATACTACAGACTCAGAAGAATTAAAAAATAACTACGAAGGCAATAGCAACATGTTGCCTTTGTTCAGCCGCACAAAAAAATGACTATTACTCTCATGGATTAAAAACAAATAGGCAATTCTATTTATTGATTATTCCACGGGTCAGCTGATATTTGCCACATAATCCCTTTACTAGATAACAGAAAATCAGAGCAGATTCATCTTAGACAAAAACACTTGGTTTATTATCTTTGTTGTCTCCTGTTCTGTGACAACAGATCCCAGGAAATATTTTGATTTTTGTTGTTATGCATGGGATAGATGCTGCATAAATCATAGCATCAACAACTATATGCACATTGATTCTTTTCATTTTACTCTTTGATTGGAATGATATTGTTATTATGCTCACTTAGTATTTATTGAATACCCACATGAGTGCATTTCACAGCTACCTAATATTAAAAAAAGACAGCCCAAGTGCCACAGAGATTTGAGTTTTTTAAATAACAAAGCTCCCTTTACTCACATTAAATAGGTTATTACTGAAAAATATTTTATTTGTTTTAGTCTTGCATGGTTACCTATTTTACAAAATTAGATCAATTTTAATGACTCTGTTAAACTATAATGTCTCCACTCAGAAAATGGACCAAATGAAATGTTTTCTTTAGGCAGTTAAAAGGGATGAAAATAAGACATGGCAGAATGCTCATTTCTGGTGAGTGTGATTGCAGACAGAAATTTTAAAAGTGTGTAATTAAGCTGCAGATATTAGTCCTTTTTTAAAAGAAAATGTTTGTCTTCCCTGTGCAACACAATTTTAAGATAAAAAGAAAAAAATACTCAGCAAAAGACAAATACCTTTGTGAACATTCTCAGAAATATTTTTGCCATATAAAGAACAAAAAGGTATATCATATATGTGACTTAAAGCAGAGACTTTCTATTGCATGATTGGAGTTCACATTGATACTATTTATTAAAAGGTAAACTCTCAGATAATTTCTGTCCCAGTCAGAATTCATGCAATCAGTACAGTCACCAAAATTTTTAACTTCCAGGTTCCCTTCTGGACTATGTAAAAAATGTTGAGTTCCATTTGTTTGAAATTTTAGAATGGAATATTTTGTATTTCCAATCATTAGACATTTGGATACTAATGACAAGAAGTAAACTTGATCAAAAATTCTCATCTTGAATTTTAAAAGTTTAAGTGACTTTTTTTTTTAGCACAGGAGGGGATTTACTTTTTTTTCCTCATTGAGTTTATTGGTACATTTTAAGTATACAGTACAGTTACATTCATCACTGGGATCTTGTACCTTTACATGACAGGTCTTGGTTCTCATTTTTTTCCCTTGTCCCTGCCCTCCCTTCACCCCTCCTCCCCTCCCCCTTTTATAAACACTTCATTTCCATTTTCTCATATTTTTTTCTTTTCCCTTATTAGTTTTCCCCTGCCCTGCCCACTTTCCCTACACCTTTAGCCCCTTTCTTCCAATTTCACATTATCCATTATATCATTAGGATCTTATGTACTATTACAGTTTATTCACACCAGAGAAGCTATTTGGTATTTACACATGTGTGACTTATTTATTTCACTTAGAAGTATATCCTCAATATGTATCCATTTTTGTATGAATGAATCTAATTTCTCATTCTTTATGGCTGAGTAATATTCCATTTTATAGAAAAATCACATCTAAAAACCTTTGTGTTGTTTAGCCAAGGAACAAACATCAGTTGCTTGACACAGAATAAATTGATAAATATTATTAAAAACTAGGTATACTATTTTAAGAAATAAGTCATTTTCTACATTCATGAGCTTGTATGCTAATGAGAAAGACAGACATTATATTTAAAATATACAAGATCCCAGTGATGAATGTAACTGTACTGTATACCTAAAAAGTACCAATAAACTGAATGGAAACAAAATAGACACAAACACAGCAGGGAGTGAGGGCAGTAAAGAGAGCAAAGAAGGAAGAAGAATAAATATAAGACCTTGCGATATTATAACCCTATAAAGGTTATTCGGCTTTTCCTAGGCTCTCTGTACCTCTGTACTTCAATAAGTATAATCAGCATCTTTCACTATGATTTCATTAAGGCTTAATTTGTTGTAACGTCTACTTTATTCCCAATTCACCAGTTTCTTTTCTTCCCTTCCTAATTTTCCTTCTTATATTTCTTGGTGTAGTTTGCCAATAATCTTTTGGCCAACTCTTTAAATCTCTGTTCTTCTATAGTTTGTTGCTCCATCTGGCAAATTGGACTCAGGAGGACTCCATCCTTCTCTGGTCTCCCTGAGGGCTCTGAGTGCTGCTGGCTGAAAGAGTCACTGAAGACTGGCTCCTCATTCACAAAACTCAGCTGGGTTTTCTAAAATCACCTAATCCTGGTGCACTTCAGACCTTCTCTTCTCACTTCAAAGTTTCCTCTGCTCTTCTATCACTTCGCACTCCATTTACCCATTGCTTCAAAAGGAACCATCATTACCTTCTATCTTCCCAGGGCTAAAAATTCAAACCTACGTTGTGCCATCTGTCTTCTATTTTTTACTACTTCTTACTCTAAAATAGCATCTTCTTCCTATTTAAGGCTAATTATTTCACACTTTCTCAAGAAAATTAGCAACTGAACTTTCTACCTCTTGATGTTCAACATCTCCCTCTGACAAAGATTTATTTTCCACCGTTAAAAGAAAAAAAAAAACAGAAAAAAGAGAAGTTCCAACTTGACTTGTCTCCCAGTTACAGTTTCTATACTTTGCTGGAAACATCTCATGAAGATTAGTTTCTATTCATGATCTGTAGTTCCATGCTACTTATCATCTAAGAAACATTTCTTTCCTCCCTTGGTTTTCACAGAACTCCACATTCCTTGGTTTCATCTCATTGCTTTTTCCTATTTCTCTGAACTTTCTTTTTTTCTTCCTAGCAATTAAATTTTGTTGCTTTACAATCAATAAAGCCCTTTTCAATTATTATACTTAGTTCCTTTCCAAAACAATCAAACCTATTGTCTTCTATGCACACATATTTTTTAGATTTATATTTATCATTCCGTATTTTTCACATGTTCATATATATTGTTCTTCATATTCAAGTCTAAAACTGAACTCATGATCTCTTTCACCCACTTTTTAAACATGTTGGCTGACCTCCAAATATTCTTTTACATTGAGTGACACTTTTGTTTATCTAATTACCTTTATTAGTCAGGTTTTCTGGAGAGATAGAATCAATTAGCTACAGGGACAGATACGTGGGTATACAGATCAATAGAGGGTGTGTTCAGGGAATAGTATGATAGAATTATGGTGAATGAGAAATTTCATAATAGGATGTCTAGAAGTTCAAGAATCAGCAAAGCTGGTAGTGAGACTTAGCCTAAGTCTGAAGCTGTCAGAGTCAGAATGGCTGATGCTTTTCATTCAGTCCTGTCTGAAGGACTGAGAATCAAGGGGGCCACTGGTGTAAGTTGTGATATCCAAAAGCCAGAAAAGCTGCAATTCTGATGTCCAACAGAAGAAGAGGAAGGTGAGGGGCGAGACCAGGTAGAGAAGAGAGGTGAGGAAAGGGGGAGAATTTACCCTTTCTTTGCCCCTTTGTTTTATTTAGGCCCTCAGTTAATCCAATGTGCCCAACTGTACTGAGTGAGAGTGCATCTTTCTTACTCAGAAGATATTCTCCCCTGGAAACTGACACACTGAAAATACCTTCCAGACCTACTCAGAAATAATGTTGTGTAACGCATACAATCCAGTGGGTAACTTTTTTTTTTTCTTTTATTGAGTTTATTGGTACATTTCAGGTATACAGTACAGCTACATTCATCATTGGGATCTTGTACCTTTACCTGACAGGTGGTCTTGGTTCTCATTTTTTCTCCTTGTCCCTGCCCTTCCTTAACCCCCTCCACCCCCCCATTTACAAACACTTTATTTCCATTTTTTCATTTTCTCATATTTTTTCCCTTATTAACTTTCCCCTACCCTTTCCACCTTCCCTACACCTTTAGCCCTTTTCTTCCCATTTCACAATGTCATTTATTTTATTAGGATCTTATGTACTATTACAATTTATTCAATGACTGACACTTAAAATTATCCATTTCTTTACTTAAAACAGTTTTATAGGAATCCGTTTGCCTCTCTTGATGGCTTCCCAAATCCAATTTGTCACTAAGTTTAATATTAGTACCTAATATGTCTATGTTTTCCTTCTCTATCACCACCACTCCAGTCCAAAGTATCATCATTTCTTATTTCAAATTCTTTAACAAGTTCATAGCTATTTAAACTACAAATTCTTTGCAAGTGGCTATTACTATTCATGCAGAATGATATTTTTGACATGCAAATCCCTATATGTCACATCCCCACTGGAAAAACTTCACTTTCCTCAGTACTAGTAGGAACAAAATTTTCGTATGGGCTGAATGATTCTGCATTATAAACTCTAACTGTCTGCTGGGTTCCATGTTGCAAAATGTTTTCATTTCTATTCTCACTGTGTTGCACTGGCTTTGTTTCAGTCCCACCAAGAAAGCATAGTAAGTCCCTGATTTATGAACATTTGAGTTGGAAACTGTCACATGAATAGACCTCTTATTATGGATGTTAGTAAATGGGAACAAACTGCAGAAGTAGCTCACTAATCTGCAGGACATTATCATACTTATGCTGCTATATGTTACTGTATAGTGTGATGGTTTACAGTAGTACACTGCTCAAGCAAATCCCAGGATGTTTGTGTATGTGTTTTTGATTTTATTATGCTTTACACTGTATATATGTGTCAAATGTGTGTCAGACTTCGTTGGACTTATGAACAAATTCAATTTATAAAAGTTCTCCTTGCGTCATTTTAAATTGAGGCATTAATATAATAATGGCATAAAATATAAAAAAAATAATTGTGATTATGAGAAAGATTCACTGCCATGCCAGGGCCTCTCCTGGTATTTAATGACTTACCCGTATAGTGTACTTGCATCATTCCATGTCTGGAGCTCCCAGAGTTCGAGTCTTGTGGAGCTGAGCCTATGCATATTTACATTCCATTATATTACTAACAAGTTGCTTTTCTACTATTTTATTTCTTATTTTCCATTTGTGTATGAGATACAGCTATGGTCTGCATATTGGGTCCCCTGCTCCAAACTCATATTGAAATCTAATAGCCATTAATCTAATACTAATCTGATAGTATTATTGAAGTGGGGATTCTGAGACGTGATTAGATATTACAGTCTGCATCCTATGAATGAGATTAGAAATGTAGCTATTTTTACCCTGAGGGAATTCTGGGAGATGGAGAAAGTTGGCCCTTACCATACATTGAATCTGCAGTTGTATTAATCATTTAATTACCATTTTCTAGCACTGTGAGCAATAAATTTCTTGTGTTTGCAGGAGATCCAGTCTAAAGTATTTTTTATAGCAGCCCAAATGGACGAGACAGGTCAATTAAGACATTTCCAGTTTCAGAATAATTATAGCAATATTAGAAAGTACTCATTATATAAATGAGATATTTTATCAGATGAACTGAAAACCACAAAAGAAATGAATGTGGAAAAAGTGACCAGAGAAAGAATATAAGGAGTTGGGTCATACAGTTATCCTCCTTACTGAAGGCTAAACAGGGTCAAACTGCAGAGGTTAGATGGTGGAGCCCTGTTTGGAACTTTGACTCTTACATGACATGATAGTTGGTATTAGGGTATCAGCTTGGCTAGATTATAGCCTTTACTTTCTCACATATAGTCTAGGTATCTTTGTGAAGATCGTTATAAATGTAATTAACATGTACCAATAGTTAAATCTAAGCAAACAAGATTGTGCATTATATGTAGGTGGGCTTGAGCCAATCAGTTGGGATAATTTAGGAGTAGAACTGAGATTTCCCCATGGAGGAAGAAATTCCATCCATGGACAGGGGTGGCAACTCCTACCCAAGAATTTAAAATCTGCATTTTCTGAAAAATATTCCCTGTCTTGCTGAAAACAGTATCCTCAGTAGTATAAGCCAGTCCTTGCACTAAATCTTACTGTACATATCCTGCTGGTTCTGCTTCTCTTGCAGAACCATAACTGATACACACAGAAGAGGACATTTTAAACTTCTAAAATAAGATAGTTTCTATTACAAAAATAAATAGAAAAAAATATAATATATGAGTGGTCAGAAAAGTTTAATCATTAAGCATATCTGCATTTCATGAAAAAATAGATAATGCCCATTTCATAAAATATCTATAAACAAAGGAAAAAACAGAAAATTTACATTTTTATCCATAAAACTATAATTAGACTGGCTAAAAGCATAGATACCACTATGATCTCTTTTCTATTGCTTTACTCCTCCTGGTCATCTCTCATTTCATAAAAGCCATGAACATTCAGAAATCTCCTACCAAAATGTTCTATATGGTCAGTAAGAAGTTAAGTCAAAGGGAAAAGGGAACTGGCTAAATTTAAATCTCAGAGGGAGGTAGGGGGAGTCAGACTACACAACGATGCCTTGGCCACAGCCAGAATTTTACATTTCATCCTAGTGCTAACGAAAACCTCTGAAGCTGAAAAAAAAAAAATTGATATCATGGAGAGTTTTAAAACTTAAAAGTGTGGGATGTGGAAAAGGGAGACCTGATCAGAGATTATTCCAACACTCCTGATAAAATAGGATTTTAGAAGTGTATCTCTAAAAAATAATCATGAACAGAACATTTTAATCCTCTAGACATTTACAAGAATGTTCTTGTAACATACATGTATGTGTGAGGTCACATTTAGCATGCAAAATAGCTGTTTGGAAGGTGAAGTGAGGCAGCTATAGGACAGCGATGGTGGCTGGTCTTCTACATTACAATATGTCCATGAGAAATTGTGATGTCTGGATAGCCTCCACGTGAATTTTGTTTTCCAAGTTACTATTAATACGTATCAACTGAAGTGGGATCATAAAACATAACTTATTTCTCTATTTGTTAGCTTTATTCCTACTTAAATACTTATAATGATGGTGTATTAGCTTTCTTGTTTCTGGGACAACATAAAGGATGAAAGGAGGTTTTCTGGCCCACAGTCTCAAATGTTTCCATCTATGTTGGCTGGCTAGTTCCATTTCTGTGGTTGTGAGGTAAGGAAGATCGCCAAAGAAAGGTGTGGTAGAGCAAAGCTGCTCCATTCGTGGTGGCAGGGAAGCAGAGAACAGGGAAAGAGTGAAATTGACAGATACACCCTCCAAAGGCACATCCCCAGGGCCATTTCCTCCAGCTGAACCCCTTAATAGTTCATTCATCGGACGTGGATTAATCCACTGATGAATATAGAAGCCCCTTGATCCAGGATTCTCTTCAGGAGTCTCTTAATCCAGTCAAGTAGACCATGAAGGTTACCTGATATAGATGGTTTGTGAACTTGTTTTTATTCTTATCTATGGTTGCACAACTATCAGAACTATCCACAACTCTGCTTAAGTGTCCTTTTACATACAAGCGACATTTCACTTTTTGTTTTAGGCATAGGGTGTTGACACTGTCTCTCACTAACCCAACACTGATTGGTCTTTCTAATCCTCTTACACTACACACCTTTGAACAGCCCCCATTCATTAAACTTTTTTCAACAAATTAGCATGACCAAAATATGTTTCCTGCCAGGTTCCTTACAGATACAAAGCTAAGAGGCCAGAAGTTGAAAACATATGAATGCAGCATAATCATAGGGTGATAACTTGAATTTAAGTGCATATTCTGTGTGAAATACCAATATGTGCTGACTTTCAGTTAGTTTCATAATGCATAGACTAACTAGTTGTTTGAGCAAAAGAATTTGGTTTAAGAAATCCTGGATCTCTATTCCTCCACATTGCTCTATGAAAGAAAGATGCCTCAGGTTAGGCTTTCTCTATAAGGTACCCATCTAGTCCATGCTGTTGCTGCTTTATATGCTGGCATCTCTTGTACAAATAGTTAATTCTCCTATTAAGAGATGAGGTAGGTAAAGTTCTTTAGGAATGACCCAGCTTATCCAAGAAAAATCTACTTATCTTTTCTAGGCTCTCTCTTTAGCATGCCCACCAGAAAAGGGACAGATTCTACAAATTCTGATCATTAGAGGAACCAAATTCAGTTTTCTTCACAGCTGGAACATGAAAGATCAAGAGAAAACAGCCTGTTTTAGCATGCACTTGGTTTTAATTTTACTAAATACATGTACATAACATACAAAAATAAGTGTTTGCCAAAATATAAGAACAAATTCCAAAACTTTCTGTTAATAGTTCTAATATATATTACTTTTAACTTCTACTGCATATTCTTTTCTATTTTTCATACATTACATTCAAAATCCATTAAATTATTTTGATTTTATTTATTGAGTGTTTTATATATAGATATAAAGAAAAGTAATTTTTCAAATCCATATATATATATATATATATTATATATGTACGTATATGTATGTATGAATGAGAGAGAATAAAACAGCTGGGAATGATCAGTGTAAGCTCATATATTGATATATTCCATTAGGGAAAATATAATACAATATAACAGGCAAGAAAGAATGAGTATCAGTTGTGTGGATAAAAAAATACTCTTTTGGAAATCAACAAGGCTGAGCCCAGAATGAACAAGGTGGACCATTACAGTAGACAGAACCAGTAATTCTTATTTTCTAATAGGAAAATGATTTTGACTTTATCTACATATCAAAATGACAGAGGATATGAAAATCAGATGAGATGGGAGCTGAGACAAACTTACATATGATTTTGGTGGAATTAATCTGTGGTTCAAATGCTTCAAGTCTTTTATTATAACACCAAAGATTCAATGAGTCTAATTGAAAAGGTAACCTGCAAATTTCTAAGACATTAATAAGAGTGACTATTACACACAATCTTCTTCAGCAGGAAAGAAATTTTTCTCCCTCTCTGATGAGATGGGAGCTGAGACAAACTTACATATGATTTTGGTGGAATTAATCTGTGGTTCAAATGCTTCAAGTCTTTTATTATAACACCAAAGATTCAATGAGTCTAATTGAAAAGGTAACCTGCAAATTTCTAAGACATTAATAAGAGTGACTATTACACACAATCTTCTTCAGCAGGAAAGAAATTTTTCTCCCTCTCTCTCTGTGAAAGGTACTAGGTAAAAATGAATTGTAGTGTATATATTTATGCCTGCAATATAAGAACAAGACTGAGTTTGAGCATTTCATCAAGATTTTACAATAGTTTAATGGGAAATAATTATTATCTCCCAGTGTGGTTAATGGTTTGGATAAAAATATG
Source organism: Fukomys damarensis (assembly GCF_012274545.1). Classification (NCBI taxonomy): domain Eukaryota; kingdom Metazoa; phylum Chordata; class Mammalia; order Rodentia; family Bathyergidae; genus Fukomys; species Fukomys damarensis. The sequence goes on along the minus strand of NW_022900926.1, from coordinate 56,637,495 downwards.
ACAGATAATAGATTCTACAAGGGCACCAAATGGGTTACATGCAATAAAACAAGCCCGGCTGACTTATGGATGTTATTGTCCAGAAGTGGATTTATTTCCAGTATTATGCTCAGCCTTCATGCACAAGTATATGATATAGATCAATTAACTATTTCATAGAGATTTGTCTTTTATAAAGAGCTGTGAATCAGATAACCACTGCTTCACAGATTTCCCACAAAAGCTACATTTGAACTAAAGAAGGTTGATTGTAGCAGATGCATATATAACTCCTTCATACTTGAAGCCTTACATGAAATGATAAAAGGTGGCAGTATTTACTATTTCCTTCCCATTTTTCTTTGTGCTCTTTATTTTCACTTTGTAACTGTAGGCAACAACTGATCAATGTGTACAATAACTGATATGAGTAGTGTAAGAAAATAAGGCAAGCTAAAAGGATAAACCTTATCATTTTTCATATTCACATCTTAGAATATATTTAGGATGTTGCTCTACTTGCCCTGTGGATGTGGACAGTTTCTTTGCAATTGGTTCTAGATTAATGGACTGTTCTGCTTTCAAAGAAAATATTTATAAAAATTACAGTGAATTTCATGCAATGCACTGACACATCATCTTTTTTGATAGGCATATCTAACATGTATAATTTTTTATTGAAAGGCAGACAAATTTGAAAAGGACTAATTATTTTCTACATTATCCTTGATGAAACAGTATCAATCACTGACTTTGAATGACAAGAAAGTCTCTTTAAAAATACTACTACTAGGAAATGTGAGTTTAGAATCAAATCAATTCTGTGACATTATGACTTTTACAGATAAAAAGAGAGTGTTTGTTGCTTGGGCTATTGTAAAAGTAATCATAACTCATTTAAAGTTATGAATCAAATCACATAATTTAAAAAAGAAACAGTATTACATGGATTTAAGATATCATTAACTATATAGTATTGGAAAGCTCAGGGCAAGGAATAACTAAAAAGCTGCAATATTTAAGATATTATATAGCAGTTAACATTTCTTCTCTCATCCCTGAAGATTGTACAAGAGATCACATGAGCAACAGGAAACTTACCACATTCCTGGCTATATATGTGGTCTTGTCCCAACTCTACCATCAATTATGTGTGAGACATTATGTGATTTAATTTCTCTTTACAATAATTGACTCATATATGAAACAAAACATTTGGAGGTGATGATATTCAAGGTTCTTTCATTTTAAGCTTTAATGGGATATTACTCTTTCCTCTTTTAAAAAACTCAAAATGTAAAGAATGTGCCAGGCGAAGTGATAATTCTTGTGCTTAAAAGCAATATTTGTATTAGTCTTCTCAAGCTGCCATAAACTGAGCCGCTTAAACAGATGCTATGTCTCACAGTTCTGCAAAATAATTGTGTGGGATGATGGTGTTCAAAGGTGCAATTTCTTATTCTCTCTCTCTTTGGCTTGCAAATGATTATCTTATCACTATTTTCTTTTTAAAGCCTTTTTTTCTATGCACACATCCTCTATGTTGCTTCCTGTCTTGTAAGGATATTGAATAAGGGTCCTACTATTACTTTCTAATTTAAATTTAATTACATTTTAAAGACTCTGTCTTCAAACACAATCACATTGAAGTTTGTGAATCCAACCTTTGAATTTTGGATGACACAATTCATTCCATTAACAATGCCTTTATAGCATCGAAGATATAAGAAAAACATGAACAGAATTTTAAGTTTATATAAAATAGATCTAAGAAATAACAATGCATTATAATTCTATATTTATGTATACGTGCATATATACATATTTTTATTTTATAATCCTATATTTATATATCCATGTTTCTACATATTTTCTTTATATAATCCTATATTTATGTGTACATGCATATATATATATATATACATACATACATACATATTTTCATTTATTTCTAGACTCAAGCTAGAATTTACCTTGATTATTCCAAGATTCTTAAAATATCATCTGCTTAACAAACAGTATATATTTTTTAATGTTATGGCTTCAAAGTTTAAAATCGTGAAAAATATAAAAATAAAATGAAACTAAAAACCAGTAATAGGTAACTCTTCCTAAAATTCCTCATTTGTATACCTTATTTTTATATTATGGTAGTAGAAGAAACCTACCACTTCGGAGAACACAGTGGAAATCATCTGTATGTAGGCCCATTCTGTTCTTTTATAACACGGAGGTTTGGGGCCGGGTCCCATTGACCTGACTTTGTCTCTTTTGGCATCTCCCCTTCACTTGGAAGCCCTTCTTAGTTTGATTGCTTTGCAGGAGACAATAGCTGTGGTAGTCAGGGTTTAGGCAAGGGAATACATTAAATACAGGGCATATAATTTATAAGACTATTTTATAATAATTACCCAAAAAGTCAAATGCAAAGGAGTACAAGAGATTAACCACACAGTAAGAAGCCCAAAGGAGGGCTTTAGCTTAGTGGTTCTGTCGCCTGCTTCACAAGCACAAGGACCCAAGTTAAATCCCCAGTACCACAAAAAAAAAAAAAAAAAAAAAAAAAAAAAAGAAGAGGCCCAAAGGATTCAGCTGAGGGCTTGGATCCCAGAAGTTTCCTGCACAAGTCTACCAAGAGGCTGAAAGTCCAAGGCAATGTCCTCCTCATGTCCAGCCAGTGGCCTAGATCCCATGGCAATGTCTCAGGCTTGTCCATACTGAGGATTTATATCTGGAAGGCCCAAAGGCCAGAGGTGGAATCCAGAAAATCTATACTGGTGCACTGAAGGATTTGTGCCACCAAGCTGAGATTCACATTGGAATCAGGAAATGATGCTCACAGTAAAGATCAGAGATACCCAGGAGAAAACAGCAGCCATTTCCAGTGATGGTGAGGCCCTGAACTCCTCCTCCAATAAGAACAGCCTAGTTCACTTCAGGAAAACCATCCACAGCAAGCTTCTCCTAGAAAATCAAGAGGCCAAGATGTTCCCTCAAGTTCTCTTTCTATGGCTATTGGTAACAGTCTTCAGGTGGATCCTCCAAGCCCAAAACCACACTGATTCAGTTCAGCTGGGCCTTACAAGTTGACCATTAGTCAATCCACCACAGAGGTCAATGCATAGATATCTAGTGGAACACTCTCCGTAGTTCCTCTGGATCTGTGGCTTCAAGTCATTAGTGTGCATGGGATGTTCTCACCAGCTTTGCAACATTCTGTCACAAACAGTGGTGGATACCATTTTTCTCTAGAGAAGTTCTAGAGGAAGTCCTTCACAGTGTTCTCAAGCCACTTGAGGAAAACAGATAACAGCAACAAAAAAACCTGTAGCTTATAAATACTTCTGAGAAATCTGCTCTGAGGACACAGGAAACTTCTATTGTCAGCCAGAGGGAATTATATGGTATACGGTGATATTTGTATTAATAGACAAGCTGAATGCAGCTCTCTTGCTTTTTAAAATGATAAAATATCAGGGTTCCCAAACATATAAAATCACAGTCAAAGGAAATCAACTTTCTTAACATGCTGAGGGTCACATTAAAGTAGAGTAAGAGTAAGCAGGTTCTTATTGGTAAAATAAGAGAGGGTAGAAAAATAGACACTACTGAAGTTCAAGCAAAATTACAAATCTTATCCAAATAAAGCTAACTCTCTGGGGATTCTCTCAATTCTGGGAAGCGAGGTTGGTTAATGAGTAATTATATTTCCAATTTCACACTTTCATTATAATTTACACTTTAAATGTGACCCACATTATGTAAATTGTCCTTGAAACATGTCCAATCTGAATTTTTTTTTTAAATGTAACATTGTCCACAAGCTGTGATTTACTGTGGTGATTCACAGATTTTTATTTGTAAGTTGGGCCTACTCAGTTTTACACTGAAACACCAAGGTGAAAAAGGTAGTGACTGTGGCTTGGAGTCACAATTTGTATTATTTGGGTTCGAATAGGGCGCCCTGGTTGAACACGAGCTTTATCGGATGACTTGGTCTGCTAGTATCACTTTTCTTGTCTGTGAAGTGGAGATAACTCTTACCATCTATGGTTATTATCAGGAATCTCCAATGAAATGGAACACACAAAACCTTTAGTTTAGTTGCCAGTGAAGAGTTAGGCTATAGTAAGTATGAGCTATAATTGCCCTTTCGTTTAATGAGATGTTAGTATGTTCCACTCTAGAGAACTGGATATACATTCAAGAAATAACTGAAAAAGTAAGCATAAATGAAAGGCCCAATTTCACTTGTAGGTATAATTAAAGGATGAGAACTATATATGAAAATTTTTGCATACACAAATCAAGCATTTCTGAAACAGAGGGCAATGCAGGGTTGTTAGATGATGCTTATTTAGATTCAAGTTCACAAACTGACATTCACTTTCATGTTGAAAAAATAAATCACCGGTTGATTTCAGACAAAGAGTGTACCTGCTATCTTAATAAATTTCAATTATCATATGTTTTGCTTTCTCTTTTTATTCAAAATCACTGAAACAAACTAAAACTGAATATCAATTACAACACTGTCTATATTGAGAATTACTTTGAATGAATTAAGGACATGCTTGTGCAATTTATGTCAAGAAATTAAAAATCAACATAAAATTTCCAATTAGTAAAATGGTCTACAGTAAAAACAAATTCAGCTATGTTGTAATATTAACTGGAAATATTCACGTTGATTTAAAGTTTCAACATTGTAGTAGGAGACACTGTGGATTGCTTGTGCCTTCCCTCTTTTGTAAAAACCCCTCCACTGGGGAAACTGAGAATACTAGCTGTTAACTTCAAGGCATCTTGCAGATAGAGTTTAGACATGGAATTTAAGGAGGACTCACCTTAATGGCCAATGGGTAAGGAAGGACTTCTTTCCTGATAAAAGAGCAAGGTGTTGGAAAAAGCATAAAATATACTTTTAATTTACTTTTTGAGATTTTCCCTATGTGTAAAAACTGGAGGCAATTCATCTACTTTAGGATCACAGAGCTAAACTAAACAAATTCTCTGAGAGTTCAATGCAGATGTTTCTGGGTTAAGCATTTGCCTTCAAAATCAGTATGCAACAATGAGTTTATATGGTTTAAGCTATTGTTGAGTATTCTGACAGTTGCAACTGATATAAGATTTCTTAAAGGGTAGAGATATGATGAATAGTGGATTATTCCATAACCATATAAACGGTCATAAAATATTGTGTTTAAAATAAATCATATTAATTATCAAGAAATAACTTTTAAATTATTGAGAAATAAATTTAAATTTAACTACCAACCATCAGAAAAAATGCATAGATCAAAATATTATAATTTATATGACAGCGAATTTAGTACGGTCCCATTTGATCAAAAAAGAAGAAAAGAAGCCTGGGGATTTAGCTCAATAGTTCCACTGCCTGCCTGGAAAACGCAAGGTCTGGAGTTTGATTCCCGGTACCAAAAAACAAACAAACAAATAAAAGGTCCAGGGATTTAGCTTGATGATTCCGTTGCCTGCCTCACAAGCACAAGGTCTCAAGTTTGATCCCCAGTACCAAAAACAAAAACAAAAACAAAACAAAAGAAAGACAAAGACACACAAAAAATAAATATCTACAAGTATATTTACCAAAATTTTAACCCAGATTACTCTGGATTTTTTTTTTCTCTCTTTTTTTTTTTTTTTTTTTTTTTTTTTTTTTTTTTTTTTTTATGTGTGTGTGATACCGGAGATCGAACTCGGGTCTTTGAGCTTGCGAGGCAGGCCACCAAACCGCTGAGCTAAATCCCTGGCCTTCTGGATATTAATTAATATTTTTCTTTGTGAATAAAAATATTTTAAACTTATTTTTATTTTTGCTGTATTATTAAATTTTATTATATGGCTTTTTATTTTGAAAAATGGGTAAAAGCAAGGACAATTCATGTCTTATTTATTAAGTTGTATGAGGTACAGACAGCACTAAAAATGTATCCTCATACATATATTGTGGGAAGGTAATTTGTATAAATTTTCTGTTGAGTAATTTAATGATGTGCAATATAATATGTAGAAATGACATGCTTAAACTTTCTCAGTATGTGTGTACATTGTTTCTACAGCTTCTCATAAATGTATGCAGGCATGTGTTTTTAGAAAAAATATTCTGAACAAAGTCACTGATTCTTAATGGTGGCTTTAATCAAGATAAGTTGTTAAAGAAAAGAAGAAAACTTTCACTTTTTGTTGTTGCATGTGTTTATTATTTTGCCTTTCTGACTTTATGCTTATAATATCCATAGTTCTTTAAAACATAAAACAAATGCATGAAAATAAAGTATTTGTCTATGTACCTTCCAACTGTTACAAAAATTCTTGAGATTTTCACTGTGTAAATGTGCAGTAAATGCAGTTATGAAAGATTAGCTAGCAGTTGTCAAGGCAATTGCAGAGCACATGTTTCATAAGTACACTGGACCTTGCAAAAGGCCTGAGTACAGAACACTATTCGGCTTTTCATTATTCAAAATCATGGCAGGCAGAGTTCTTTGTCTTTGACCCATTTAAATACTTTGTAGATAATCTAGCTCCCAACATGATGAGTTATAGTAAAATGTAATTTTAGCCTACAATCTTATTTACAAAAGCCTTTCCTCTCTCAGCGGCTGCTTAAGTGTGTTTTTTGGTGTTTGTTTGTTTTTTTTCATTTTTCTATGTATTCTCAAATCAATTCATTAAAATCTAAGGAATCAACTTACCTAACAGTTCCTTCTCTAAACACATAACAACACCTTTTGTAGTTATTACTTTTTCCTATTCTTCTTGTCTAGTTTTTTTATCCTGTTTCCTCACAAATGATTTTGAATCTAAAATCCCACAAGGAGTCAGAACAAGATAGCAGGAAACATGTACTCGAAGACACACCTGCTTCAGCAGCTTTTCATGCATCAAACCACCTTCACAAGAGGCAAGGTGAGTAGAAAGAGGACTATACTATCTGGTTTTAATATATAACTAGAAAAGAAACTTGATGACAGGAGTCAAGAAAGAAAGTTCTTGTGTCATTTCTCTTTGAACTCCAGCAAATACAAGAAAGATGCCTTTCATTTGGTGCAAGGATAGTGAACAAAGTCAGAGCAAGCTTGAAAACCAGTATGAAGCATGCCACAGTGAAACCAGGTGACTAGCAGAGCGATATGACTGCTACCACCTGGTCAGTCCCCTCAGACTGAGTCATTAGAAATATGTGAGTAAAATGGCAGGGTTTGCTTCCACCACGCCTCCGAAAAGATAGTACAAGTCTCAAACTTCTATTGTGGAGAGTATCACATATGAATAGTTCTAGTGGTCCTGAGCCACAGGTCCACACCAGTGGTTGGCAGCCCTCAGCAGTATGGGCCTTGGTACTATCTACTACTCTGCTAGTCTGGGAAAAAGCTCAGAGTGTTGTAGCTTGAACATTTATAGGTGTAGGATACGATTCCGAGGATGGTCTCTTAAATGTGATTTGCTCAGACCTAAGTAGTGTATTGCAATGCCTGATGGAATGGACATTCTTACATCATATAGAAAAGGTTTAAAACCGAACACAGTGAAGAAAAGGAAAGAAGGTATCAGATAGTTGTCAAATGGCCAATATAACCAACAGGAATAACAATTCTAAATATATATGCATCCAATATTTATGAACCTAGATAAATATAACAAATAATACTAGACCTAAACTGAATGTGTTGGTGAGCCTCCTGCAAAAGATTGAGAAAATAAATGAATAAGGAAAATTTATTTTAGCTCATAGTTTTGAAGCTTTGGGCAAGTTGCTTTGGGACCTATGGGAAGACAGCACATTATGGCAGTGGCACATTGCAGAATAAAACTGCTTACTTCATAGCCAGAAAGTAAAAGACAGAAAGAAAGAAGTCAGGACCTCACAAATTACCTTCAAGAGCACATTCTCGATAAAATAAAGATCTACTTTCTTCAACTCTTTTTAAAGTTTATAAGACTCTCAATAGTATCATGGGCCAGGGAACAAGCTTTTAATGCATACACTTCTTGGCCATAATTGAAATTTCAAAATATGGAATTCTGCCTGTGGCTCCCAAAGGTTACTGTTCACATTGTAATGCAAAAGGTATTCAGTCCTTCTTATCTAGAACATATAAAGAACTCAAAAAAAAATCACCCCCCCAAATATAAAGACCTGACTAAAAAATGGATATCTGAAATGAACAGACCTTTATCAGACAAAGAAGAAAAAGCAGCAATTAAATATATGAAAAAATGTTCCACATCATCGCCACTTGAGAGATGCAGATGGTGGCTGCTATCAAGAAATCAACCAATAACAAATGTTGGTGGGGTTGTGGGGAGAAAGGAACCCTTCTCCATCGTCAGTAGGAGTGCAGACTGGTGCAACTACTATGGAAATCAGTATGGAGATACCTCAAAGAGCTGGGATTAGAGGTTCCATTTGACTCAGCTATTCCCCTGCTGGGTATCTTTCCAAAAGAATTAAAAGAATCATATCACAGTGATATATGTGCACCTATGTTTATAGCGGCACAGTTTGTAATAGCTGAAACTGGGAAACAGCCCCTTTGCCCATCAGTTGGAGACTGGATAAAGAAGATGTGGTTTTTCTATAAAAAGCCATAAATAATGAGAAATTAGAGTCATTCATAGGAAAATGGATACATATTGAGGATATACTTTTAAGTGAAAAAAGTAAGTCACACATGTGTAAATACCAAATAGTTTCTGTGGTGTGAAAAACTATAATGGCACATAAGATCCTAATGGTAAAACTGACAATGTGAGACAAGAAGAAAAGGGCTAAAGGTGTAGGGGAAGTTGGAGGGTAGGAAAAAGGAAATAAGGGAAAAGAAAAAAATGAGAAAATGAAAATATGGAAATAAAGTTTTTGTAAATAGGGAAGGGAGGAGGGGGTGAAGAGAGGGCAGGGATAAGGGGAAAAAATGAGAACCAAGGCTTGTCATGTAAAGGTACAAGATCCCATTGATTTTTGTACCTGTACTGTACACCTAAAATGTGACAATAAACTCAATGAGGAAAAAAAAAAGGTATTCAGTCCATCTTCCAAGGGTCTACACATTTTTAATTGCTCCAACACTGCCGTCAGCCCATTCCAAGGCTTCCTCTAAGACTTAAGGCAACTATTTCCATGCACACTTCTATAAAAATCAACAGAATGGAATAAATCCGACTTGGTCAGGATGGATGATCTTCTTAATAATCCTCTGTATTCTGTTTGCTAGTATCTTATTAAGGATTTTTGCATCAATATTCATTAAGGAGACGGGTCTGTAGTTAATCTATTTGGTTGTATCTTTCCCTGGTTTGGGAATCAAAGTGATACTTGCTTCCAGGAATGAATTTGGAAGTATAGCTTCCCTTTCGATTTCATTGAAAAGTTTGAAGAGTAATGGTAGTAGTTCTTCTCTAAATGTCTTTTAAAATTCAGCAGTGAATCCATCAGGGCCTGGGCTTTTCTTTGTTGGTAAGTTTTTAATTACATTTTCAATTTCACTGATTGTGATTGGGGTGTTTAAAATGTTTTTATCTTCTTTGTTCA
>NW_022900926.1:56626451-56627656 GCF_012274545.1 Fukomys damarensis | reverse complement strand
GTCTAAGTTTCATCGTTAAGTTGTTTATTTGAGCCCGCTCTGTTTTCCTAGTGTGGGCATTCAATGTTATGAATTTCCCACGTAGAACTACTTTCATTATGTCCCAAAGATTCCTGTATGTTGTATTGGCATTCTCATTTATTTGTAAAAACTGTCTAATTTCTTCTTTAATTTCCTCTGTAATTCTTTGATTGTTTAGGAGAGTGTGGTTCAGTTTCCATGTGCTTGTGAAGTTTCTATAGTTTCTTGTGCTATTGATCTCCAGTTTGATTGCACTATGATCTGCCAATATACAGGGGATGACTTCAATTTTTTTGCATTTATTTAGACCTGTTCTGTGAGCCAGTATGTGGTCTATTTTGGAGAATGATCCATGTGCAGCCGAAAAGAATGTATATTCTGGTTTTTGGGGGTGGAATACTCTATAAACATCTATTAAGTCCATGTGTTCCAAAGCTTGGTTCAGTTCTATTATTTCATTGTTGATTTTCTGCCTAGATGATCTGTCAATTTGTGATAGTGGGGTATGTAAATCCCCCACTAGAATTGTATTAGTGCTTATTTGGTTTTTCATGTTACTTAATATTTGTTTTATATAGTTGGGGCATTTATATTTAGTGCATATAATTTTATGGTTGTCAACTCTTCCTCTTGAACTGTTCCCTTACAAGGATGTAGTGTCCTTTGTCTCTCTTAATGAGTTTTGATTTGAAATTTACTTTATCTGAGAATGAGATTGCTACCCCTGCTTTTTTCTGGGCTCCTGACACATGGAGAATTGTTTTCCATCATTTCACTTTCAGTCTATGGACTTCCTTTTGCACTAGGCGTGTTTCTTGTATACAACATATTGTTGGATTTTGCTTCTTAATCCATTCTGCCAATCTGTTTCTCTTGATTGGTGAATTGAGGCCATTTATTCCAGAGATGCAAGGGTGGTTCAACATAACGAAAGTCAATAAATGTAATACATTATATTAACAAAGTCAAGGACAAAAACCATATATGATCCCCTCAATAGATGCAGAAAAAGCATTTGATAAAATTCAACACCCATTTATGATAAAAATCCTGCAAAAAATTGGAATAGATGGTCTATATCTCAATTTAATAAAGGCTGTCTATGAAAAACCATCAGCCAACATCATATTGAATGGCCAAAAACTGAAAACCTTCATGTTAAAATCAGGAGCAAGACAAGGATG
>NW_022900926.1:56603870-56624968 GCF_012274545.1 Fukomys damarensis | reverse complement strand
TATGTGCACCCATGTTTAGAGTGGCACAGTTTGTAATAGCTAAATCTTGGAAACAGCCCATTTGCCCATCCATTGGAAACTGGATAAAGAAGATGTGGTTTTTCTATAAAATGGAATATTACTCAGCCATAAAGAATGAGAAAATAGATTCATTCATAGGAAAATGGATACATATTGAAGATATACTCCTAAGTGAAATAAATAAGTCACACGTGTAAATACCGAATAGTTTCCCTGGTGTAAATAATCTGCAACAATGCATAAGATTCTAATAAGATTACTGACATTTAGAAATGGGAAGAAAGGAGCTAAAGGTGTAGGGAAGGTGGGATGGGTAGGGGAAGAGTAAAAAGGGAAAAGAAAAAACTGTGAGAGAATGAAAAGATGAAAATAAAGTGTAGATGGGGAGGGGAGGACAGGGTGAAGGGAGGGCAGAGGTAAGGGGAAAAAATGAGAATCAAGACTTGTCATGTAGAGGTACAAGATTCCAACAATGAATGTAACTGTACTGTATCCCTAAAATGTACCAATAAACTCAATTAAACCTGAAAATAAAAATCAGCAGAATGTATTACACACTTCCAAAATGCAATGATGGAACACACGTGGGGTAGCCATTCCTACTGAAAAAAGGAATAATAGTGGAGTAAAAATGAAGATCAGATCAAAGCAAGATTAAAACTTCATATAGCAAGCATTATATCCTACAGATCTCTGTCCAGCATCAGGACGTACTATGACAGGAAGGAATTTCCCAAGGGAACCGGAAGCTCTGTCTCTATGGCTTTTCTGTACCCAGCATAGACACTCTCTTAGATTGGCTGTAGCTTCCTTTGGAAGATGTTGCTTAGTGCTGACATCTCTGACTTTTCATGGATCTCCATTATACCTTCACCTTTGCTCTCACAGCTTCATTATGCATTCCCCTGTCAAGAGCTCCTTGTAGGAACTCTAAAAACAAACATTCTGCATGGTTTTCCAGACTTTCTTTTGAAATCTTGACAGAGCCACTTACACACACATACTCTCTTTTAGCATGATTCTTGCATTCTGTATTGTGAAAAAACATCAGTATGTACACAATTTTAGGGACTGATGCTGGGTAAGCTGTATGCAGGCCTGGTTGAAATATGAATACAGTGCCTAAGCACATTCCCCAGCTGAACACAAAGAAGTGAATTACTAGAGGCTTTTGAGTACAGCGGGCCTCTCAGTTTCTTCTCTCAAATGGAAGTCTTTGAAACAAATTCATGCCAAAATATCTTTTAGCCTACAATAGGTGGTTGGCCTCATGAAATGTTGTTATTTTTTCCTTTCATCCTGGTACAAAACACTTGGATTCCTTTCATTCATTTTTTTCTCTAAACTAATTTTTTTCAAATCTTTCCATTCTGGTCATCTTTGCTCCTTGTAAATCTTTCTATACATAGATAGTGATATTCATGCTGCTATTTGAATGCTGTGCTACCTTGAAATTTCTTCCACCAGATAAAAGAATCTGTCACCATTACATCCAGCCTCTACAAATTTTTAGGGCATGGAAATATGCTGGAAAATTGTTTACTCAACATGAGGGGAGTGCCAATCAAAACCAAAATGAGATATCACTTCAGTTCAAGAAGAATAGTTATTATCAAAAATACAAAGTTCAACACATGCTAATGAGAATGAGGAGAATAGGGAATTCTCAAACACTACTGGCAGGAATGTAAAATTCTTATAGCCATTATGGAAAACAGTATGGTGGTTCTTCAAAAATACATGTTAGTATATATTCTATATATTCTCTCTATATATATTCTGTATGTCAAATTCCCAGACTTGGCATTATTCATAATATCTAAGAAATAAAAACCAACTTAATTGTCCATCAGTTGATAAATGGATAAAGACATTGTGATAGATATTTGATTTTTTTTGTTGTTGTGTTGTTGTTGTTGTCGTTGTTTTTGGTACCGGGGATTGAACTCGGGTCTTTGCGCTTGCAAGGCAGGCCACCAAACCGCTGAGCTAAATCCCCGGCATGATAGATATTTGAAATAAAATGCTATTCAGCCATAGAATGAAATCTGGTCACTGGCAACAACATCACTGAAATTGGAGATCATTTTCTTAAGCAAAATAAGTCAGGCATGGAAAGGAAAGTACTACAAGATCTCAGTCATATATGAAATCTAAAAAAGGTGATCTCATAGGAGTTGAGAGTAAAATGTTGGTTACCAGACACCAGGGAGAGTAGCAGGGAGGAGGGGATGGGGAAAGGCTGATTGATACATACTAAATTATAGTAGAAAGGAATAAAAGGTTGTTCTGGGTGTTATTACGGGGAAACTATAGATAAATTATGTGTTTTATATTTCAGAGGGCTAGAAAAATGTTTTTAATATTTTAATAAAGAAATGATAAATGTCTGAGGACATGCAATGTTTAAAGTGATCAAAATGTTGTTGGATATATGTATGTACCAAACATCAGAGGGTACCCAATTAAGATGCATAATTTCATGTTTTTATGTATGAGAAAAAATAAGTCTAAAAAAATTAATTCCATGAAAATCCAGAGAAAAGGTGTCTGATATTGTTTTAAACATGGATTATATGTTTTACCTTTTCAATGAACTGTAGTTTCATGGACATGGGCCATGCCTCTCTCAGCTGTAAACCAAGTTCTTTGGCAAACATTTCAGAGACTATTTCTCTTACTATTAAATATAAAACAAGGGGAAAAGATTCAGTTTTTTATGTTTTTCCTTTAGATCCTTTTTGAAGAGTAGGTCTGTGAAATGAACTAATGATTAAATGAACAACATGAAAATCTTGTATGATCAAAGTTAGGCACCCAGTCTTACTGTTTAGACTACATAGCTAAATGTTCTTCTAATTTTTTCCATTTCTTATTTCATTGTTTTATGTTTGGTCATTGTTTTCAAGTAAAGCTACATGCTAGCAAATTAGTTCACATTGGAGCACACACATACAGTTTTTCTAATTCCTATTTCCTGAAAGAAGTCGGTGCTTAACTCAAACAACATAAACTTCTTCCAGGCTTTATGTGTTTTGCTTTGATTTGCTTTGTTTGGTTTTGCTTTTGATTAGTATATTCAGGTATTTGTAAAGTTTAGAACCAGGACCTATTCTTAAAGGAATGCTGAGAATGCATAGTCTACATAGGGTCAATTGTTATAGTGACTTCACAGATGATACACTTCCGTTTTTTCTCACTCATTCAAAGTGCATTCATTTTATTTAGTTAGCCACTTTGATTTTATCACAGTGGTGTAAAAAGAGATTCATCTATTTTCTATTAAACTTGTATGTGGTATGTTTTTGTATTTAGAATAAAGTACTTCTTTTCCCTTAAATATTATTTTGCTTTTTTCTGTCTAAGATTTGTAACAAAAACCTCAAAATGGGTTAATTTATCAATCAAACATTTATTAAATTATATTAGTATTCAGAACAGGGTGTTGAGAAAGAAAACCTGGAGAGTCTAATTTAGATTGAATGACATGGAGGAAAAGTCGATTATGATAATTTTTTTACAGAACAATAATCACCTAGAAGACATTCTTTTGCGTTGTTGCTGTTTGTTTGTTTCTTTTGGGTGCTGTGAATCGAACTTGGACCCTTATACTTGTAAGGCTAGTGGCGAAACCACTGAGCTAAATTCCCGGCCCCAGAAGACATTCTTTTTATGTAGATCCACAAAGCTAGTGAGAATGTGAAGCACACACACAGAAATGCTTTCTTTTTCTGCCAAAATTATCAGAATCCATATTAACTAACTTGCCCTGCTTGAGTGTGTTCAATAGCCTTCAAATGTCTCATGTTCTTTACCAGTTGCAAGGTCTAATGGAAGCATACGAAATTACAGGAACATTGAGAGGGGACATGGGTAGGAGATTTATTTTAAATCTTGGTGTTCATTAAAGTGGAGGATTAATAGCACTCTCTATGAAAGACAAGTATAATGTGGCAGGTGTTCAGGTGTCTGAGCACAGCTCTTTAAATCCTCCTTCATCTTGACCTGCTCCGTCTCTCTTACTCCAGTCTTAGTTTCTCTGAAAAGAAAGTCCTAATCATACCACATCCCTCAACGTGGTTATTTTTCCAAGAGGAGCAAAAGGGTAAAGTAAAACCTCAGTTTCTTATCTGACATTAAAAATAATTTAAAAAGTAGTATCGTTTGGCCTGTAAGTAATGGGCATAACTTTTTTAATTAGTTGAATAAAAATATTTACCTTAGCTTTTACCTGTGATATACACTCTTAGGCTCACTTTTTTCTTAAGTCTCAGATACAAAAAAATATACATTACTAAAGAAATTGCTGGATTAGATTCAGAGGTAGAAGAGATTTCCAGAGAATATCTAGACATAACCTGAAGCAGAGAGTTAGGCATAAGTACTTAAAAAGTATTTTAGACTGGGAGGTTTACCACTGTGGATTCTTATTTTGGCTTTCACATTTTATTAAAAAATTGTTTTTCTTCTTTAGTAATATATATTTATATTATATACTGAAGCTCTATTATAGTCTTTTTTTATTCTTTCTCTTGCAAAAAAGAGAGAAAAAGGAAAAGGAAAAAGGAAGAAAAGAAAAAAACTAGACTCATCCTCTTGTTCAACTCATGACTGAGGATTGCAAGATCCATTCTCGAGATTCAGACCCACCTCTAATATGAACACGTGTGAGAAAGGACAGGATGGTGCTCCCTTTGGCTAGCTGAGAAGTATTGATTGTTCTCATCAGTTAAAACCTACAAGTTCCACAAATAAATTATCAGTGTAGTAATTATTGAAGCCTAACCATAAAGAAGTAACTTATATGAACTTAAAACTACAAAATTCAGAAGTAAACAGATTGAATGCGTTTTGTAATGAGAAAAATTTAGAACATACAACAGATGTTATGTTTAAATCTTTTCACTGGTTGAAGGAAGTCCTAGAATCAAGAGAAAGAAGATAAATTAGAGTTTTAATCAGTTATTTCAACTGTAAATGGTGCACTACAAAATTTGAATTGGCTTTAGAATACATCTTATCTCAAACATTAAAATTTCTATTGCAATCTGGTTAAAGCTTCACAATTTCATAAAAATAAAATCTATCTAGAAAGAAATTTCTCCCCTTATTTTTTGTCCTTGACAGCAAAAATAAAAGGGAGTGGTACTATAGAGGATTAAGCTAGATCAATGCAGGCAAGTCACGCCAGCAGGAGCGCTGAGTGACAACCGAAGTCATTTTCTCTGTCAGACTTCCCTTCCCCTCCATATGTGATTTTTTTTTCTCTGTGCCCCACTTTCTCCTCCCTCCCACTCTATTAAACGTTGCCGCATCTGTGGCTTTTTACACTGATCTCTTTTCTCTTCACTTTACCTCTATCTTAAGCCTGCCACTGAGTCCCATAAAATACAGTCTTATCTGTGACTATAAAATATAAAATACTGTTGACTGCTTTTTTGGCTTCATTAATTTTTTTAAATCACTTACTTTGTCTTTCTTGCCCAGTATCCCCAAAATTGACTTCTAAAAAATTCCATAGAAATGTCATATCAAAACTAGCATATTGTGACCAATATTAGTTTCTGCTTTAATATGAATCCTGAAGTAACAAAAAAGGAAGATGTGCTTCTTTTTAGTCGAATCAGCTCTAGGGTTGAGAAAATGTTGTTTACCTCTTTTGAAAAAAACATTTATTAGCTTCCCTCACCTATTGAATTTGGTGGGCTAGTTGTAACAGCAGGAAAGCAGAATTCATCTCCAAGTTTTAGAAAAGAGCTAATTTTTATGAAAAATGAACTTTTACTTAATTTTGGGAAAAACATATATGGTGGTTTAGACATAAACATGAAATAATGAAGTTAGAGAAAGAAAAAGAGAACACAAATAATGAGGAATCATAAAACTAGCACCGTCAGTATAAATAGGATGTGCCCTGAGCATGAGGTGCCCATGAGCCAGTTGTGCAACTCTGGCCATGTTACATGCTCTCTAAATGGTGTCCTAGCCTCTTTCACGTGAGATATGTGGGACAATTTATTTCCTTAATCACAGGACAAGATCACAACAGGGACAGTATGACACATTTGACAGTATTTGCGATTTCAAATTGCCAATGGGTTTCTTCGCCCATCCACATCAAGGTCACAGTGTTACAATTTCATGAATCTCTTTAATATTAAAAACACAGAGAACAACAGTACAAGTTTTCCCCTTGCACTCTGATGAGAATGTGGAGAGCTGCCCTCACTTGGTTAAGCCATTGTGGAGTAGATTTTAGACTGTGCCATACTAAACCCCACCTGCCTTAGCAGAAGTCAACCAGGAAAACCCTTAATGGTGCCCCTTCATATTAATTGCCGGCTCTAATAACTTTTTTATTTGAACTAAAATTTCTGATGTTAGTACTATCATCTATGTCTCCCAGTAGATATAATGTAACTCAATGAAATAAATAAATGGGTAATTCAAATGTGCTGTAAATGCCATGTTCATGTGGAAGTGGCAAGCCTTTCACTACCAAGATCCAGGCACAAAATAACACTCTTTTCTAACAGCTCTGATACTTTCTTTACAACTCTGTAAGTTAGAGCCATCACTGACCTCAATTTAACTCTTAGGAAGATGAGCTGATAAATAAATGAAATCACCAGAATTAAAACACAATACTCTCTGAATTCCAAGTCTGCAATATGGTTTTTTACTTCAAAATATTTATATCAATTCCAAATCTGAAGGTGAATTTCAAATTTCCATATTTAATAATTGGACTTGTGAAAAATTTGCATTTTAGTACATCCCCAGCGTGACACTTTGTGAATTTATTTTTTGCAATGAATTTTGACAAATGAGCTAGATAAAACTAGAATTTATTTATTCTTCATTGTAGTCCTAAACAAATAAGTATATAACCATACACATTTTCTACAGTAAATTTTCAGTGAAGATTAAAGAAGTGGCATTCATTATAGTTGCTTGGCCATGAAGATAGTCTCTGTCCACTTGCATCAACAAAGGGTAGGCATACTTGCAATAGCTTTTATTTCAAGCACCCTCTTTACTGATGTGCTAATTCTGTCAACTGGCTGTGAATGCTGTTAGCACCTGAAAGACAGCTTCTGTTCTGTTTTATAGTGTATATAGAATTCTGATGATGCAACTAAAGTTATGTAATTCATTTAGACAAGAATGCTGAATTGTGTGTGTGTGTGTGTGTGTGTGTGTGTGTGTGTGTATAATGTTTTCTCCCAAAGTACATGATCTCATTGTTTTTCTGCTAAAAATATTTTGTCTGCAGTAAGGAACGTTTAAGACACAATATATTGGGACTTATACTCCTAATATGTGGAAGGCACTGAATGACTTTTCCTCAATGGGTTGTCTCATATTAGAGAACAGTTGATGCCTTTCAGAGAGAGACTATAAACACACATGAACGTCTAATTTTAGGATTCACCATGAGGTTCCATTGTGATATTTGCAATTATACTATTACTCAAAAACTCTATTGTTAGTTTTCAGGTTTTCATTTACTGAAAAAGCAGTTAGAATATGTCATACATCTTTCTAGTGGATGGCTTATCTCTACTTTTTTTTTTCCATATGTTTTGGGTGTGTTGTAGACTGAAACCTATGTCATATTAATGTCTTCAAAGGTTAAAAGAACAATTTGTTTCAGAAAGAATTAGATTTTATGCATCTGAAGCAGAACAGAAATCTTCCCCCAAACTACCTTTCCAAACCAAAAGGCCTACTGCGATGCTATCCACCATGCTGAGTATTCTGTATGAAAATTTTTACTTTGCCAAATACCCTTTAGTTCCTGTGGTGTTTTGAATCTACCTATTTCATATCTCTAAAAGTCAAATTTTTTCATCTTTGCCCAAATTGTACACTGAGCAGAGTATTTTCAACTCTTAATTGCTTTCTGTTTATTGTTGTTACTCAATTTCAATAATGTACTATTGGCTGCTACAACACAATGAAAACAATTTTGTATTTAGACATGTGTGTCAGATTTATTTCACTTAAGAATATTGCCTCAAACAGTGTGCATCCTTTTGGAATAGCTTCTCTGATGTGAGAAACTGAAAGTGTAAATAAGGATCAAAATGTATAATAGATAATGTGAAATAGGACGAAGAGGTGCAAAGGGGAAGTGGAAGGGGGAGCGGAAAGGAAAGAAGGGGAGGAAATCAACATGAGAAAATGAAAAAACGGAAGCAAGTCTTTGTAAATAGAGAAGGGTAGAGGGGTTGAAAGGAGGGCAGGGGAAGGGGAAAAAACTAAGAATCAAGCTGTATTAAGTAAAGGTACAAATCTCCAATGATGAATGCCAGTATATCGTATATCTAAAATTTACCAATAAAACTAATGCTTAAAAATGAAAACTACTCAGCCATAAAGAATGAGAAATTAGATTCATTCATAGGAAAATGGATACATATTGAGGGTATACTCCTAAGTGAAATAAATAAGTCACACATGTAAATACCGAATAGCTTCTCTGGTGTGAATAAACTGTAATAGTGCATAAGATCCTAATGATATAATTGACCATGTGAAATAGGAACAAAAGGGCTAAAGGTGTAGGGAAAATGGGAAGGGTAGGGGAGAGGTAATAAGGGAAAAGAAAAAAATATGAGAAAATGAAAAAAATGGAAATAAAGTGTTTGTAAATGGGGAGGGGAGGAAGAGGTGAAGGGAGGGCAGGGACAAGGGGAAAAAATGAGAACCAAGACCTGTCATGTAAAGGTACAAGATCCCAATAATGAACATAACTGTAATGTATACCTAAAATCTGCCAATAAACTCAATAAAGGCAAGAAAAGTTTTAAAAAATGAAAACAATTTTGTGATCAAGAGTAATATAATTAATGAATCTAAAGGTGTGTTGCTTCTCATATCATTCCTGTTAAAGTATTCAACAGCTTCATCTTCCTAGTTAAAGTTTAGGGCATGTTGGATGAAGTTTTATCAGCCAGAGAAGAAAAGAGGTATAAATATATGGTTGTGACAAAACATATAGCCAATGGATATTTCTTTCTCATTTCCTCACTTTTCCCTTAAACATATTCTGTTCTGTCTCTCCTGTCTTATAATAACACCAAAGCTACACTTATGACACTATTTCTGAACCACACTTTGATGTTAAAAGGAGACTAAAATCGCCTAGATGGGATATTGTTTTCCTGTTGCTGAAAATGTTTGTCTTTTAATACCTCAAAAAATTAGCAACCTAATGTTCTTAGGCAAAGTATTGAAATTATGAATACTTTGTCACAGAAGAGACTACTGGAATGAAAAGTGTTTTTTCACTGTGTACAAATTCATTTCAATGGCACTTAAAACAATGTGCATGAAAACTTACAAAACCTTTTTTGGTGGGTGGGCATTTAGTAGAGAATCTTTTGAACCATTTAATAAAATTCTTTTAACAGGAGACTTTAATTAAGTAAGTAAAGGCTAAATGTATAAGTATGTGACAGTTCTGCATTGATGACCTGGTCCCTCCTTTGGATTTCACTGGTTGAAATGCAGGAAACAGTGGGCCTACAACACAGTGAATCTAGTGACAACCTTTTAGGGTGAAGTGGTGATGTTTGTTCCATAGCAGAAACTATTCTGCTGCTTCACCTGTTTTGGTTACTGCTCACAAAATGCTTAGCAAAGTAAAAAGTTGAAATTCCAAAGACAGAGCTGGAACTATAACTTGAGTAGTCGTATATAGCCATGGCTGCTCACACAGCATGCCCAAAATAATATTCTCAAAATATTGTGTGTTCTTTGAAGTGACCATAATCTAATAATCTATACTGTCAAGGTATAACTCATTTACTTACGTTTTGTACTAATTTATCACACATCTCTAACAATTTTATTTTTCTGAATGTATGCAGTGGTTTCTCTAACAATGGTACTCAGATAGTTGGAAGGACAAGACATATTGATCTAGGGACCCCAGAATGGAACCTTAGATTCACAAAAGGCCACTGATACTAATGATGGGGCTGATATTTTAAAAAAGTAGATGATGGTACAGGAAGGAACAGTAGCCCTGATAGGAAGCTACCTACTAGGAAAAAATGACGTTTCTTCCTCAAATGAGTAAGGGATCGAAATTGTTGTCCTGTCTCTCAAAACCATTGGAGGGGTTGGATGTGTGGAGGTTTCACGGAGGTAAAAAGCAAAAAGCAAACAAGCTGTGGCTTGGTTTGAGAAATTACATGTGAGTTGAAGGTCACGAAGTCTTTATACTCTGGGTCACTTCTGAACTTGACAGTTCATGTGCAATCCCCTAAAGAGTGTCACTAACTTGCACATTCAGAAGCAAATGATAACACACGTTGCAAAGCTCTCAATGAATAAGTAGTTTCCTACAATTTGTAGCTACTGTTTAACCACTGAATGTATCTTGAGTAACACTTTTCCTGAAATAATTTGCTGCATGAGTCTATTCCTTATAGTAAGATACTGCTCTCCGCAGTATGACTTTTGTTACTTGATACTACCAAACAGGAAAAAAAAAATGATTTTTGTATTTCCACTGAATTTAAATACAAAAACTCATTTCTCTTTCATGGTACCTGTGATATTATTCACACCAAGAAATACTCAAGCAAAAATAGTTTGATTTATGGCATAAAGGTCAGATAAGAATTTGTTTATTTATAAAGGGTATTTCCTTTAGCATTTCTTTCATCTGTTTTTTTTTGTGTGTGTGTGAATAGCGTCCCTTGCCATAGTGAACAAAATCCTGACAAGTCACCAGGTGGTTAATCTAGGTTTTAATAGTGAAATAGCCTGGCATGCTTAATTCCTGGTGAGAAGTCAATAATAAAACCTTGGTATCTCAGTCCATGGAGCTACTATATTAACCACTGTGGTCAAATTCTTATTTATTATGGTGTTTGAGACTGGAAAACATTGCACTGTCAGGTTATTTTTAAGAGATCAAACATCCATGCAGCACAACTTTGGTATGCTTATCTTTACTTTGTGTCACAAAGCTATACTATTAAACCCCTTGATGGAAGTGCCACTTCTTCCAGTTTTCATCAGCAGTCCAAAGTGTCATGCAATGAGAATTTAATTGGACTAAAGTGACTATCTGACATGCAGAACTGAGCTATGCCATCAAGACTCCACAGGTAGTGAACACTTGGTGACGGATGGGTGGTCGAGAGTGTACATTCTAATAAGGGGTCGAGGAACTTCAGGGGTTCTACTATGTAATTACTTGAAGCAACACATGAGATGATGCATGTCAAATAAGACAATTACAATTCTACCACTGAAGCACATAAGAATCATATACAAAAAAATAAATATAAAATAGAGAGCCAAAGTTTTCTAAAACTTTTATTTTGTGATAAGACTTTGAAAAGTCTATATTTAACTGAATCAAAAAAAGTGTAAACTTTTTGTAAGACTGACATTGTATGACAAGATAAATATTTAATTGATATAGGCAGTCATATTGGGTTTTGTTCAAAATACTCATTTGTAGGGGAGAAATATTTATCTTTAATTTAATTAATTGCACACAATAATAATTAAGTGGACCCTTGCTGCATGAATGCTATTGTTTGTGAGCAATTTGGTTCACAAATAGAAGCATTTGATGAAATTTTGTTTTTGTGAGAATCCTGTGCCAGGTGATGTATGGGAAAGTAGTCATTTTTTCCAGAATCGAGGAACTGAGTTACCACTGTATGTATTTTATGAGGTTTCAAGTAAACACTTTTGAATTTTCTTGGACATGTTACATTAATAAATGCAGTCAGAGTTTATTTGGTGTGAATATTTAAATAAAAAGGATACTGTGATTAATAAGAATTTTCCAGTAAAATTAACACTAGTCTACTTAAAACAGACAAATATTAGTGCGTTACTACTGGAGTGGTAAGGATAAGCAGCTGGTGCCTTGAAATACTGTTGTTACAGTGTGCAGTTGCATTTTCTCATTTCTGGTACATTAATATTTTTAGAAAAGCTGTACTTTACTGACATCAGCATTTCAATTTAATAATCAAATAATCAGCCATATTATTAACTGGGTTATCTAAGGCTTATAAATTAATTAGTCTCTAATAGTTCTTTAAAATCAATTTTTCAAAAATCAGATGACTTTTAATGCAATTACGATCAATAGCCATTAAATTTTAAAATAGTTCCCATAAGCCCTAGTAAGGACTGACAAAGTCCTGAAACAATTACATTATGTAGAATATGAAGAGTACTATGTTTCATAACTTCTGTCTATAGCAGCATTTCCATGAAATATCCATTTAGGGATTCAAGTCGCAAAAACAGGATCATTGCTCCTCTTGATGCGTTCCTTCATAGATGCAAATGGACGCAAAATCCAGTGTCTGTGGTGTTTACATGTATCATGGGTAAAAATGTTCCTAATATCTCTCCTCTCCTGATATGAAAATATGAGATGGGAAACTCACAAGGTAGGATTGGAAGCACTTTTAGTAGGGAGTTATGAAGGAAGGCAGGAAGGCAGGAGGAAGGAAGGGTAACAACTCCCAACTGGAGCAGGTCCAGTGTTGTTCTTGGCTAATGGCAGACTGAGCCAGATTTGACTATGAGGGAAAAAGGGTGAAAGACTGGGGAGCTGACTGGTGTTGCAGGATGTACGTATGATAAACTTCCAAACAATGTAATCGAGAAAAAGAGCAATAAAGTGTATTATCAAGATAGGAATTCAAGACATTTTACCTGGGATTATATAAAAAAATGCCAAAGTAATCACACAAAAAGAACAAAAACCTTACAAAATCATAGCAGTGCGGACTCATAATTACACGCAATATTTTGAAGAATCTATTCAAAAGGGGTAAAGATTTCTGTAGTAATAAAGAAGACTGTATGATAAGCATGTGTGTGAGCAAAGACTGATCTTTCATAATAAAAACAGAAACAAGTGTAGGTCCCACGTGAAGCTAAACTTTGGACTCAAAACCTTCCTGAATGCAACAAAACAGGAGCATCAAACTGTATTTTGTATTATTCTGCTTTGAAATGCCTTAGCACATTTGTCTTCCCAGCCTGTGAACTTCATGGTTCTATAGCATTCTAAGAATAATGATCAAATAAAAACACATAAAACAAAAACAAAAAAAAAAACAACAGCGGGGCCAGTATAAAGCAGGAGGTGCTTTCTCCTATTTTTCATAGTGAGCGCAGATAGAGACTAAATGCACACACACGTGCATGGGCTCCAAGATCTTTTATTGATTGATTGATTGATTGATTGATTTGGTACCAGGGATCGAACTTAGGTCCTTGCCCTTGTGAGGCAGGTGGCGGAACCACTAAGCTAAATCCCTGGCCCCTCCAAAATCTTTTAAAGGAAGGCTGGCAACAGACATCAGGACTCAAGCAGTGCTTGGGTTTTTCCTTTGTTTCCTTTATATCGGACTAGATATGGACAAAGCCAAATACCTTGAAAAAAATTATTTGGTGTGTTCTCAGTGAATTTATAGCTAATGTTTAAAACAATCATATTCTAAGTCCGGAATAAGAGGGAAATGTTAGTCCATTTTAAATTCTATAACAAAATTCCTGAGACTAATCATTTGAAAGAACAGAGACTTAATTCTTACAGTTCAGTGAAGGGGGAAGTTGCAGAGCAGGTTGTTTGCAGCTGTGAGAACCTCATTGTTCCATCATAACATAGCAGAAGGCATCACATGGTGAAGAAGCACAGGTGAGACAGAAAAAAAATGGGCTGGCCTTAAACTATTATTAGGAACCCCATTCCCTCAGTAATGTCTTGAATCTATTTTAATCACCACTGAAACGTTCTACCTCCAATTCTCTTGTAATGGCAATTAAATATCAACCCCAGATTTTAGAGAGAACATTCAATCTATAACAGACAATAAGCTTTCCTCACTTCACTTGAACCAGTATAGGATGAAAAAAATCTGTGATAAATTGTGTACATATAATGTAATTCATACAGCAACTGCAAAAGATCCATACAAAGACATATACTAAAAGAAAACACAATAGATAAATCCAAATAACTCTTATTAGAAGTAACCAGAATGGAATTCTGTCTTTATCACAACAGCCTCCTTTCCCCCAGCAGAACTGAAATCCCTTTTTTCATTCTCTTCATTCATTTGACACTTCACAGGGAGTAGGCATCTCCCATCTGGAGCTCAAGAGCTGCATTACAGCGAGCAGCAAAGCAAGCTGACCTGCAGGGTCGTCATCACAACTTTCGTGTAGAACGATGGACATAAACACAATGCGTGTCAGACTTGCTGTAAGAGAAGCTGAGACAAAAGGGATTTTTATATCCAGATGGTTTGCTACTTGAAGATGTGAGCAAGGTCATTCTGATGTGAATAGAAATGTGCATTATCCATTTCCATTTAACATTTTTTGAGGTATAATTGATGTACACTATACTGCACATAATTTTGACACATACTGCATAATTCCATTTATAGGACATTTTAAAGTGAAAAATCTATACATATAATATAAATGGATGCATATTATTTATCAAATGTGATGAAATAACATAGAACAATGTATGCACATTACACTAATGGAAATTTCTAATTTGGGCATTGTACTATTGCTATGTTAAGATGTGATATTTGTCAAGAGAGGGTAAAGAGTAACTGAAACCTTGCTCCACTATCTTCATGCTTTTGTAGATAAAATTATTTCCAAGTAAAAGACAAAAATGTCATCAAAAGATAAAAATGACCACATCTGCATGATATATGTAATATTCTGAAAAATGCAGATCTATAATGACAGAGAACAGAGCAGAAATTGACCGGGGCTGGAAAAGTAGAAGGGTCAGAAGGATTGACTAAAAAGGGGCTTGAGGGGACTTTCAGGGGAGATGGAGCTATTCTACAACTAGGTTATAGCCAAAGTTGCAAACTCTGTGTGTTTACTAAAAATCATGGAATTTTATACTTTCAGTGGAATTATTTTATGGTAGGGTAAGTATACACTAATGAAACTGTCATAGCAAACTTTAGAGAAGTCCAATCATGCTGAACTTTTCTTAACTCTTTTAGAAATTTTTATTCCTACATTTTGGCTTACATAGTATCTGAATAGCAGCAGAGGAAGGACAGCAAGAGTTCATACATGTCTTAGAGTCTTGAGGTCTTCCCTAATGCCGGTGTACTCATACCAAGGCAGATGGCATTGAGGGGAACCATCAGAGACTCACAAAAGGGCATCTTTTATCTATGTAGCTACATTGGTTAAGAATTATTACCTAAGGGCCAGGGATTTAGCTCAGTGTTTCTGTCACCTGCCTAGCAAGCACAAGGACCTGAGTTCAATCCTTGGTACCCCCCCAAAAAAAGAATTATTTTCTGTTCCTTACTGAGAGAAGGCACTGGCATCAGAATCCACTCTGTATCCTTTACAGTATGTTGTCTGTGGATATATATATATTGTCATTGCAGATTGTGTACTCATTCATTGTCAACACATCATTTTGTCATCTTTACAAAGCCCTGAGAAAAAGACAAACGTTCACACAAACAGGCAAAAACCCTCTAATCTGTATAATCAAAGACAACTCTCTGATGCTTGTATCAAGATTCTAGTACCCATGGTGAGCAAATATGGACAGTGTCACACTTTTCAGCCTCTGCCCTGAAGAGATTTATTTCTACCTACATACTTTTCACTTAAAATTGCAACATGTTTATACTTGTATCATTTATTTATTGCCCTGAATTGTAATAGTCTTTGCATTTACATGTTCTATAAGACTAGCAGTTCATTATAGGTAGGAAATGGGGATTTATAGGGAGACAATGGTATTTTATGTGATCCTTGTACTTGTGAGAGAATTTAGAACATGAAAGTGACATAATAATCATTTCCATAATTAGTAGTTAGTAAAGTGGTCTTGTTAGTGAAATAGGTATGTGTATCTGAAACTTTCTATATAATTTTAGTCTACAAAATATTATTCAGAAAATATTTATTTAAAGTGAATTCTTACAGTTTTAATTCATTAGATTTAAAAAGTTCATTTTTCATCACAGAAGTAAGAATTTGAGTTATTGCAATCAAGAGTTGGTGAGTTAGGATAATAAATATTAGAACATAAAATTAAAGTTAAAAGGTAATTGACCTAAAGTTGTTCCTAGGAACACTAGATATCAAGTAAACACACACTGGAGGTGTAGCTTAGTGGTACAATTCTTGCTTAGCATGCTAGAGGACCTGGTTTTTCTCTTTAACATTACAAAACAAACAAACAAACAAACAAACAAAAATCAAGCAGGAGTGGGCAAGTTATATGTTCATGACTGCAAAATAGAGAGTTGAGTGGCAACGATGTAAAACAGTTCTGAAGTAGTCTACAAATCTCTCACATTAGACATGCATACACACACACACACACACACACACACACACACCTGAATCATTTTCTTCAGTTGGGTCATAAATACTGTTATATACCATGTGCATACATTTAGAAGGGGATATTTTAGTCTATTCAGAATATCAGAACACAACACTATACCACTGTGGCTTAAGTAATAGACACTTATTTTCTCACAATTCTGGAGGCTCTAGGTCTAAGATCAAGGTGCTGGGTGATTTAGTTTGTAGTAAGGGCTCTTTTCCTGGCTTGCAAATGATCTGTTTCTTACAGTGTCCTCACATGGTACAGAGAGGTAAGATGTCTCTTCCTTTCCCTGTAAAGGGCTTCAGATCTACTGGATCAGGCCCCACTCTGATTATGTCACCTTTATAATCTTTTTACAGTCTCTAGATCCAAATACAGTCACATGGCATGTTCAGATTTCAGTACCTAAATTTGGTAGGCAGATCCCTTGATTAGGTGGATAGAGAACTATCATAGCTAAATCTCTCCTATGGGCAAACACTTGAGCTGGACATTTTTGGTTAATATTTTCAACAACACTGAGAGTAGCTTTATATTGTGCTGCTTCGTTAAAAAGCAAAGATAGGTATAGGTAATACACTTACAAGGTTACACATTTACTATCAACAAGGTCTGCATCATATGTGTTTTTCTTACTTAAAGCTAGTTTTTCTACTTTATTAACTGAGAAATGATAGGTAAATAAATTAAAAATTTTATATATGTTTCCAGACTTTTCCTTTTTTATTTTTACATATTTGCAGTAAACAGTGTTTAATTCCTTGTGTGAATTTGATACATGTACATAGTTCATCTTAATTATACTTTTGTTTAAGCTACCTTTCCTTCTCTTGATTTCCTTTACATTTTAGTAAGATCTATGTCACTACATTCTATTACTTTTTTCTTTTATTTGCTCTTTACTTATAATTTAAGTTTCTCATATAAGATAAACCATGTGATATTTCACATGTGCGTCTGATTTATTTCACTTAACATTATGGTCTCAAGGTGCATCCATTTTCCTACAAATGACTAAAGTTTATCTGTCTTTATGATGCAGTAGTTCTCTATTGTGTGCAAATGCCACATTTCCTTTATTCATTCATCTCTTGATGAAAATATAGGTTGCTTCCAAGATTTAGCTATTACAAAGTGTGCTGCTATAAACCTGGGTGTGTGTTTATCATTGTAATGTGAGGTCTTGGACTCTTTCAGAAAGATACCTAGAATGGAATGGCTGAATCAGATGGAATTTCTAGTTTTAGTTTTGTGAGGAATCTCTGCACTAATTTCCATAGCAATTGTACCAGTTTAGACACCCACCAACAATGTGGAAAGGTTCCTTTTCTTCCACACCTTCATCAGCATTTGTTATTATTTGATTTCTTAGTGCTCTTTTATTTTGTCAATATGCTCTGTATCTCTCCAAGTAATCTTTGAGGTTAGCTGTAGCCAAACTGAAAAGTTTTTATGTAAATTGACATCCCAGCTTCTTTACCTCTCTGCTTTTCTTCTTGAGGAATTTTTCTAGCAGCACAGGAATGAACTGAGCCCAAGCATGACGTGTCCTACTCATAGGAGGGACTTACGCCATGCAGGTACAACCATCAAAAGAACTCACGAGAATCTTGAATAATACCGTCTCTGAGGAAAAATTACAAGGAATTTCCACAAGAGTCTTCAGAGGGTTCTCAAGTATACCAAGGCCCAGTTAGCTACAGTGGTTATGTGTTTATTAGCCCTCCAACTTCTTCATCTGTTGCATCCTTGTAATTTCTTTGTGAACACTCTGCATTCAAGTGCTTATCTCGGAATCTGCTCTCAGAAGTCCAGGTACATTTATTAGATCACAACCTCTTCCTCTCCTCACCCCAAATCCAGGACAATTTCCACATTAATATTGCAAATCTTATCACTCTTGGAAAAATACATCCACTTTTACAGTAATCATTTTACAAAATGGCACTACAGTAGTGTGGATTTGAAGAGAAGTTAAAAGATATATAATTTTAATGAATGACAGTGCCACTGAAAAATAATTTCCTTCTTCACCATCATCATCATTCAACTCGTTATTGTATGATTCTATAACTTCTTTTATTAATTCATGAATTATTTTCCAATTTCATCCTTGACAAGTAAATTATAATCTGAGTCATTTTTGTATTATTTACATCTGTAGAGGGTATTATTAGAGTTTCCTGTCACTGTTATATGTATTCTCTCATTTACACCTCATAGCTATGAGTTAAATAGGAGAGATATTATTATATTGTGATTTTACTTATGAGGGAGATAAAAGCTTTGTAGGAACTACATCAAACTCAGCTATTCTATTATGTTTCTCATATAAACAGAGATACTATGATTCATGACCCATAATTCTATTTTATCAGAAGGATTATCTGTCTGTCTTGTTTATAATAATTATAACTTTTAAAATATTTTACAGGGATATTGGACTAATTTCATATATTCTGGATACTATAATGACAATTTATATTGTAGCTCTAGTGATAAAGTAAATAAATTCAACCTTCTCAGCCTGAATCCCTTGCTTTCTTTAGTAGAGTCAATATTGTTTTTAATTGCAACTATTTTTCTGATATACTGTCAACTGTACTCAGTTCACTTTTCATATAATCAGTATATTACATGGAGTGAAATTCTATCTCAAGTAAATTCAACTGCAATCATTTTGTAAATATTTTATAATTATAAAGGTTCATAAGAATTGTTATCATGTCTGCTTTTGTTGCCATTTGTGATACTTCATGGGAAGAGTTATTTCTTCTGTGTCTTTTATTGATTTAATGCATGTTTGTTGTTGTTTTGTTGTTGTTGTTGTTATTCTTGAGTGGATACCATTCTAATTCAGAAGAGTTTGGGATAATACATTGATTAAATAACTGAGAGTACTGCCTAATTCCTATATGACTTTGAAAAGAGAAATATTTACACTCTCAATTTTAAATTTTCTAAAATATTCACAAGTGTAGATATCTTTATAGATTATTAGAATATTGTAATAAGTCTTGTTCATAAGTGAATAAACTTCACAAGATCTTCCTACATTTATAAATCTAACTATCAATGGAATTGAAAATTGGTGCAGAAGAGCTAAAATATTTTTCATGCTTTATTATTTAAACATTTTTTGAATTTTTTCTGATCACATGGTATTGGTCAATACAAAAAACTGTCAAAAATCCAACAAAAATTTTTGTAATTTTACCATCAACAATACAAGGTTGATATTTCATTGTATATCTGTACAAATATACACATAATTGATATCATCCCATGTATTGATGTTTTGGAAACACCATAAATGTGTTAAATATTTATGTTAATAGACCACAATTTATTTAAATATCCATAATTAAATTTACTATCCACTTCTGACTTTATATAGAATATTGCTATTATCATCTTTGTACATACAACTTGGTCTAAATTTCTGCTATTTCAATATGGTAAAAATTAATAAAATTATTGGGACAAATGATATGAAACTTCAATGCTTGTAATCCATGTTGTTGAATTATTTTTGTTATATTTCTTTAAAAGGGCTCAGAAATCATATATGTACTGAATTCTGATAAATTTTTCATTATAGAGAACTAATTGCAAACTGTTTTTGGCTTTGTATTCCTCCATTTCCTGGTAGGCTACCTTGGAACTCTTCCAAGTAAGAGAGGAATAATTTGCTGCTATTAAAAATGTGATAAAAATGTATGTGCACCACTTATCTATAAAGAATGATAAATTTGATAATTTTTTATTAAGCAGGAATACTTAAGTGTTCTAAAATTAAAATGCTATTAACTCTTATACATTAATTTAAAAAGTGGCTAAATTTCAAAATAGTTTGAATCAACCCTCAAAATATGTATTCCAGTTCACCAGTAGAACATGACAGAGTTCTGAAAGAGTATAGATCTAGAAACTGTACAGAATTGTAACATCTTTATTTGGTAATCAGGTTGAATATGATTAGGGTTATATGTCATTATAAATCAAACAAGTCAAGAAAAAAGCCAATAATCATTGCTGAAAACAAGAAGCCACAGCCACATCTTCAGCTAAATTTTGATGCCTCAGAAGTATCCCTTCAAATGATGCACAAATAGCCAAGGGACTATAAAGCATTGCAAGAAACACTGACCATCTGTTGATAGATCATCAAACACAGTTGGTTGGCAATAAGTCAGTAAATGTAACATCAAGGTCAGCATAGAAAATGTTATTGTACTTTATTTTCATGATGTGCTCTGTGGATTCATGCAAAACAGTCTTCTTTAGTAAAATTTAAAATATTTTTAGCTGTATTTCACCCTTACACTCAGCATAAAATATAGAAAGAGACAAACTTCTCTCCTAGGTAACACACTACACAGTTTATTTTCATTGCCTACCATGGAGCAAATTTGTATCGTGATTCTTGTCTCATATTGCTCTTATTCTGTCCTGCTTTGGAGTTGTGGTTATAGGACACAATATACCAAAGGGGTAAAACCCACTCTCCAATTTATTATGTAGTCCATATTGTGACCTTAAGGTAATGTTTAGCTCAAATTCCATATTAGCTCTTCAATAAACTCTATGTCTACTGTAAGAGCTGATAAGTTAGGTTTGATGTAGTGCCAAAGCAGTTTTAAAGATAAGCCAGAATAAACTCTAGAATAAAATT
>NW_022900926.1:56580877-56596985 GCF_012274545.1 Fukomys damarensis | reverse complement strand
CACAGAGAAGGACTTATTGGCTACTGTTGGAGATGCCCTCCTCTCTCTCCCACTCCCTGCTTCCTTAACTCTGGTACTATTTTCTTCTCACTACACAGTGCACACCGCTGGAGCAGAGCTACTGTTAGCCCCATTGCTTCTCCTTCATTTATGTTAAAACTTACCTTGAGGATCCACTCATTTTATTGCTGATGTATGCAGTGGCTTTAAATGATTTCCTGGGCAAGCCCTCTCGTCCTTGGGCACCCTGAAATGATCGTGCTAGAAATTTCTTTATCATTTGGTGCTTTGTTTTCTAAGAAGGGGGGGTGTGTGACTTTCAAATAGAACTGTGATTTTAGATTGCATATGGCAAGTATTGAATGTATAGTAACATTTTTAAAAGGTGAATTTATGAAAAGTGACCAAAATTAATTTTTTCTAGAAATTTGTAAAGACTCATATCTTTTACTTGTTCGTTTGTTCCAGGGATCAAGCATGGGACCTTGTGTTTGAGAGGTGGGTGGTAGAATCACTGAGATAAATCCCCAGCCGTACACATAATTTAAATTATATATCTTTGACATGAAGAAAGCTCAATCAAAATAGAAAAAAGATACAGTACTCAATACATAGTGATGAAAGGAGATCAAGAAATATATATCAAGTTGTATCTTTAGTGAAAGTATTGAACCTTCTGGGCATAACACAAAATTGTTTAAACAGCCCTCACTGCTTGAGAGCAGGCTTTGTAGTAGAACTGCTTAGGCTCAAACCCTTTTCCTGCGTGCTCCTATTCCAAAACTTGGCAAGTTACACATTGTTTGAGTGAACAGATTGCTTGTCTGTAACAAAGGAAAAGTGCAGAGTGAGTTTTAAAAAAAGGTATAATACAAATAAAGTGGCATAATAAAAGAACCAGAATTACCGATTATTAATGTCATGATTGCCATTATTGACTGTTCTATTCAGATATGTACCTAATATGTACAGATAAACAGAAACTTACTGCTCTATGAATTATAGTTTGAGAATTTTGAAATTATCTCACAGGTCTATGGCCATATCACCCTGAACACGCCTGATCTTGTCTGAAATTATCACACAGATTATAGAATTCTTAGATGATTCTGAGATGCTGTGGTGGCTCTGGGTCTATTATTTATAGACCTCATTTTCCTGAGAGGTCCAAATCTGTCCTACTTTACTTTCATGTATGATATTCTCCTAATTGCATACGTTGTTAAGGAAAAGAAAGCAAACCATGTTTCTTCAGTGTCATTTAATAAAATTAAACCAATCAATCAATACATCTCATCATCAGTCGTATATTACTTTGCAAAACAGCAGATTGCCATTGTGAAGTGAGTCCCAGGACTATAATGAGTACGTGGTTCCTGCAGGTCACACTGTCCCACTTCCTAAACTGTTTAATCCATAATGTATAAAATGTGGTGAAATACTTTTATTAACCATACTTTTGGTCAGGGAAAGAGAATATAGGCTTTTTCCTTTGTGGGACTTGAGTGTTTTTGAATTGCTATCTTATGAACACTGATAATGCAGTAGCTCATAAGCTCAACTTATATGGTCCCTTGTTTAGGTCGCAACTCTGAGCTATTTAGTTGCTATGGTGACAGTAACGATAAAAGCTGATTGGAAAATAATGACATCTTATTTGGAATTTTTTTCATTGAAATGGGCGAGTACATTCCGTATTGCTTTATTAGACAAGATATTGGGTTACATCCATTTTGATTAATGTGTCTCACTTTAAAAAAAAAAAAAACTATAGATTGTGTCAGTATGGTGCTGTATAACTAAACTCCCGAGATTTGACTCAGATTTTATCGAGCTTAAGATAACCTAATCTCCATCTAATGGGATTTTTCTGAAAGTAAATTCTCAGTATTGGAATTCTTATAAAAGAAGTAATAAACTGGATTTAATATTAAAGAGCCAACCTCAAAAGTTCAAGCAACTTACAATGTACCCTTTCCATTGATACGATAATTTAATAAGAACCCATTAATAGTCAGGAAATGATAGGAACTGTGCAATAAGTACATTATGAGAGCTTATTTCCTTTTAATTCTCTGATCCCAGCTGGAACAAGGTGTGATTGGAGAATGTTTTAATTGTTCATGGGCATATGTCTTTGGAGTCAATTGAAAAATAATATACTGCACATTACAAGACCTACATATTTTTTGACATTTTTATATCTTTCACAATCAAGACATTGTCAGAAAGTCAGGTAGTGAAACTCCTAAAAACTTAGGGATACACTTAGAGTAGAAAGGAATACAAACTTGGTAATATATCAATATGTGCAGCTGGAAAGCAGATGTTCAATTGAATGATCTCAGTAGTTAGAGAGAAAGCTATTAAACCTGTTACTTTCTCAAATGAGAAATTCCCATAATTTATTGTCCTCATATTTGACTTTTTCGTCCCTTTAAATTAACTCTAGAATTATTATTTCTATTACTATTATTGTCATGAAAGCCAATTATCATGGCAGTTTGACTCCAAGCTATACAGTACATGAGTGCTAAGAAATGCCTAAGGCTCTTGTCAATCAAATTAACAGGTAAGTTATGAGTTGTTTACTGTACAGGGAAATGAAGTGATAAGTGCGTGCCAACCAGTGAATCGTGACATCTGGTACTGGATGTGCCAACTTTCAATAGGCTTTTATTGTTTTCTCTACAAGAGTGCCAAAACATAGTTTTAACTGAACCTTCATTCTGAAGTGAAGCATATAATAAGAAGCTGCTGAAGTAGTAGGGACTGTGTATTTCAAATCTTTGGAAGTCTGTGTACTTAGGAGGAGCTGATGTTTCCACTGAGGTCTGCTTTCGCCCTTTTTATGATCACTGGCCAACTGCCCTCAGCTTCTACAATACCTTTGGATTCAGACAAATTACTTGGATGAATCATCGCTGGCACATAAAATTACTAATTTAGTGAACCCAAAAGCAAGTGTACTTCACAGGGGGTTTTGTCATCTTTAAAAAATTAAGACTGTATCATGTTGGCACTATTTGATGCTACAGTTACTTTAGGTTCACATTACATGACTTTCTAGCCTGTGATTTACTAACAGGGTTTCGCCAAGGATCATATTGTAGGACAAAACTACCCTGTAGTGCTAGAAACACTTAGTGAGATTCCTAGAGGAGCTGGCAAAGAAAATTCCAATTCTGAAAGTACCACTTAAACGTGAGTACTGTGTCCCCCTCCAGAGGGAGAAAAGGTTTTTTTTTCATAGTCTCATATTAGAAACAAAAATTAAAAGCTTGTGAATTGGTGCTCTATGAGTAGTGTGAGTACTGTGTCCCCCTCCAGAGGGAGAAAAGGTTTTTTTTCATAGTCTCATATTAGAAACAAAAATTAAAAGCTTGTGAATTGGTGCTCTATGAGTCTAGCTATGTCATCTCCCAGAACACATAATTACATAATTACATTTTAGACAAAAGAGTATTATGGTAATTCACAGAACAAATCCCAACTAGGGAATAGGAATTGATACATGAAATATGTATCAATACAAATATAAATGTATGCATATGGGTTCTATGCAGACTTGAGCCATTAAGAGCCATTAAAAACACTGGAGCAAATAGCTCCAGGGGATTAAACTGTAAGAGCCTCTTTATAATCAGACGGCAGCTAATCCCTGCTCACCTATTTGAATGCTTAGCCTTCCCAATATAACATCAAACTGATATTTTTGTGATGTTGTATGAACATGCAAATATTGGAAAAAATGCCATACTCTGAAGATGTTGGAATGTTTTCAGATTTAATAAAACAAGAAATGAGAAATCAACAATGAGATTGCTTTGATAACTTTTAAAAAGGTTAAGTTTAAATTCATTAACTAATTTGTAGCAGCCACCCCTGACACTTTGTTTTTTAACTCCTTGTTCATGCCTCCTTTCCCCCTCAGTGCTCCATAAGTAGATTCTATAAACTACTCTCTAATTTTTCACGACTTGGGTCTACAAATTCTTTTGTGGAGCCAAAAAGCCTTTAGACTTCTTCACAGAAGGATTTGTGGATCTTTTCTGCCCTTTAAATTGTAACCCAGAAAAACCCTACAAAAGTGCCACCCTCTATCTGCTTTTATCAGGACTATTGGTTTAAAAAAAAGTCTGTCATAGTTCTGCTGAGTAGAGAGTTTATTGGCTGTTTCTCTTTTACATGTGTACACCATGGTATTAAAACATGATAAATACCATAAGCATTATATATTGACCTTTGTAATACTATTAGATTCTAAAGAGAAATTCTTTTCAGAATTGTATTTCTCATCTTCCTGATCATAGCCATCTCTTGTGTAGCATTTAAGAAATTATATATATCTATATATAGAGATATTAGATATATATAATATACTCTCATATTACATATATACCCTCACATTATATTTATAACCTCACTACATATATCCTCACATTATTGTGATATATATGTATATATATACATATATATATCCAAAAGCATGCATAGAATTGATTATATTTTCTCCAGATTCACTTTAAATGCTCTATTATCTTATCTTTTCTGCTACTGTACATATTTTAGTGAGAAGTATTTTCTTCCCTTACTACATTTCGTCTTCCTTCCTTTGTTTCTAAGTGAGATCCTCAACACTTTCTAACTTTCCAAATTTCTAACTTTCTTTCTCCTAAAATGATACTTCTATAAACAGAAATACATTTCATAATGTTGTAATTTATGTATGTATTTGTATGTACACATATACATCCTTATAAATCTGTATTCGTATGTACACTGCTCGAATACACTATTCTGAATTTTCTTCAGGCCTATATTCAAATTATTATGAAATTGTATTCTGATATAATACCACTATAGACCCTGGCAAGGGATGCACTTGTCATTTTGTGTTCTCTTGAGACTCATGGTACAAACCCATGGAAAATAAATATATTGAAGATTAAAGATGCCTTTAGTGCCCAGAGTTAATCTGTTAGCCCTAGCACACAGCATGACCTGTGACTCCACATGCAACCTTCTGTCACTAATACCCTACAGGCTGGAAGAATTCAATCACATGTCTTCTACCCTATTTCTTCCAAACAAAAAATGATCATATCTGAATGTAGTGAAGAATGTTCGTTTATGTCCCTTCCCTTTTTAGAAATGTACAATATTTCAGAGGTCAGGCAGAATTTGATTTGCAGATGTGCTTAGGTAAGAAAACTCAAATTAATTAACCTGTCAGATTCTTTCCTCAGATAGCAGCAATGCAAGAGATGCAACACATTCTTATATGACAATTTATTGTTTCCCAGTGGTGCTGAGTACCCACTTTCTGGAGTCTATTCACTTTCCAATGCATGATTCCAGAACACTAAACAATTAGCGCATCACACACATTGCAGCTCAGAAACATTCTGCAATGTTAAATAAATCTTAACACTTTTGAATGTCTATGTATATTGTTACCAATGTAATACATATGAAATGTGAAAGCAGTTTGTAAAATAAGAGGAGCATGTTAGAATTATAAAGTTTTATTTTTATAAAAATATTATATAAATTTTAATAAAATTAAACTTCTGTATTGTGAATTAGGAAAAAAAATGTCTAAATGTGTAGAAGAAGTAGGAGGGGTAAGGGAAAGCTAAGAAGGGAAAAGAAAAAATGAGAGAAAAAAATGAAAACAAAGTCTGTAAATAGGGAAGGGTGGGGGCAGTGAAGGGAGGGTAGGGGTGTGGTGAAAAAATAAGAACCAAGACCTGTCATGTAAGGGTACAAGATCCCAATGAAGAATGTAACTGTGTTCCTAAAATGTATCGAAAAGGAAAAAAAAATAAACTTCTGTATGTATTTGTAAAATTAGGCACTCAAAATTATAAATTAAATATTGTATAGTCAATTATTTGTTGGCTATTTAAGAGAGAGTTTATTTTTGGAAACAAAATAATTTTTAATTTCCCACATTTACTTTATTTATAGTTTTGATAAAACATATTTTAAATGTATATATTTGGAATATAGCTGTATTTGCTGCCTAAGCTTTTAGATCATTACTATCAATAGAACAAAAATTGCAAATTCTCTAAGATGGCTTTATTACTGAAAAAAGGCAAGCAAAATACATTATGTAGAATAATATGGAGTAATGTAGGGGATTATCTATATTGTTTTATGCATTATTTAATTCCAGAAACACATTAGTAGTATTTAGTCATAAGAAAATGTCAGTTCTGTTGTCTTTACATTTGCTTACATTCTATTATATCAACAGTACAATTGAACTAATATTTATGAAATTGAAATAGTGAAAGCATATTTGTCAAGGACAAAGTAAATTAAACTTTGATTTACTTTTTTAAAGTATTTGGATATAGAATCATACACTTCAACTTGTTTTGATTCCAAGAGAACAATTTTATTTAGTACTTTTTTTTTTCTGTTTCACTCCCTTTCCCATCACCTTTTTTTATTGAGTTTATTGGTACTTTTTAAGTATACAGTACAGCTACATTCATCATTGGGATCTTGTACCTTTACATGACAGTTTTTGGTTCTCACTTTTCCCTCATGACCCTGTCTGTCTTCACCCCCTCAACCCTCCCTTATTTACAAAGACTTTCTTTCCATTTAGGATGTTTTTTTTTTAATGTCTTCAGAGAGATTTTGAAAACATTTTACTATATTTTATATAATAGAGCCATAGCAACCATTTTCCATACTTTTGTTAAGCAGCCCACGAGGTAGAGAAGCATGAAGAAAATTCTGTGACATCTGTTGTCCCAGTTAACCCAACCCAAACCATCAGGCCTTCAGAAGCCTCAGGGAACAGTCGCATACAACTGTGCCTGATGTGAAGTAACTCTCAGTTGCAGAAACAATCGGACTTTGATAAATCTTCGTCTCCAAAACACCAGGAGGTGGGTTCTGGTATCACATAGCAGGCTGAATGAAGAGAAAAGTGAGCAGGATGGGAAGAAGAAGACAGTAGGCAGTGTCTCCAACTCCTCCCTGCCCCAAGGTAGAACAGCCATTTTTATAGAGCTGCGGTTTGCTAGATTTAACTTTGTATCTCACAGATGTAATTCTTTTAATCATTTGATTTTATGCTGCCAGATGCTTAGTGTTTATCTTTTGTCCTACTGCTAGTATGCATCCATAAAGATAGAACAATTAGAGAGTGGTACTTAAGCTGTTACTAGAAGACTACTGTAAATTTCTGTCTAAATGTTGTAGGACAGAGAGCCTCAAGATTATTACCATTTATTCTCAATTTTTTCAGCACTGAAGAGAGATTGCTAGGGATTTCGGGAAATTGACCTCTCAATTAAATTTGTTATGGTTTTATACTGAAATACTTAAATCATTTTTAAAGACTTTATATATTCTTTTATTTTTTCTTTCAATTTTTATTTTTGAGAAATACATGTTTTAATACACATGATTGCATTCCCCATAAAGAGTTAGAATGCATAAATAATATATCTTAATTATTTGTTATGTCCTCCCCTCCCTTTCCTTTCTTCGCCATCCCCTCTTCCTCCCCTCTTTTGTTGAACATCAGGTAATTTTAAGTTAGCTATCTGGTGAATATCTAGCCATAAAAATAGTCAAATACACCATGGCCTTATTAATATTATGAGAAAGTGGAGTCACCTAATTTGTGCAGAATTTCCAATTGTTCTTTAATATGGACAGCCGCACTAACTATGGACAGCCACATGTCTAACCATATGAGCCAAAAAGTGCACCTCCTCTTTACCAAGGAGGTTTATTTTACTTTATTTTTAAAAGTTTTTTCAATCTTCAGGTAAGGCTAACATTTTATAAAATTTTAAATGTTCTCAGTGTATAAATAAGAACACCTAACTTTGCATTTTATTTCAAGACAGAAAAATTATAAGCATAAAACAATAAAGTATATGACTTCCATAAAATTAAATATAATAATTTAAAACATACATAAAAATTCAAGGATTATTAACTGATACTATTGACTTATTTCCTACCACTGCACTCATTTCTTTCTTCATATAACTTTATTCAGTTGCAATAACAGAATATTAACCTAATTTATGGGTCATTGTATAAAGTTCATTTTTTTTACATGATGTAAATTTGTCGGCAAATTTATTTCTTTCTTCCCAAAAGTACTATAATATTCTCATCCTCAAAATTAAGACATAATTATGATGGGTGTGGCAGTGCAAAGAATGAAGAAGTATTTATTCATGTTAGAAAAGTGATTTATATGATTTAGCACTTTCTAATTTACATAATATGAAGTATTCACATACAATTTAATTTTTAATTTGTCTACAAAAAAAAACGTTAGGGGTCACATTAGATAAGGTGTACAAAAATATATTTCTGACTTTTCCCACTCACACTGAATTTAACCAATTTGCCAAATACTAAAACTTATTTTATTAGTGACAGATCTTCTTTACTGTAGGTCAACATTTATATCCTCTTTCCTACTGACATATAGTTTTTCCATTTCAAATATGTAATGTCCATTTTTTATTAAAATAGAATAAAAGAACAGTCCTTTTACTTAAATGTCACATCAAAAGCTATTTCTCCAACTGATTTCTCTACAGACCAGTGGAAAATGATCATCTCTATTAAAAGACTTCTGTACTTTATGCTTTATTGCTCTTTATTATTGTGACCCTAACAGAAACTGCAATGACATAATTGCATAAATCTTTAGTGTTTACAAGGCAATTATTTTATCACTTAAATTTGTGTTTAATTTTCTATAGTACATTGTGTTTTCTAAAATATATAGTAAACAGATTACAGTTGAATGAAAGCATCAGTTTCTCTAATTACTTACCTTCTTTTCCTTAAGTATATTAGAATGTTTTCCAAGAGTTATTTCATCAATCCCTCAAGTGAAACAGGTTGATATTATTGGGTATACCAACATAAATGAATATAATAAAAGAAAGTTTCTGCTCAAATACATGGTAACTCAATCTGCATTGGCATTAGGGACAGAGGGAAACAGAAGAAGAATTTACACACATATTTTATTCATAAGTTTGGATCAAATTCAACAATATCATTTACACCATTTCCACACCATTTCCACCCTTTCAAATACCTGTACACAGACAGAAGACACTGGATTTAGAAACTTAATAACAAAAAGAGTGGAACTGTTTTCAACAATAAGTATAGAAGTGATTCATATTTGTTATGCTACTGAAGTACAGTAATGACGATAGCTTTTTCCTGTCTGACAATATAAAATACATCCACAACTTCATAATAATTTGTACTAACATTTAAATTTTCATCATTCCAAAATACTCTAAAACATGTCTAATAGTAACTTTGAATATGCAGGAGTAGTTGTTTATAGTTTTGTCTTCAAAACTTCAAAACATTTCCTTTAGAAATGTTTTTTAAAACATAAATCACTACTAGAGGAAGAGTTCCATTTCTGCAAATTAAACAGCTACATCAATTGTCACTTAAATCACAGTGAAATCTAACTTTAAATGCATATTATATATTAGATTGTTTAGAAATCAATGTTATGAAAGATCTTTATAAAATATTTATACAATTTTTATTAAAAGATATGAGCCAGAGTCTTTCCAAAATAACATGTAATTTCATAAAGCAACTCAAATTTAAATTTTATGTTTTAACTCACAAATTTTTGGGAGATGGTCATGAGATGTACCCTGATGTGTAATGTATTTTATTACCCTGAAAATGTTTTTTATAATTTATCTTCCAAAACCTCACTTATTAGAACTATGTCACCATTTACTATTAGAGCATTATAACCCAAAAATACTGGGAATATTAGAAATTTGGATAAAATTAAAAATGAATTAAGTTCTACGTTCTCTCATAGTAACATGGAATATACTGTATTCTAACTGTTTTGATCTTGAAACTATTCTGCAATATGACACATTTTTAAACTTATTTTGCCAAACAAAATACTTTAGAGAATAACTATAAATAATTCTCAATTAAATAATGATTGCTTTATTATTTTTATTTTCTCATTTTTATGTTATGAAGTTTTAAAATAATACCATTGGGTAGCTTTATTTTTAACTACAATACATACTAAAATTTTAAACTTTTCAATCCCTAAACACATTTATCTTAATAAATGTATTTTTACAAGTATATAAAATAAAAATAATAATTCTAATTAAAAGAGTACCTTTTGCCCAAATAAGTTCATTGATTTCCTGGGTTATTTACAATCTACCAAATGAATACGAATTTTCTGTTACAGAATAATCCTTAAGATATGAGTATAATATATTATCAAATATGAGAAACTAACATAAAATAAGTATGTAGTCAATATGTGTATAACTTACCATTTCTAGTTTATATTTTTAATGTTAAAAGACCTATTTTTTTCTTTTGAAAAGCATTTGCTGCTTCTATGAGTCAAGAAATATACCATGGATCTTATAGTGGTTTTGATGAGTTACATATTTTCTTATACAAATATTTTGTGTCTAATAGCAAAGACAAATAATTAGGCAATGATTTTCAAACAAAGGTAATGCAGAGTTAGATGACATGTACATAAAATGTGCACTTTTACATAGTTGTGTCCTACTTTTCTGAACAATACCAAGTATACCATATTATTGTTCATACTAGTTAAATTTAATGATTTCACATGAAATTATTAAAATTTAACTCACTAGTATTTTGAGTTAAATGTTATCTATATAAAATTTTAGTCCCTCTTTTCTATTAAAAGTAGCTCTTCTTTAAAAGAAAATTCTCTAGGGTCAAAAGGAAGGAATTAGGCAAATGTTTTCTCAAAGAATTGCTAAAATTTTGATGAACACAGAAGAAAGAAAAGTAGAATTGTGTATAGCATTTCATTAAACTATTTGGTAATTTGAAGAATGATGATACACTTTCCCCATGATATATAATGGAAATTTAAATAAATAAGAGGATAACAGCATTTTGTAAATCAAATATAACTGTGAAAGTAACAGGTATATTTAGTTTTAGAATTTTCATATATACACATTTTGTTTTGGGAATTAAAATGATGAAAAAGGCACAGTATCTCATTATTTGCTAAGTATTTAATTTATAAAATATTCCCATGGAAAGTCCTATAAATCTTATTGCCCCATCTTTGGTATGTAGTAGATTACAAAGCGGTATGATCTTTTGAAATTCCTCCCACCAAGAGATAAGGTTTACTTCTCCATGCAACGAATCAGAGTTGGCCTTGTACGTTGTCTTGGTGTATGAGAATGATGAGCAAGTTTGAGTCGTGGTTACCGAGAGAGTGCACACAATGAAGTGTTGGGAGAGATTAACCTTTCTATGTGTATAATCCTAAACTAGCTCGCTGGACAATAGGGATTCATATGGAAGAGGACCAGCACATCCTCATCCATCGTCAGCCCACGTACCAGCTCCTTCTAGCAGCTGTCAGAGTACACAGAGATGAGCCGTGAGCAACCTTACCCAGTTGAGTCCCATCTAGATTGTCAATCTTTATAATAATAAGCTAAAACTTTAATTGTTTTTAATTCACTGAGTGTTGGTGTGGTAGTTGTTACTCAGCCACGCAAACTGATATAAAATACTCTGTTCATTGTACAAAATCTAGATGTATCTACCTACAAAACACACTAAGAAAAATCTTAGTAGGATTTATAAGCCCTTGTTCTGTTCTACAACATATTTATCTATGTAAATCATGCCCAGTTGAAAATATTTTTGAGGATTTTTTTATGCAATTTAGACTTTAGTGAAGCATGGAACATCGTGTATCCTTTAGAGCTTTTGACTTTTGGGGAATATTGTAATTGACATGCGGCTCCTTGCTCTAAGACTTAACCTCAAAATCCTCCATTTAAAGGAATCATGTATTGCAGAATATGACAGTAAGGGAGTTTGGGACAACTTTAATGGAAGAAATGATGGCTTAGCAAATTATCTAAAGTAAAACACAATTTTTAAAATAAAA
The DNA here is from genome assembly GCF_012274545.1 of Fukomys damarensis. NCBI lineage: Eukaryota > Metazoa > Chordata > Mammalia > Rodentia > Bathyergidae > Fukomys > Fukomys damarensis. The sequence goes on along the minus strand of NW_022900926.1, from coordinate 56,585,002 downwards.
TCTGATACTTTTTTCTACTAACTGTCCAGCTGAGAGTTAAATGAATTTACAAACTTCTTAGACAACACTAAATTCCATTTAAAAGTCACTTAACTTTGTTGCCAAATTTCATATACTTTTAATACAATTGCCAGTTTTTATATAAAAGCAAAAGGACATGGATAGTGAACATAATTGGCAGAGTTATCTAAACTATTTTTCCTCCATTTCTAAGATGAAGATTCACCCAAGCAAAGGCCAATGATGTGGAGCTAAATGTATCAGCAGGTCTGTGCTGAAGCTTCAGAAAACCACATGAAAAAAGAAAAACTGCAAAAAGCAATGAGTTTATGGTCATGTTCATTACAGCTATAACAAGGAACATTCTGGAGGCCAGCTATCATGTGTAAGGATGGAGTATATCAAGCATGTGCTGTTTATTTCAATTGCAGAAATATATTTATGTCTCCTGAAGCCTGATACCAGGCTCACATAGCTACAAAAAACAAACAAACAAACAAACAAAACATATAGACAAAAGTGTGAAGAAAAACCTCCCTCACATTTTCTTACTTTGTACTTCATGCAGCATTCATCCTTGGAGGTAACAAACAGCTCATGAAAAATTAAGGCAAAGGCTGAATGGTGAGTACAGGAAGCATGTATATCTAAATAAAATGCTTTCATTCTTGTCTCGTAAGCATGATAAGAATGTTTGAGCTTAGTATCATGCTTTTGCATTTTGAGTAAATGGGCTATAGTTAATAATGCTCAGAATACATTTTCCAAAGAAGAAAATTAAACATCCTCAAGTGAGAAGACAACAATAATAATGAAAACCAAAATCAAATCTTTTTATTTAAATTGAACTTTTAATAGCTACATAGCTAAAATGTGTGGACATTTAAGCATTTGTTTAGTAGTTTCCTATAGATGTCTGCACAATGCTTATAATTTGAAGAAATCTCACTAGAAAGATTCCCAGCATTTCGTTTTTAACTCTCTGGTGAAGAAATTTAACTCACATTTTTCTCTTCATTGAAATTAATTCCTCTCAATCCAAACTGCATATATTTTCTCAAAGAAAACACTGACTCATTTTTCCACATTTTCCCTATAAGTAATATTTCAGCAGTTTGAGTAATTGGAGGGCAACTGTCCAGTATAGGGCTCCTGATGGGATAAAAATCATCCTGAGTGAAGAAGAACCGTAACCACTAACTTAACCCTGCTCATTGTGCCAGAAAAATTATACCCACAAAACAATGAGAAAATGCTGCAGTTACCAACAGTGTCTCCAAAATATGAAAATTATTAATGTCAGAAAGTCAAGAGAGAGTTTAGATTATTTTTTGTTGTTGCTACTGGGGATTGAACTTGGGTCCTTGCGCTTGTGAGGCAGGCAGCAGAACTGAGTTAAATTCCCGGCTTCAAGAAAGGTTTTTAAAAGGTGAAAATTATTTACCATTCACAGTAGCATGAAGAAAAATTAAATACTTAAGAATTAAATACTAGCCAACAAACCGAAAGACCTCTACATAAAGAACTAAACTACTCGAAAAAGGATACTGAAGCCACAAAAAATTGGAAAACTATCCACTGTTGCTGGAGAGACAGAATCAATACTATCAAAAAGCCCATATTTCCAAAGCCGATATACAGATTTAAAGCAATTCCAATAAAAATAAAAACAGCATTTCTCACAGAACTAAAGAAAACAATCCTAAAATTTATATGGAATCAGAAAAGACACAGAGTAGCAAAAGCAATCCTAAACAACAAGAGAAAAGTAGTAAGCAACACAACCACAGATTTAAATTATATTACAAAGCTAGTGATAAAAACAGCATTCTACTGGCACAGAAACAGACATGTAGATCAATATTATAAAATAGAGCATGGAGACACAGTGACTGCATTCATCCCTCTGATCTTTGACAAAGGGGCAAAAAATATATGCTGGAGCAAAGATTGCCTCTGTTTCAAATGGTGGTGGGAAAACTGGCAAGATGATACAGCAGATTGAATCTAGACTCATATCTCTTATCATGCACTAAACTAAAACAAAACTGAGCTGGGCGTGGTGGCACACGCCTGTAATCCCAGCATTTGGGAGGCTGAGGCAGGAGGATCACTGTGAGTTAGAGACCAACCTGAGCTACATAGTGAATTCCAGGTCAGTCTCAACTACATAGTGAGACCCTGTCTCAAAAAACAGAAGAACAAACAAATAAAATGAAACTCAGTCAAAGATCTAAATATTAAAACAAAAACATTTAGTCTGCTGGAAGATAAGCTAGGTAAAACTCTTGAAGACATAGGCGCAGGTAAAAACTATTCACCCAGCACCCCAATTGCACAAGAAGTAACACCAGAAATCATTAAGTGGGATTATATCAGATTAAAAAGTTACTGCACTGCAAGTGATACAGTCATCAGAGTGAAGAGACAACCTATAGAATGGGAAAAATGGTTACTAGCTACACCTCAGACAGAAGACTAATTTCTCGAGTATATAAAGAAACCTTCAAAATAATCCCCACCGAAATAAAAGATCCAATCAAAGATGAGCCACTGTAATGTGTAGATACTTTTCAGAAGAAGGATGTTGAGGTCTCCTAGAGGAGGGGACTCAGGGAGACTACTGCGAACACAATGAATGACCAAAACCTGATGGCTAATGGCAAAGTTTATCTTAACACAGGGCCTTATATAGTAATTTCAAGGCTACACACACAAGTATGATCACAGTGGTTTGATAATTAACCTCAGTCACAAGGAGGCATGAGTAAGATAAACAGCAGTCACAAGAGGCGACAAGCAGATGCACACTGTTCAAGCTAAGAACATAACATCAAGATAAAACGTCTGTTTGTGACCAGAAGCAAGTGTAAACTTGGAACAAGAACAAAGAAGGAATTAGGGAGTTTGTAGGCCAAAGGACTTGGCTCCAGCACGTCGTCTTCGGGACACTTGTGCCCTAGTGAGAACCAGCATTCCGGGACAAGGGGTCAGCGCTTTGGCCATCCGTCCTCTCGTGCCCCAGCAGAAGTATAATTGGCTATGTAGTAGGTCAGAAAATGTTAAACATCCCTGGACATTTACAAAATGCAAATTAAAACAACACTGAGACTTTATCTTATTCCAGAAAGAATGACCATCATCAAGAAATAATAACAAATGCTGGCAAGGCTGCGAAGAATAGGATCACTTATACATCGTTAATGGGAATTAAAAACTAGTTACCACCACTATGGAAATCAATGTGGAGGTTCCCAAAAACACTAAAACTATAAATTTCATTTGATCCAGCTATTCTCCTCTTAAAAATCTTCCAGAAAGAGTTAAGATGTCATACTGCAATGAAACATGCACACCTATGTCCGTAGAAGCAAAACTCATAATAGCTTCATTTTTGAAGAGTCCTATGAGTCCATCAACAGATGAATGGACAAAGAAAATGTGGTATTTATATACAAAGGAGTACTACTCTTCTATAAATGAAGGTAAATTTGAATCATCTGTAGGAAAATGGATGCATCTTGAGAACATAATGGTAAGTGAAATGAATCAGACACGCAGGCTTAAATATCACATTTTTTCTTATAAGAAAAAAAACAAAGTATAAATAAATTAAAGTCCAAAATAAAATACAGGTAATAGAAAAAGTGAATTAGATATTTGCAAATGAGAATAGAGAAGAGAAGGAAGGAGGGGAGAGGAAGGGGCATAAAAAGATTTAAAATGTGTCATGTGCATGTACCAACTCTTTAAAATGAATGACAGTCCAGTGTGCATACTTGTCAGGGATTGCTCTGAGGCATCAGTAAGTAAAATTAAAATTTTAAATATATATAAATATAAAATAACTATAATAATGAATTAAAGAATAAAAGGGGTTATTTTTATGCAAAAAGAAATTCAATTATAAAAAATCTGATTACTCAATATTATCCAATTCATATTATCCATGGAATCATTTTACAACTAGATTTTTACAATAGAAAAATTTAAATAGTAGACCTTAACCAAAAGTTCCAATTTACTGTAACTAAGAAAGGGTCAACTTAAAATTATACAGTTCATAAAATAATGCAATATAATGTATACATGAAGTTGTTTAATCTAAATCTAATTAAGCCTTTA
>NW_022900926.1:56467216-56579965 GCF_012274545.1 Fukomys damarensis | reverse complement strand
ACACACACACACACATATATATATATATATATATATATATATGAAATGAGAAGCAAATCAAATACCACAAAGAATAACCAAATAATACCCAAAGGACATTTCTTCACCAAAATAGGCTTATATTATTTTATGTAAAAGGCAATATTATGAGAAAAAATGAAAAAAATAAGTAGGAGAAGTTAAATGAGACTTAACAAAGTCAAATGTAATGTATGAACCTACCCATATTTGGGGTGAAAATGGAAAATGTGGGACAAATGGGAAATTTGTATATGGTTTGATATAGATGACATTAAACAATCATTGTTAATTTCTCTAAATTTCATATTGCTATTTTGGTTATGTAAAAAAATGTGCTTACTCAAAGGTCATGCATGGTGAAGTATTCAGGAGTGGTATGGTTTAAATCTAAATACCTTAAAATTCCTGATTTGAACCTAAAGAAAAGTCACATATTAAGAGGTGGGGCATTTATAGAGTGATTAATCATAATGGGGTATTTAAATCTGAGAATTTGGCCCTCATGAGTAAATTAGTAGCCTTATAAAAGGGCCTGAGGGTACTAGCCATATCTTTTTGTCCTTTGATCTCTTCTACTCTCTGAGAATACTTCGATGCTGCTCTCATCAAGAATAAGAGCCTAGGACTTACTCTCCAAGATCAGAGAGTCTTGAAGGAGAAGGACTTCCATCATGGCATGGAGTGTCATCCAGTGACAGTCACATAGGCAAGCCTTGCATGGACCTTACTGTACCCGTGCACTGGGAGTGTGGTTAAGCAGAGCTTTTCTTTCTGTTCCACTGCAAACACATCAATAGCAAATGTGGTTCGCATGGCTGCCTACTCACAAGGCACATCTCTCCAGTTTTGATACTGAAGTTATGTTTTTATTGGAACTCAGCTTGTGGAGGAAGAGAGTAGTTTTATTCCCAGGCCAACTATGATCAAATCTAATCATTGTAATTTGATTTCCTTTACCAATCACTGATTTAGACAAAGGCGTAAAGACTTGGTACAATCAATGATTCGATCAGTGTCTTCTGAAAGTTTTTTCAGAAAAGGCTTTTTCCCTCATGGATTTAAAAAATATATATAGCAATGAGATTACAATAGCTGCTCTTCTTATTTTGATGTCATTGTGACATCAGCAATTGAGACAACAAATCTGTAAACATAAGAAACCCTCCCAGGTGAGGACAAGAGAACAGAACAGGAAGATGGAAAATATATGGTTTCTTTATACCACTGGACTGATGAGTTTACCACATATTGAAATATTTTACCCCTAGCCTTGCATTATGTGATGTCATATATTTTCTTCATTGAAGCCAGCTAGGTTAAAGTGTGTTTGCTGATGAAGGCATCCCAGTTAATTCGATTTTAAATAGATGATGTAATAAACATTTTATAGCTCAAAAATTTGTATTTTAGGATTTAGACATGGCATCATTGAGTATTCTGTTCTCAACCAAGTTGAAAATGGAAGTACTTGGTACTGAGTAATACTCATACCTTAGGAATAAAAAAGACTCAATAGACTGGTTAATTCATGAGTCTTATGAGGAAACAGATCTGATCACCAAACAGTAATGTCAGTAAAGAACACCAGTCTGTCAAATCTGAATCCAAGTTTAGCACTAGAGATACTAGGGTAAGATAATGATATATGGAGAGAGAGGAAGATCTTAAGGATGTAAAGGTGGCACTCAGAAATATTAGAAAATAGGCAGGTGCCCACCCACTGAAACCTTAGCCTATTCCACACGCTATTGTGTGGCTGTAGTTTCAGTGTCCCCTGGTCCTCAGGGTGACAGAATAGGGAGATGGTAGAATCTTTAAGGATGGGATCTGGTGGGAACTCCTTAAGTTACAAGGTCCATACCTTTGAGAGGGATGAAGGGAGTTCTCCTATAACTGCTTGGTAGTTCTAGTGTGAAGATGGTAGAAAAGGAGCAATCCTAGTCTCTTGCTCTTTCCTGGTTGAAGATATGATTCTTCCTAGTGCATGTTTTCCGGTCATTACAACCTGCTATGAGATCATGAAGCCAGGAAGGGCAGGTTTTGTAAGAACCTGACCCTTGTCCTTTGGACTTTCAGCCTCCTAGACTGTGAGCTAGATACATTTTTTGCTTTAAATTAGCCCATCTCACATAATTGTGTTACAGTAATTAAAAGCTGACTAATGCACAAGGATTGTATACATATTTTAAAGAAACCATGACAAAAATCAACACAGAATATGAGTGAGCAGACACCACTGACACAGGCCATGCTGTGCTGGTGATGAGACATCCTCCATTCAAAACTGCAGCCAGAGTTGATTAGTTCTGAACATATCCATGGTGGCTAAATGAGAAGAAGTAAAGAGGTTGAATGAAAAGCATTAGTACCAGACATAGTCTATCTCTTAGCAGCACTTGCTGTTCCTGGAGGCTCAGCAGTATTTAAGTGCCCATATTATTTACTGGTGGCAGTAGGTATTGAGCCTAGTTGACAATAAAGGGGAAAGAGGAAACCACACAGGAGACCCACATCCATAACTAAGCTAGTAGGTGATTCAGTGCATAGACTATGAGGTGGTAGGAGGGATGAAGTCCACAGTATGTGGGGTGGTACATTATCTGAGTTTATTTAAAGTAAGAGCTCAGTCAAGAGCAGGATCAGCTGTGGAGGGAGGACATGAGCAGGGGGAGGTCAGTGGAGGTACTAGGGAGGAGCGAAGATACACACAGTGTGGCAGCAAAGGGACCCGTCTGCAGGCCCTCTGCACTTTTCATATTGAGTTCCTCGAAGACTGCCTGGCGCACAGCCAGTGTACCATAAATAACTGTAATTCAATTAATAGAGGATGTTTGATAGTATGTTATGGTCTAAGAGTAATATTTCACAGTGAGAAGTATATATTTATTACTGCATTCCACAAGATAACTTAGCAATTCTTGGCTATGCATCGTGCACATCTTAAACTGGCCATATTTCTTACTTTGTAAAATGAAATAAATGCTAATGTGCTAGCAAGGGAATGTAAACAAGTGTTGTTAGACATATTCAATGTGACTAAAAAGGAACTGTGGCAGGTGGATGAAAGTGGCCCAATTAAGACATATTTGCTTTTGTGCCATAGAATCTATGCTTTTCCAAATAGAAGTGTTAGATACTAAGGAAATGAAGGCTATTTTTGACTCACACATTTTTGTTAATCTGTGTGACATACATTTTCTCATTGATATTTTATGCTGATCTCTTTTCATACTTTGCTTTTGTGATGTTTCCTTTAAAGGCGTATTGTTCTTTTCTATTTTGTGCCATTGTTTATGCTGAATATGTTGTTGTTGATTTTGCATTTGCATACCACAGAGAAATGATACTTAACAACATAAAATCCCAGAACTGCACCAGGATAAAAGAGGTGATTTATAAACAGATAATAGCCATTTTTGATACTTTTCATCATTAGTCAAGCTGAGAAAACAAATTGGAATTTGAGTGTCTGGTGGGCTTTCTGAAAGGATCCTCAGATAAATGTAACAAAAGATAGAAGATAATTCCAATTAAAAGATAATGGATATTATACACAATTATGGCTGTGACCAAGTCAAAACACTTTGAAATTAAATGTCTTTATATGAGAAACTGCAATGTTAAATAAAATAATCAGTAGGAATTTATTTTTTCTTCTCTCAATCTCCTCACATACTCATTTTCTTCTTTGGCAAGAAGTTGAAATCCTTTCAAAATAAAATGCAACAAAAATTTTGGAACTTGGAATGAAGTTAGAACTTAAACTGATATGATATTAAAATTTTCATAATATATTATTTGATTGCATTTCTTTCCACTCAGTCTCACTTATTTAGAACTCAAAATCAGAAAATTTCTGGTTAGTACATAATATATGATACCAATGATGATACCTGTATGAATATTCCATGTGCGGTGTACTTGAGCTAATTATCTGCTTTCTGAAGAGTTATGACAAAATATACTATAGAAGAAATGATGGAGTTCTCACTCTAAATGATATGCTGTCATGTCCCAGTTAATAGGCCTCTACCCGAGATACAAAGGATTGTGGCAAAGAGAGAAGAGCAAAATTAGAACAATAAAATGAAAGTGTACTGTTAAGCCAGACAAAGTCACTAGAATCTAAAGACTTACTGATATGAATATGACAGGTATGGATCTTAAAAATAACTTAAAAACTGTCTTCTACTTTGTTAGCATTTTGATCATTGGGTGTTACAAATAAAAAAGAGTGACACATGTATTTTATAGGAAATTTTTTTTATTTCAATGTATAGTTTCATCAAGAAAGAGAAAGTAAGGCAGAAATATGTAGACAAAATAGAGTCAGAGATTACCTTGAATTATTACCTCATGTTTGATTCAGTTTGAAACCCCACAATCAAACTATAATCTTCCCAAACTTCAAAGCAACCTAATCCTTTGTCCCACAGATTTTCTCTATGAACCAAGGAAAATTTTACCCCTAAGGCTTTGTGGCTAGTAGCTGTAGTTCATCAAAAGTTGTCACTAGAGGAAAATACATCACTTGGAATGGCTTATTGTGCACTATTAGTACTTTGCTAGGCCAGGTAAATAATAGCTGCTGTATCTCTTCAGAAATTGGCTGTGTGAAAATATGCCTATTAATTTAGTTCCTTTGTTTTTGCCCATTCCCTCAATTTCAAAACATGTAGAATAATAGGATTTGAAATTAGATCTGGCTATCGAGATACTTCCCAAATTGGGCTTGGGGGACATTTTGGGAAAGGGTACAATAGGACCCCTAATGTTTATTGTTCCCACTGCAAAGAATACAATTAAGGCCCCTTAATGTTTATTGCTCCAGCTCGGAGAGAATACCATTAAGTCAGACGTATCACCTGATGGCATTCTCATCAAAGCCACAGTCCATGAGCACAGATGGGACATTATGTAACACAAAGAGAGCAGGGCTGCTCACCAGGCTGCATCTGGAGAACCGTGTCAGGAACCTTTCATAAACAAATCCAATAACATGTACTGTGGCGGCCTAAGTCCCCCTCCAACACCATACTTTAAACTCCTTGGCAATATGAATGGAATTGCATTAATATCCATTGTTCACGGAGAAAAAAAATGAGAGAAAGGGAGGGAAGGAGAGAGAGAGAGAGAGAGAGAGAGAGAGAGAGAGAGAGAGAGAGAAACTACTGCTGTATGCTTTGCTGTACTAATGTGCCTAATGAGAATAAATTAAAACCCAGCTGAGACATGGCCCTAAACCTTTGTTTCCTCTTAACTATCAGTTTGACTTTCCGTATCACTGTGATCAACTTCACTCTAAGTGGAAGTTGACCCTGGCTCAACTTTCTGTGTGTGCAGGTAAAGCAAATGGAAACTGCGTGAAAGTCAGCGCTGGCACAGTCTGATTCTGCACCAGTATCCGTGATCCGTGTCTTCTGCTTCGTGCATATCCAATTTCATTTCTTTAACAGTGCAGGCTAATAAGGATCTTGCCTTCTTTCACCCACCTTTTGCCAAGTATCCTTTGTGGTGTCATTGCTAACAACTCATACAATGCAACTTTATTTCTCTAAGGATTTCCCATTAGAGGTCTTAAACACCAGCTTAATGGGCTGGTAAATCTCAAATTTTCTTCCTCCTATTTCGATGGTCAACAAGAGTCTTGTTTTAGATGTGTTTCATGCCTCACGTGCTAAGGGGATTGTACCCCAAATCAGACCAAACTAAAACACTTTGGATTGTTCTATGATATTAGCATTATTTTAGGAAAATGTCTGTCGGGGCTTTATTTGTTATTCCTACATAAATCAATAAAGCCTCTGGAAGCTTTGCCAGCTGTGTGCTTACAAATATTAGATTAGTGGGTTCACAGACAGCAGATCATCCATAAGCTGGTTCTCAAACCTATGTTGTCACATGCTTCATGACTTGTTTCATTACCTGCCACTGCTACTTTATGTTGGCTATTTCTTCCTGAACCTCCCATAAATAAAATCCTTAATGATATATAGCCCAAGTGAATTCATTTAGCAAAAAAAAAAAAAAAGAAAGAAAGAAAAACACAGTGCACTATTATTTATAATCCAGACCCAGGTGCCTTGCCGCAGAATTTTTGTGAAGGAAAATAGCCTGCTAAACAGAGTTCTTCATAATTTTTAAATGAGTAGGTACTACAGATATTCAGAATGTAGATTTTAGATCTGCTTCCTCCAGTGATTTTTAGGAATGCCAGGTAATAATAGAAAAGAAAAAAATATAAGAGTAAAGGAAAATAAAGCAAACAAAGTCTTTGTAAATAGGGAAGAGTGGAGGGGGTGAAGGAATGCTAGGGGAATGGGGAATAAAATAAGAACTGGGATATATCGTGTAAAGGTACAAGATCCCAATGATGAATGTAACCAGGGGCTGGGGATTTGGCTCAGTGGTTCCACTGCCTGCCTTGCAAGCACAAGGGCCTGAGTTCGACCTGATCCCCAGTAGCAAAAAAATGAAACAAACAAACAAAAAAACAAAAGCAACTGCATTGCATACCTAAAATGTACTGATGAAAAATATATTATTGGGGCCAGGAATTTAACTCAGTGATTCCACTGCCTGCAGGTTTAGTCCATAATCAACTGGCTCCAAAAAAGGGCAGCGACTATAATTGTGCATAATATCCTAATGTTATAATTGACAATGTGAAATAGAAAGAAAAGGGCTAAAGGTGTAGGAGAAGTGGGAAGGGTAGGGGAAAGGAAATAAGTGAAAATAAAAAAAAAACATGAGAAAATGAAAAAATGGAAACAAAGTTTTTGTAAATAGGGAATGGAGGAGGGGGAGAAGGGAGGGCTGGGGTATGGAGAAAAAATGAGAACCAAGACTTGTCATATACAGGTACAAGATCCCAATGATGAATGTAACTGTACTGTATACCTAAACTGTACCAATAAACTTAACAAAGGGCAGCAAGGCAGAGGGAAATGGCAGAAGAGAAACAGTCCATGGCAAGGCAGGCAGAAGGCTGCAAACAGGGAGCTTCAATCTCCCTCTTTATTTTTTGTTTGTTTGTTTGTTTATTTTTTTTTCTGCTTTAATTGAGTTTGTTGGTACATTTTAGGGATACAGTACAGTTACATTCATTGTTGGGATCTTGTACCTCTGCATGACAAGTAAAATGGGATATTACTCAGCCATAAAGAATGAGAAAATAGATTTATTCATAGGAAAATGGACACATATTGAAGATATACTCCTAAGTGAAATAAATCTCCCTCTTTATTACATTTAGGCTACAAGACTATTGGCTGCTGCCACTCACACCCAGTTTTAAAAAATTATAAAATTTGAAAACTCCATCGGACCATTTTTATTGCCTTCTAAATAAGACTTCCCAAAATAAAAAATTAAAATGTGTTTAAAAGCGAGAGAGAAGAAACATTCTATAGAAAACAGACGTGAAGTTGAAAACTGAAAGTATAAATAATTTATGGTATATAATTGTATTCAACGCACTCTAAAAATGAGTATGAGGTGGAAAGTAAAAAATATCAAATGTTGAGTTATCTGGGTGTGAATGGCAGAAAGTCACAAGAGTAAGATTATCAGGCCAGTGATGTAGCTCAATGGCACAGTGCCTGCTTACCAAGCACAAAGTCCTGAGGTCAATCCCCAATACCAAAAAGAGTGAGAGAGAGAGAAAAGTAAGAATAAGAGAGTCAAACCATGTTAGTCATAAATAAATATATAATATAACTGAGAGGTAGTCCCTTATTAGAATCATCCTTGGCCCGGGGTTTTAGCTCAGTGGTTCTGCCGCCTGCTTCGCAAGTGCAAGGTACCAAGTTTGATCCCCAGTATCCCCCCAAAAAAGAATCATCCTTTACAATCTGTGAGCAGATTGTAGGAATTTTCTTTCTAGTATACACACTCAATTCTTCCATTCTGTACCTATTACTGAGGTTAAAAACTCTTTCCACACTTTCAGATATTTATTTCAGTACTGCCACAACCCGAGTACCAAAATCAAAATCTCCATATATTAAGCTTTTCCAGAGAAATAGCTCCCATATAGATAGATAGATAGATAGATAGAATATATCTATATCTATCTATCTATATATATATATATACATATATATATATATAGAATATGTTAAAAATCTATTGTATCCACCTATACATATGAAGATGTTTAGTATAGGAATTGCCTCATGTGGTTATAGAGGCTGGGAAATCCTACAATCTTTAGGTTAGGTTGGAGAACCAGAAAACCTGGTAATGGAATAAAATCTGAGTCTGAAGCCCTGAAACTTGGCAAGTTAATCTTGTAAGTCCCAATTTGAGTCTGAAACTCTGAGGAGTAGAAGCACTGATGTCAAAAGATGGAGGATATATGTCACCTCCAACAGAAAAACAATAAAATCATTGTCTTTCTTCATTTTTGTTTGGTTTGATGTTGGATAATGCCCACCCACATTGGGGAAGGGTGTATACATTACTGCGTTGACCAAATAATTATCAAATGCTAAACCCTCACAGACAAATTAAGCAAAATTATTTTCCCTGCTATCCATGTATTTCATCTCTCTCCAATAAATACATAAGACCAGCCATTAAATCCATGGAAAATTAATTTCAAGCAAGATTTTAAAACTCCTTTTTCTCACTAGCAATTGTGAGATGTGCTTTTCCCAGTAGGTAACTGAGTAAAGATAACAGATCACAGGAAGAGATGACACTGCCTACTTGGGAGGACAGAAAAGTGAGAGGTGGAAGGATAAACATGGAAGGTCCAAAGGTGATGGAAAAAGATCGAATGGCCAGGAGAGACTGGTACCACTACCATGATAATGGGGGAGCAAGAAGAAATTTAATCTCACTTTTAAATTTTTTGAGTTGAAAAGGAATATAACTTCTTGGAGCTATATAGAAGAACAAAGACTTGAAAGAAGCAATATTTAGCCATATTACTAAAAATATAGTTTGCGAATGGAAGTTAGAATCTCAATTGAAATTTAGAACTGATATGCTGCTGTACACTGAAGTCATAATAAATAAATAAATAAATAAAAACAGCAGAGCAAATATTGTAAGGTAGATGTAAGAAAGCATGCCTCAGCTCCCTCTCCCTAAAAGCTTAAAAATGATATCTTATTAAGTGGGATGGCATTAGATTTAGACACACGCATCAGAATAAAAAAGCAAAATATAACTCATAAGTGATTCTTTTGTTTTGAAATCTACCCTCAAATTATAACCTTAGTATGCTTCACTGAGTAAAAAAAATGTTCATTGAATATAATTACTTGTTGCAAAGTGATGAAAGGAAAATATAAACGTTTTTATTTACTAAAGCCATAATAAAAACAGCTGTGTTGGTTATTTTTAGATGCCTTTAAAATTAGAAGTGTATGGAGCAATATAATAAATTATTTAGCTAATTAATCTGTTTCTGTAAACTTTAAATGTATAATTATAGTTTTAGTGATAACACATGAAAGGCTCAGAGGGGCTATCCTCCATTAGCACAATATTTGGTGACAGTAAAATAGTGAGTGGCAGAGGTTGAAGAGTCAGGATCAACTACCATGACGTGTAAGTATCATTCATACAGTGACTATATTTAAATCAGTAACTTACTAGGTATATGTAGGAATAAATATTAGAATTTAAATCTGTATTATAATAGGAAAATAGAGAAACATTTTTACAAATATTTTCTGATATCTGCATTTAAGAAAAACTATTAAAGATTATAATGAAAAAAGAAAGGAGAGAGGGAAGACCTTCATGAGAAATAACAACTTTGTCATATTTTTAAAAATTATAGGTGAAAGCCTCACTAGTTTTGATAGTAATTTGGTTTTCCATAAGTAAGTAAATTTTAGAGGATGCCATACTTACTGTATGACTTCTATCCTATGATAAATGTTTGATACTAGAAATTTATAAATCATGCACGTATTCTATATCAAAATGCACTAGCTAAATATTTATCAATAAATGAGTAATAGGTAAAAATAGGTGTTACTTAAGAGGGTAAATAAAACAGTAACAACAGTAAGAAAAATACATGATATTGTCATTTCTTTATTACATATCAAAAAATATTTCACTAACCTTTCAATGTTAAAGAAGAAATCAGATTCATTAGTCTCCTGAATTTTGCCTAAATAAAATAAGAAATGCTGTGGGAAGAAAATAATAAGAATAAATTTATTGCAATTAATTTCATATAGATTTCTTAGTAATAAAAAATAACTATTCAACTGATGTATGAAAACCAGGCTAAATAGTATAAAGCTGCCTTTGGAATTCCACAGAGATCCACTGAAAAGTCAAATGCACTTTCCTTCCCTCCAGAAAGTTAGCAAAGGACTTACTTGAAGACTCAGTGCTTAACAAAATCATGGAGTGGAGTACGCCGAAGAAAGCAATGTCAGAAGCAGACAGGCAGTCCCTGGACAGTGCTTTTGTGTAAGGAGGTCAACTGAGACCTAGAACGGACACTGGCATTTCAATTACACTCTCACGATGAATCTTGTGAGACTCTCGAGGAATTCATTTTCTTTCTCATAAAAGCATACAGTTTGGTATATTTTATGTCTCTTTTCAGTGCCTGTGCTTCTTTCTGCAGTTTTAGGTCTAAGTTTGTTTCTTTCTCCCTTTTCCACATATTAAATGCAAATTGCTGGAAATGCCTCTCACCCGCAATGCAGCAAACAGTGCTGTCTTGCTTATCACTTGTTCATTTCCAAGGTCGTCAGGAGGAAAAATAAGCAAACTTTCATATACCAGTTTTAAGGTTTTACTCCATTTAAAAATTTACCAAAGTTATATTTGAAAATGTGCTAGCTACTGGTAGTCCTTGGCAATCCTATTGCACATGTCATTAAAGCATCACAATATTTGGAAGAATTTCTCTGCTTCAAGATACTCAGGTTCATTAATGAACATTATCCATCTGACACATTCAGTAAACACCAGAGCTTCAGAGAAGAGCTCATCAGGGCTAAGCTCAGCCCCCCAGGCTCACTTGGAGAAACTCATGAACTCAATACAGTTCACCTTCATTAGGTTTGAGATGCAGAGGAAAAACAAAACAAAACAAAGTAAAAACTGCCTTTTTCTCATTCTATTTTCTAGTGATGATCAGTAGACAAAAGAAATGTCAAGAAGAAGTAGAATTTTGTTTGTTTTGCTTTTGAAAAATTCCAGGGTTCCCCATAAATGAAGTGCAAAAATTTTAAATAAATTAAAATAGACAAATGAACAATATTCTAAATAGTTCCTTGGTTTTATTAAAAATTCAGGGGCATCTTTCAGGAAGCAAATCTTATAGAGAAAAAAACACTTGAAAAATATAAATGTACTTTTTCTAAAATGACATTTCCCCCAAACAGCAGAAATTATGAGCCTATATTCATGTGCATATCCCCTAGAAATCTCTAGTAATAATGAATTATAGCAAAATTTCTGAAATTAACATGATCTCTAGTATATTTACCTTTGGACACTTCAAATTAATTTTTCTATGAAGCTCAAAGTATGTTTTTTTACATGCAGATTGTAGATGAAATATATGGGTGATTTAACTACATATCAAATATGTACTTATTCTTTTTAATTTCTACCTGGAATAAGGGAATTTTAAAGTCCAACTATCAAATATTAACTCAATATTTTAATCATTTCACATTTTATGTTAATTTCTTTTAGCACCAGATAGAATATTGTTAATTTTTCTTTACTATCAAAAAAGCTGTTAAAACACGTGAACTCAGTAAAGCAGTCCTTTTATTGATATGAAGAAATTCAACCTCCTGAATTTACTGAAATTTCCACATTCCCACAGTGTGTCCACTGAGGCTATTCAGACACTTGGCCCAGCCTGTAAAAATAGGAATCCATTTAGATTTCCAAGAAATTTTTCTAACCATTATGAAAATGAAAAAACACTGTTGTTACTGAGAAAAATGTCATCTATTCAATGTGCTGAACTTCATCTAAGAGAATTTTTATTTGTGTTACGATCAGTAATTTCATTTGTCAAGTATGAATATTCTCTATCATCTCCTTATTTTCTCTTATTTTAATTTTAAAACATAATAAAATAAAAATAAATATGTGAGTGGATATAATAGGTTTTTGTATATATTAAACATATATTTAAAATACATCTTAATGCTTGCTATAGTAACTTAATACTCCTCCATAAACTTACAGGGAGTTACAGTTTATCATTACTTGTGAACTCCACATTGGTAAATTCTAAAATTTATTTGTAATCTTAAAATTAGCACTCATAAAAATTTCATGGTCATTTGTATTCATATGCACAGAAAGAAAATTTTTGAATTATTCAGTGCTTATATTCCAAGCTGTGGACAAATGAGGCAATTTTTGCCTCCTTATTTCAGCTTTCATACTGTTTTTAAAAAGTATCTGTAAAATGCATTCAGTGCAGATGTTTTGCATATTTTTGTGTCTTTCGCTGTTGATTTTATTACTGAAATGACCTGCAAGCATGGTGCTGAGGTGGTGCCTGGTGATTCCAGGCCCAAGAAATCCTTCAAGTGCTTTATGAGAAAATATGTGTTACATAAGCTTTATTCAGCTTTCAGTTAACTGCATTTAGCTGTGAGAGCAACGCTAATGACTCAACAGTGTATACTAAAGAAAGCATCTTAAAGCAAAACATGTAAAACAAATTATTGATGAGTTGATAAAAATGCTACTATGAAAGACTGACAAGAATCTAGAATCTATACATGTCTCTCCCCTCTGATCAGTGGTTCAAAAACACTAATTCAGCATTTTTAGAGGCTTTCCTTATCACCTGTATGCAAAGCATACTTACCACAAAAAGTAATAAGTAACTAGATAGATACCATTCAAAATTGTTAGATTTAGTATTTGTAACAGCCGAAAATCTTGATGTGCTACAGTATGACATACTTGCTGTAGGAAACAGATGCAACATTATGAATGTCCTTTCCAATACAATTAGCTGCATATTGCAAAGATTGGCCATTCAAGTTAATGAGGACTATGGTTTAATAGGCGCATTGTATTTTGTTTAGTAAATCATGTTAGGATGAGATTGCCATGTCATCTTGATCTACTAAAGGCTTTTCCATACTTCTCACATTAAATAGAATAAAATAAAACATTTGTTATATGTAACTATATTGAATCTGGCATTATACACGTGCACATATAATACATTTGTGAATTATATTTTCACTAATAGAACAGTTGCATATACTATACACCCCATGACAATTTTAGATACATAGTACAATAACATCAGACAAATTTGAAAATAACTATAAATTTATTTTAGAAATAATATAAAGAAAACAACTATTTTAGTGCTAGTAGCATAACTAGTACTTAAAATTGAGTTAGAAACTGAAAAGACAAACAGCTACTTATGGGAGCATGGCAGACTGGTGAGGAAGAGCAGAGCCTCATGGAGCTAGGGTGCTATCCCACCCCCACTGCCACAGGCCTCCAAGCAGTGCTGACCAGTGAGGAGTGGAGCCACACGGGTGCCCCTCAATACCCTCACCTCTGCCTCTGATCTCCTGGTTGTTAGAGTACCTGATTCCAAACTGCAGAGGCAGAGGGGGTTATAAAGGCCATCATCCTGCACTCCAGAAGATAGAGCAGAAGTGAACAACAGAGAGGGTGCTTCTCTCATGCTCCTTGATGAAAATTGAAGCTCACTGGAAGAGTGAAGAGAATCCCTGCTTAGGCACCATTCCACCATAGTTGCTAAATTTGAGGGGTCACCACCTCCCATTGGAAACTCAGGGGAAGGGCAGCTGCAACCTAAAGTACAACCTTGCAGAGTTCAACCATGAAGGAGATCAGGGAGCTCAACCTGGCCCTTGCAGCCAGAAATCAGTCTGAAACTCAGGGGTCTGCTGCTGGGCTTCCTGAGACTAATTAACTTAGATCTGCACACTGCTGTCCATATTGTTTATTGTGAGAGCACAGACATACCCTGAAGGAGGCTCTTCATTTTTATTTTTTATTTTTAAAAATAAATTTTCCTCATTTTTAAATTTTCTTTCTATACTTTTCAAATTGTTCCTTTTTTCTTTCTTCTTTTTCTATTTTCTCTTTTCTTACTCTCACTCATTCTCACCTTCTACTACAATGTTCTTCATCTCCCTTTTTGTTTTGGTTCCTACCTTGATTAGGATCTCTTCTTTCTTTTTCTTTTCTTCTCTCTTTCTCCCTCTCTCAGCTGTCATTAGATTCAAAAGAAGAGTACAGTTTCTAGCTTGCCTTTTGCACTTAGGTTGTTCTATTCTATTCTTTTTTTGTTTGTTTGTTGTTGTTGTTGTTGTTGTTGTTGTTACCAGGGATCAAACTTGGGTCTTTGTGCTTGTGAGGCAGGTGGTGGAACAACTGAGCCAAATCCCCAGCCTGAAGTTGTTCTATTCTTGTCTCCCTTCTTTCATTCTGTCCTTTCCTCTTATCTTCAACAGTTTCCTAGAGTTTGCATGATTTTCCTGTGTAATCTGGCCTCACTTCTTACCTTCCCTTATCCTTCTATCTATTCTTCTCTTCCCAACTCCTATGCCCCCATCCTGAAGGGTAAAGTTACTATATTGAAGAGTTTATTCACTAGGAACATATTTTAGTCTGGTCCTCAATTTTTATTTAATTTACACTTAAAGGTGATAGGTTAATAACTACCGCAATGTGTCATTTTCTCAGCTGTACTCGATGCTACTGTGTTGCAGATTGTATCACTTGGGATAAAATGTTGTGATTGATCTAATCAGTTGTCCTTAATGGTGTAATGAAAATAAGAGTGTCTCAGAGTCATCAAAGACTTAAAACCTAAAGACCAGCTATATCTGGAAGACCTAGGTATTAACCCAAGGATTAAATCAAGGACAGTACCAACAACAAAAATAGAAATGAGAAGACATTTAAGCAAGGCACAAACACAGACTTCAAGCTCAACAAAGGCAAATTCTTTAAGAAATGAGTTAGAAAAGTCTATCAACCACCTGGACACCCTGAAATGATAGCACAGAAAGCAACAAAACAGATGAATGAGGCTCTACAAAATTAAAAAAAAATAATTTCTGAGATAACTACAAAGATAGTGAACAGAGTGAAAGACATGATTAGAACCCTGCAACATAAACAGATAAAAAAAAATAGATGAGTTAAGACCATAATAGAAGCCATGGATGCCCAAGCATAGGAAAAAAAAATGGAATCTATGAAACAGATTCAAACAGATATCCAGGAGATAGAAAACAAGGTCTATTGAATATATACACAACAGAATGAGTCCCTATGAAGATGAAATATCAGATATAGAGCACAGGATGGTGGTCAGTGACTTAAAAAAGAGAAACCTCATAAAAATAGTAAGGGACCATGAAAAATCAATACAACAGCTTCTACATGACACAAAGATAAATAATATAAGACTAATAGGAGTCCATAAAAAACAGGAGAAAGTACAATGACATAAAAAATCTGCCCACAGATAATGACAGAAAACTTCCAAAACAAAGCAAAAGAATTTGACATACAAATAAGTAACGCATATAAGGACTCCAACTAGCAATAATAAAAAAGTCTGCACATAGACATATAATGATCAATATCTCAGAAACCTAACAGATGAAGAAAATACTACAAGCAGAGAGAAAAAAAATCACATGCAAAGGAAAGCTCATCATAACCACAGAAGACTTTTCAAACCTTCAAGTCAAAAGAAAAGCACCTCCAACCAAAGTGATGTAATCTGAAAATCTACCTTTCAAGATTAATGAAGAAATAAGATACGTTCATGACATATAACACCTTAGAAATTTCATGCATACCAAACCAGCACTCCAAACAATTACAAACAATATCCTAGAAAAAGACAAGGAAGGGCACAACTCCATGAGGCCCAACAGAGCAAATCCATTAGACAAGGCAAGAATTTAAAGAGAGAAGGGGGAAAATTAAAAAGGGCCAACAACAGGACAATAACATGAAAATGACACTGTGTCAGTTGTAACCATCAATATTAATGGCCTCAATTCCCCAATCAAAAGAAATAGAATGGAAGAATGCATTAGGCAGTAAAATCCAAAAATGTGAGGTATACAAGAAAGGCACCTAATTTAAAAAAAACTCACAAAATGAAAGTAAAATCATGGAAAACAGCTCTCCATGTGACAGAAATCTGGAAAGAAGCAGGGCTAGCTATCTTTTTTGTAGACAAAGTAAATTTCAAACAATAATTAAGAGAGACAAAGAAATTCACTACATCCTTCTAAATCCTTGTACAATGCAAGAGGAAGAGGTGACAATTATAAATATATATGCACTAAATAATAATGAACCCAACTATACAAAACAAATATTAAGGGAAATAAAAAACCAAATAAGCATTAATACAATTGTAGTGGGGGACCTCAATACCGCACTGTCACAAATACTCTAATCATATAGATAAACAATAAACAACGAAATACTAGAACTGAAACAAGCCTTTGAACAAATGGACATAATAGATATTTACAGAGTGTTCCACCCCAAAAATTCAGAATATACATGGGTCATTCTCCAAAATAGACTACATCCTAGATCATAGAACATGTTTAAATGAATGCAAAGGCATTGAAGTTATCCTATGTATACTGTAAGACCATAGTACAATTAAACTGGAGATCAATAGCATAAGGATCTGCAAGAACTTCACAAACATATGGAAGTTGAACAACACTCTCCTGAACAACCAATGGGTCACAGAGGAAATTGAAGAAGAAATTAGACAGTTTTTACAACTTAATGATGATGCCAATACACCACACAGGAAAACATGAGACAAAAAGAAAGAAGTTCTATGAGGGAAATTCACAACAGTGAAAACCTACACTAGGAAAACAGCATGAACACAAATAAATAACCTCATGCTGAAACTTAAGCTCCTAGAAAAGAAGAGGAAGACAAACACAAAGCTCATACAAGGGAGGGAATTATAAAGATCAGAGAAGAAATCAACATGACGGAGACTAAAGAATGATACAAAAAATCAGTGAATTGAAGAGTTGTTTTTTTAAAATAAATAAATAAAATGGATAAACCCTTAACCCACCTTGACAAAAATAAATAAATAAATAAATAAAAGGGCTCAAAGTCATACTAATAGGAATGAAAAAGTGAAGTCACAAATCCAGCAGGAATCCAGAGCATCATCATTCCCTACTTGGAGAACCCTAATAAAATTGAAAACAGAATAAATGTACAGATTTCTAGATACATATGAATTTACAGTTTAATAAAGAAGATTAAAAAATTCTAAACAACTCAATTACAATCAGTAAATTTGAAAACATAATTAAAAATTTACCACTGGGCAGGGTGGTGCACTCCTGTAATCTCAGCACTTGGAAGGCTGAGGCAGGAGGATCACTGTGAGTTCGAGACCAGCCTGGGCTGCACAGTAAGTTCCAGGTCAGTCTCAACTACATAGTGAGACCTGTCTCAAACAAACAAACAAACAAAAAAATTTACCAACAATGAAAACCCCAGGTAATGATGGAGAATTCACTGCTGAATTCTACACAACATTTAGAGAACTATTGACACTACTCTAAACTTTTCAATGAAATTGAAAGGGAAGCAAAACTCCAAAATTCATTCCTGGAAGCATGTGTTACTTTGATTCCAAAACCAGGGAAAGACCCAACCCGAAAAGAGAACTGCAGGCCAATCTCCCTAATGAACTTAGATGCAAACATCCTCAGTAAGATACTGGAAAACAAAACACAGTGGGTCATCAAGAAGTTCATACACCCTGAACAAGTTAGGTTTATCCCAGGGATGCAAGGATGGTTCAACATATGCAAATCAATAAATGCAATACACTATATCAACAGTCAAAGAGAAAAGCCATGTTATTATCTCAATAGATACAGAAAAAGCATTCCACAAAATTCAACACATATTCATGATAAAACACCTGCACAAAATTGGAATAAATGATCTTTTCTAAACTTGATAAAGGCTATCTATGAAAAACCAATAGCCAACATCATACAAAATGGTCAAAAACTGAAAACCTTCATGCTAAAATCAGGAACAAGACAAGGATGTCCAATACCACCACTCCTATTCAAATAGTTCTGGAAACATTAGCCACAGCAATTAGAAAAGAGAAAGGAATAAAAGATAGGAAAGGAAGAAGTTAAACTGTAATTATTTGCTGATGATATGATACTCTACATAGATGACCCAAAAAAACTCTGTCAAAAAATTTCTAGACTTGATTGACAGATTCAGCAGAGTAGCTGGACACAAGGTCAACACTCAGAAATCAATAGATTTCTTTTATACAAATAGCAGAATCACTAAGAGAGAAACCAGGGAAACAATTTCTTTCACAATAGCATCCAAAAAATGAAATATCTAGGAATCAGCCTAACAAAGGAAGCAAAAGACCTCTACACTGAAAACTAAAAAGCTCTGAAAATAGATTGAAGAGGCTACAAGAAAATGAAAAGACATCTTTTGCTTCGGTGTAGAAAGAACCAAAATAATGAAAATGGCCATCCTTCCAAAACTTCTATACACATTCAGTGCACTCCTGATTGGAAAACCAATGGTATATTTCACAGAACTAGAGAAAACAATCCAAATATTCATTTGGAACCAGAAGAGATCTAGAAGACCAAAAGCAATTCTAGGCAACAGAGACATAGCACGGGATATCACAATCCCCAATTTGAAACTATACTACAAAGCCACTGTGATAAAAACAGAATGTTACTGGCAAAAAAAAAAAAAAAAAAAAAAAAAAAAAAAACAGACTTGAGGACCAGTGGAATAGATTGGAAGTTGCAGAAACTACTCCAGTGTTATTCAGCTACCTCATCTTTGTCAAAGGAGACAACCATTCTGAGTGGAGGAAAGATAGCCTCTTTAATAAGTTGTGTTGGAAAAACTGGATTTTAACCGGACAAAGATTAAAACCCTTATCTTTCACCATGCACTAAACTAAAATCAAAGTACATCAAAGATCTAAATATTAAAACATAAACACTAAACTTTCTAGAAGATAAGTTAGGCAGAACTTTCAAAGACATTGACATAGGAAAAGACTTAATCCTCAGTAGCACAGAACTAACACAAAGAATCAACAATTGGGATCTCATCCTCTTAAAAAACATCTGCACTGCAAGGGAAACCACCAGCAGAGCTAAGAGAAAACCTACAATGTCGGGAAAAAATTTATCAGGTATTCCTCAGACAAAGTCTACTATCTATAATATTTGAAGAATTCAAAAAAATCAGATTCCCCCAAGCATAAAGACCTAATTCAAAAATGGGCATCTGAAATAAACAGATATTTATCAGACAAACAAGTAAAATAAGCAAATAAACATATGACAAAAGTTTGACATCACTGGTTATTTGAGAGATACAGATGAAAACAACACTGATATTCCATCTCACCCCAGTAGGAATGGCTGCTATCAAGAAATTAACCAATAACAAATCCTGGTGGTGTTGTGGGGTAAAAGCAACCCTTTTCCATTGTTGGTGGGAGTGCAGACTGGTGCAACCACTGTGGAAATCAATATGGAGATACCTCAAAAAACTAGGATTAAAGGTCCCATTTGACCCAGCTATTCCTCTGCTGGGTATCTTGCAAAAAAAAAATTGAAAGAATCATACCACAGTGTTATATGCACACCCATGTTTATAGCAGCAGTGTTTGTAATAGCTAAAACTTGGCCCAATTTACCATCAAGTGGAGATTGGATAAAGATGTGATGTTTCTATAAATTGGAGGACTACTCAGCCATAAAGAATGAGAACTGGAGACATTTATAGTTAATGGATGCACACTGAGGCCATAATCTTGAATAAAATAAATAGGACACGTGTGTGAACACCGAATAGTGACTCTGGTGTGAAAAATTAAAAGTGTAAATAAGGTTCAAATGGTATAATTGATAATGTGAAGTAGGAAGAAAAGGGCTAAAGAAGTAGGGGAAGTTGGAAGGGTAGGGGAAAGGAAAGAAGAGAAAACAAAAGAATATGAGAAAATGAAAAAATGGAAATAAGGTGTTTGCAAATAGGGAAGGGAGGAGGGGGGTGAAGAGAGGGCAGGGGCAAGGGGAAAAACTAAGAACCAAGATGCCTCATGTAAAAGTACAAGATCTCAATGATGAATGTAACTGTACTGTATAACTAAAAAGTACCAATAAACTCAATGAGAAAAAAAAATCCTTATGATATATTCTAACAATCAGCAATTCTCAAGTTGACTTGATAAGAATAAAACTTGAAAGTGTCATTTTAGATTTTAGGACTATAAATTTCAAAGAAAATCATGAAATTTCCAAAATCTGATTATGAATTACAATTGTTATTTCAAAATCTTCATGAACCTGGATTTGTTTTGTTGTTGTTTGTTTGTTTGTTTGTTTTTCTTTTGGATCCTGGGAATAGAACTCAGGACTTTGTGCTTGCCAGGCAGATGCCTGCAGCACTGAGCTAAATCCCTGGCCCTAGACTTGTTTTTTATCTCAATGAACTGCTTCCTCACTCTTTAAATAATATCTCAGTAGTAGATGCAATGCTATATAGTATGACATTTACATACAGAAACACACACACACACACACACACACATATATGCATGCATGCAATACATAAAATATATTAAATGTAGTAGATTTGGAAACAAAAGCTCATTGAGAATACGACATGAAAATTCAGAAATTGCAATGGACAGGAAACTAAGAAGTGGGATAAAATAATTTGAAGTTTTTGGGACTGAGGCTCAGACAGATTTGGCCAGGTTGGATGTGGTACAGGGATGAGGGTTGGGAAGATCGATGACTTAGACTTACTTTTAAACTGGGCCGTCTGGAGATTTCAGGTGGTGTTTTCCTTTGAGAAGGAACTTGTCTCCCACACTCTTGCTGAGACTTCTCACTTTAATTTTTCAACCATAGTTGGCCACACAGCAAGCAACAGAGCTTGAGATATAGCATTTGTTGTTCCAAGAAGGTTTCAAGGTAGTTATACCATCAGACCTGTCATAAAATCCTAGAGCACTGATTTAAATTCTTCAGTGTGTTACTTAATTACCTTTTTAATTAGGATAAAATGTCTTTTCACCCTCTCCTATTTGAATATCACCATCGCTGCTTCCAGGGCCAAGTTATAAATACACTGCAATGAATAGCTCTCTCCGCCTTCCCATTTTTCCCCACTGAGCCAGCTGTTCTTGTGAGTTCAACTGTCAGCATCAGTGCTACAGAGATGCTCCAAGGGTTTCCTAATAACGCGGGGAATCAGTGCAGCTCGTCACAGAAGCTGACAGCTGAACACAACTCAAGAGAACTGAATGTGCAAAAGGAGCAGAAAGAAGAAACTAGATTGACTCTTTGAGATGCAAGGATAAAATGCCAATGAAAATAGCTATGACATTGCTGGGTTGGCCAACCAACTAAGGGCCAAGAAATGTGCTAGTGAAAGCAGGAAAGGGGAAAATAAAACTCCACTGTAAAAGTGGAAACAAAGATCAATTACAAGGAGAGCTTGATTTTTTTCCTCACTGAAACATGTAATGCATATGAAGATAATTAGAAGCCTATTTTGTTGCTTCAGACCTAGAACTGAGAGACATAGACGACCTAAGCCGTGGATCTGCAGAAACCAGACTTTCCTTCAGGGGAAAAGATTGGCTGGCTGAGTAACAGCCTGCAAGTCAATTTTTACAAGTAGCTTCTAGAATTTGCAGAACACTGTATCAAAAAGAATCTTCAGGAACATTTAAAATTATATTTACTTACAGTAAATGTACATAATCCAATGTTTACCTTGATATCTATTTTTAAATGTACAGTTCAGGGGTATCAAGTACATTCATCATGTGAAACCGCCACCACCATCCATCTTTAGATTTCTTATTTATCTTACCAAACTAAAACTCACACCCCATTGAACACCAGCCCCTCAGTCAAATTGTCAAGGTCTGATGCTATAACTATCCTGAGACTCTGGCAACCATCATTCTAATTTATCTTGACGAGTTTAACTACTCTAAGAACACCACATAAGTGGAATCATGCAGTCTAGTATTTGTGATTGTCTGGTCTGACTTAGCGAAATAGTCTCAGGTTTCATCTACCTTGTACTGCGTCTGCTTCCTTCCTTTTTCAGGGTAAATAACATTCCATCATTTGCGTATGCCACATGTTGTTTATCCACTCATCTGCTGTTGCACACTTAGATCGCTTCCACCTTTGGTGAATAATGCTTCTGTTAACATGGGTGTACAAATGACTTCCCAAGACTTCAGTTTCTTTACTTTAAGAGTGTAACTCTAAAGATGGAGTGGCTAGATCATCTGATGATTCTTTTTAAATTTTTTTGAGCCACTATCATACTGTTTTCTACATTAGCAGCACTGTTTTACATTTCCACCGGCTGTACACACTGATTCCAATTTCTCCACATTCTTGCCAGCAATTGTTATTTTTTTCAACATTAATTATTATGAGTTTGAGGTGCCTCACATATAATGATTCTTATTTCTTTATTGTGTGGATAAAGTTATTGGAGCACAAATGTTTCTATCTGCATAATTAAAAACAGAGCTGATAATAACACAGTTCTCTTGGTCAACATCCTGAACTCAATCTCTCAAAAGAGACTTAACTGGTATTTTGTTTTGAAACTTACTTGAGTGCATTCAGCTGGTCAAAAACTGTCCAACTCATTCTCTCTACATAACAAACATATTTGTAAACCATAACTCTGGCCTCCTCAAAAAGTTGTTCCTAAAAGAAAAATGTGTGCATGTGAAAAAGGGTTTAAAAAGAAGTGCAGTTTAAACACAGGTCAAAAAACAATGTTCATGGTATATGTAAGTGTTAAGAATATAGAGATTAATGGGGCATAAAGCAACCAAGTAATCTGACAACACTGTCTAGCAGATACAACCTGATACTACTTTGTCTGCAATGTAGGACAGAGCAATACTGGAAATGTACTTGAAAACTATAAGAAATCACATTCCCAGAAAAATGTATACTATAAAATTTCCTTATTTGTTTTTATTCTTGTGAATGTTTATCTATAGAAAAGATAATGTATATATACTAAAATGTAATTCTCAGAATTTAAGATTCATTTGTTCAACCAATATTAATTGAATACTTGTGATCCAGATGCTCAAGAAATGGCAGAGTGGGCTGGGGATTTAGCTCAGTGGTTCGGTGACCTGCCTTGCATGCACAAGGACCCCAGTTCAATCCCCGGTACAAAAAAAAAAAAAAAAAAAAAAAGAAATGGCAGAGAGCAAGATAAATAAAGCTTCTGCTATCTCGGAGCTTCTTTTCCAATAGGAGGTAACTTTCAAAGAAGCAGGAAATAAACATAAGAGGTACTGACTGTGATGTCAGAAGCCTAAGACTGATCACATGTTGTTGAAAATAGCCCAGATGATCAGTGTTATTTGGTCCGCATAGTGTTGCTTGTTGCTGTTGTTGTTGTTGTTGTTAGTGCATGTTTGCAGTACATGATGTTTACATTCCTTGTGTGATGTTAATACATGTGCATAATACATCTTAATTCCCTTTTTCATCTCCTTGCCCTCCCTTCCTTCTCCCCTCCCTACATCTCTTGATTCCCCTTTCCACTTGAGAACGTGCTATTTCCCTACTTCCTATTGTCTATCTGTTATTTTGCTCTTTATTTATAATTCGCATTTCTCATGTAAGACAGACCATGTAATATCTAAGCTTTTATGTCTGATTTATTTCACTTAACTTTATGGTCTCAAGGTGAATCAACTTTCCCACAAATGACTCAAGTTTATCATTCTTTATGGGGCAATAGTACATCATTGTATGTAAATAACACAGTTTTTATCCTTTCATCTGTTGTCATGTAGTCTGCTTATGTAAATCAGATGATAAGAAAGATTTTACCATCTTCACGCTGATTTAGATTTCTATCTTTTGCTGAAAATTGAGAAATATAACAAAATTTATAGAGAGAGTTAAAAGGATAGTTGGAGAAGTCACATGGGTAAATTATTTTAAAATTAAAACCTATAAGAATTAATGAAGCCTGTACAATTCTGAAGAAAGAAGATACTTAAAGAAGAAAGAATAATAAGCCTCATTTCCATAAAATTGTGAGAGTTGGTACATGATGGACTATTAAGTTGGTAGGTTAATAAGACACAAGACTTGACCAGAAGTTCAGTTCTACTATGAAAGTGAAGGTTGTTAGCCCAGAAAGACACAAAGTTTTTTTTTTCTCTTTTTTTTTTAATATTTTGAAACTCTATCAGTAAACCAGATATTTATCACTTTTATTGTAAAGGAAAAATATTTTAAAATATACAAATGTGTATTCATAAAAAGCAAAAATTTAAAAATACAAGGAAAAATACCTTTTTGATGAATGTATGTTCTATACAAGATTTGGTAATCACTAAAAAGCATGGCCGATATAGTATTCTTGGCTTTTGTTTTCCCTGTTTCTTGCACAACTGGGGACTGAGCACTGTAGCTCAGTCTTTACTCTGAATTACACTCCCAAACTTTTTCAATTTTAAGACAAGTCCTCATTAAATCACTTACTTGCCCAGGCTGAGGTTAAACTTATGATCTTTCTGTTTCAGACTTTGTGATCCTACTGTCTCCACTCCCTACAGTGCTGGGGTTATAGGCTTGTGCCGTGGTGGCTGATTCATTATAGTATTCTCTTTGAATGCAGTCATGGCCCTAAACTGAAAGTCACTGAGGCACCCTTAACAGAAGAGATGAGGGAGAAAGAGTGCATTGGATATCAGGAACTACCTGGAAAACTAGCAATAGTTAGTAACATACTGAATTTTACCCATCTCTAGGGAGGTCATATTTACCTGCTCTAGAAGGATAAAACCTACCATTGCCTTAAATGATAAAATATGTATGTACGCAGTAGTTCTCTGGGGAAGTGATCTTTTCATTAAATAAATAATTGGGTTTACAACTCATTACAAAGGAGTTCTACAAAGGTGTGGAAAGAACTGAAGCAAAAGCATGAGAAACTTGCAATATAAAATACAGTGATTTAAATGATCCAAGGAAATAAGCCAATATTAAAATAAGATTGGTGCTTGCTCAGGCCAAGTTGTACACTGAAAATCAGCTACACAGCTGATGGATGTATAGGTGACCTTCATCAAAGCTCTTAGGCTACCATTTGAAATCTCTTGTGCCATAATAGGACTCTGTGATGCTCATGATTTATACCTCACTGACTACTGCATTCACCTATGCAGTTAGCCCAAAACCACCCCAAAGAGAAAAACCTGTGAAACTGAGTAGGGGAAGACCATAAAGACACAGTTAAAGGTAGTATCAAGCCATTTGGGATTGTGCAGCTGTTACAGATGACAATATTGTCTCATAAATTCAATTTTGTTTTGTGTTTTTGACTATTTCCACAGTGCTTCCTTACAAATTCAGGAAAAATAAAGAAGAGGAAAAGGAAGGGTTGAAACATAAGCAACAAAAGGAGAAAATATACAAAATATCTCATGTACATAGATACCTTGGAATGGCACCCTTCGCCTTAGGTCTTAGCAAAGAATTATTGAAATTGTTCTTTGATGAGAAATAAGAGCATTAAAATTGATGCAAAAATATTAACCTGATATATAACTCAAACTGAGGCTGTGGGGTTGTTTGAAGTGGCATGCAATCAGTTGAAAATACACATTTAAAAGTCCAATATATTTTTTATTTTTATGGTTGCCATAGCTGTATTTTTTTCCAGTTTTATTTTTTATTGGTGCATGATTACATTAACAGGCATTTATTAAAACATGAAAAGATCATGTTCAGATTGGTGAAAAAATATGTCCCTCATTTTAGAGTGATAAGCAGTCACTAATGTTTAATTTTAAAAACAATTATAGGAATAAGACTGAAAATAATAATTTATGATTAAAAATTATTTTCCAGAATTTCCCTCTCTTGTCTTCAAAAAAACATCATGAAGGTGTGCATTTTTTAATTACCTCATTCCATCTCCTCTGCTTTATCTACATCGATACATTTTTCATAAAAACATGTGGATACATCATTTGAGGGGCAGGGATAAAATAATATGATTTAGATCTGGAACGTGCCCCACAACCCTCATGTGTTCAGAGGTTGGGGGTTGGGAAGGTGACTGGATCATGAGGACACTATACACATCAGAGGATTAATCCACTGGAGAATCCAGAGCTAAATGTGATATCAGGAGGTGGGCCCGGTGAGAAGACGTAGCTCCCTGGGGGTGTGGCTTGCAAGGGTATATGTTTCTGCCCAGCTCCTCCCTTCTTCTCTGCTTCCTGCCCACCATGATATGCAAAGCTTTCCTCCACCCTTCCGGAACCGTTCCTTCCTGCCTTGGAGCCAGCTAACTTTGGACTGGACAAATCCTTCAGAAACCATGAGTCAAAATAACCTTCTCCTCCTTTAAATTGTGGGTGTCAGGCATTAAGTCTCAGTGAAAAGAAAACTGTCTAAAATAAATAGTAATAAAAATGGGAAAATGAAGAAAATTTACCTGACACTGCAAAACAAGACAAAAAGCAATGAAGGGAAATTAAAAAAAAAGTGGTTTCTGATTGCTAATGGAACTTTCATCACATCTAGTTCTTTGAAATGTACAGTACATTATCATTGTTTATTGTCACCTTACCCTGAAATAACCCACCACAGCCTCTTGCTTCTAATGATAATTTCACCCGCATTAATCAGCACTTCCCCATGCTTATTTCCTCCCAGTCCCCAGTAATTACCACGCTACTCTCAACATTTATGTGATCAACATTATTAGATACCACATACAAGTGAAACCATGTGTCACTTGCCTTTATTTGCCTAATTTCACTTAACATAATGATCTCTGTTCTATCCATGTTATGGCCAATGGCAGGATTTCTTTCTATTGATTTCTGTGTATATGTAATGCAGTTCTTTTGCTGATCATCAATTGCTGAATATGTAAGCTATTTCCATACCTTGGCTATTGTCACTAGTACTGCAAAACCATGGGAAATGTGTATTCTACATACCAATTTCCTTTGGATATATACTCAGGAATGGGACTGCTGGATCATGTGGTAAATTTTTAATTTTTTAATAATCACCAAATTATTTTCCCTAATATCGATAACAATTTATTATATATGTTTGAAATATTGATAAATGTTAAACCCCTAAAAATTATTACATTAAAAGACACATTGTC
Organism: Fukomys damarensis; assembly: GCF_012274545.1. NCBI lineage: Eukaryota > Metazoa > Chordata > Mammalia > Rodentia > Bathyergidae > Fukomys > Fukomys damarensis. The sequence continues at coordinate 56,552,683 of NW_022900926.1, read as the reverse complement.
ATTATTTTTTCCTCAAATTACTTCCCCTTGCCCTAAATGCATTTATATCAATATTCTTGTCCCTATTCACAGCATTTCTGGAAATCCTTTTTCCAGTCCTTTACAGGTGTCAAAAAAAAAAAAAAAAAGCAGTGAATACTGCTGTCTAGTGCCAGCCAACAGAAAGACAGGCTCATAAGACTACCCAGGTGTGTCCTTATCCACTTTACTCACTGAATCTGGCACCATATGGCTTCTGGCACTACCTCAAAGTCACAATGATGGTGAAAGGTAAACATTTTGAGTTTATTCAGAACATTGAGGCAGCCACACCCAGCACCACAACTAAAGATAGAAAAGAAAATTTACAGAACTTTTTCAGAATGTGCCAAGAATCACTGGATAAGTGTATGTGAAGTTAGTGGGACTATTTTGAGGGAGATAAATGATAATTACATGTTTTCTGCAAAAATTCTAATTTATCAACCATTGTCATCATACTTCATACATTGTTACCAATAGCGCAGATTTCCCTTGTGTCCACATTCTCACAAGTTCTTTTTCCAATTGTGTCCATTTGATAATATTCATTCTTTTGGGGGTAATATGTTGTCACATTGTGGTTTTGATTTGCATTTCCCTGATCGTTAGGCATATGAGCATTTTTTTCATATATTTGTTGGTCATTATATGTTCTCTTTTGAAAAATGTCTTGTTAGATATGTGCTCAATTTAAATTGAGTTATTTGCTTTTCCCCTTTGAGTTGAGTTGCAGTCATAATCTAGACACTAACTTCTTGTCAGATTTATAGTTTTCAACTATTTTCTTCCATGCTGCAGGTTGTCTCTGCACTCTGATAATCGTTCTCATTGCTGTGCAGAATCTTTTTAGTTTAATGTAATCTTATTATTTGTCTAGATTTGCATTTGATCTATATACTTTTGGTTTGTTTCAAAAATCTTTTAGATTGCTTTTTTATGAGAATTTTCATATAGGTACATAAGCATAAAAATTTAAATATTAATACTGAAATCTGTTTGCTCTGTGTGACATAAAGTGATGTTCAAAAGCCATTCACTCTGCACAAATGTCACCATCCTCAAGATTGATTTAGCATTTCTCTAACCTTCAACTGCTTCTCGAGTAACTAATACTCAGAGACACAATGCACATAAAACATACTAGTACAAGGCTTATAAGATCAATGAGTAGTGGTCTTGTGAATCCTATTATATCTATTTATTGAATTCATTTTTATCAATTTGCAATTACAGTTCAAAGTAAAATTTGGTGAGCTTTTTAAAAAATAAGAACATTAACTCTTAAATTCAATTAATACATAGAATTTGGATATTTTCCTATTTTATTATTCTATAGTTTAACCAATTCTGTGTCAAAATAAATTAACCAATTTATCCCAGAAAACCACTTCCTGAGATGTGGGAGATGCAGGGGAGACTCTTGATTGCAGGTGCTAAATACCACTTATTTACACAGAGAAATACCGTGATGGACTCCTTATACTCAGGAATTTATGTGGATCAAATTAAGCAAAAGGATTCATTAAGATTTATTCATTTCACACTCTGATGCAAAGTATTTTTATATGCAATTAACCTAAAAATGGGTACTGGTTTCTGTCTTTCTTTAGTTTTTCCATACCAACAGTTAATAAAAGGTAACAGCAGCAAAGCTAAGCTAAGCTACAGTTTTGTTTCACTCTTTGGCTCCTCCAACAGTGTTTCTTCTCCAAGAAATGGCCTATCAGTAACATGTGGTCTGTGTGCCAATGACCTTGTTACCACTTTATGTGCGGAATAGAATTCATTTCAAAATACCTCATCATAGACCATGTAGATAACAGCTAATTTAAAATGATGGGGTGTTTTTAGTTGGTTGATGTTTGTATCAAGATGTTCCCAAAGCCTCGTAAGCTGATAGAGGTGGGGCCTCTATCACATGCTTGTAATTCCAGCATTTGAGAAAATCACTGGCAGTTTGAGGCCAGCCTGGGCTACATAGTGAGTCCAAGGCCAGCCTGAATTATGTAGGGAGATCTTGTCTCAAAAAAAAATACAAAAAGAAAAGAAAAGAAATGATACACTTCCACATCTACCACATGCCATTTTTATTAAGCAAGCATGTTCAAATATTGTCAGATTCCTATGCTTTAAATTAATAAAATAATTCCAGTAATGGATACATTTGCTCCACATGGGGACCTTGCTATTTACATTAATGCAGTTTTGAAAAAGTATTTCATTGGTAAAATTTGGAGGTCAATATTCTCTGATAAAATGTTAGTGCTATACAACTATAGGGATTAAATTCATTATTTCAGGAACAATTTATTACCTGATTTTCATGAGCAAAGTCTAAAACTCTCAAGGGCCTTAGGTTAGATCCTCAGTGATGGTGCTTGAGGCTGACTGTGCCACGCCATATGTTCAGCCCTTGGCCTCTGGAATGTTGTCAGATCTGTTTGAAATGACCTTCATTGGCAAAGCATGATAGTACTCATTCAGAAAACGTGGAGACTAGGTTTTATCTTTTTTTTTTCAAGACTGCATCATTTATTCCAGATGTGTAACTCTCCATACAGAGCTACAGAGTAACTAGTGTTGGTTAAAGTGTACAGGTAGTTGTGTGTTCAGTGTTGGATGGAGTAGCCTCACATGTACCATTTTAAATACCTCTGGATAGCTTTTATCCTCTCTTTGACAAAACAAACCTTGTGATTGAAACAGGCATGCACTTACCTCTTTATTTGATGGGAGTAGGTGTTAGGTAACTTTGATTAATTAATTAGTTAATTCTTTTTTCATCCCTTTCCCCTCTCTTTTCTCCCTCTTCCCCCATTCTTGGTTCTCTCCTATCTGCAAAAGATCTATCTCCCTATTTCCTATTATCTATCTTTTGTTTTGCTCTCAGAGGCCTATTCATTATGTATATACATTCTCTAAATTCTATTTTCCAAAATACATGGCAATGATGTACTATAAGTCATTACATACATGTACATTCTATTACCATAGCTTCATTTTGGATCACGCAACAGAAAATAGACACTAGCCATTGGATGTGAGTTACTCCCTTCATAAAGGTGCATGATATTGAGCTAGGAAACTTTTTCTGCCAATAGCAATTCCCAGGAAGGGACTTGATGATTAATCATCAGTATTTAACTCTTCTGGAAAAATCAAGAATAAGCAGCACAGTTCTGAATGAAGATCTGTATGGTTTATCACATCATCATCATTGCAGCCTCAGGTTGGGACTATTCTAAACAATAAAGTCCTTCCTTTACCCACCAAGGTCCCCTAGTCTGGGTTTAACTCAATCTTAATTTTTCTCTTCATTGTGTAGGTTTTCCCACTTGTCCTCATAAGCACTGGTAACCCAGAGGGGCACCACTCATCACAAGGATTGCAGACTCTTCCTCCCCTATCCAACATCAACTCAAGCACCTCACCCACTAACTGAGGTAAATATAGAAAAGAACACCATCAGGAGGGGTGAATTTTTATTTGTATTCATTATTTATTTGTTTATTTATTTAATGTGCAGCTATTATAATCTCCTTCAATACAAAGAAACAAAGAGAGAAAAAATTTTTAAAACAAAAAATTCCAATATGCCCTGTGATGTAGAGGAGGCTAAAAGAGAAAGGAATTAGTAAATATGTAAGTGATTCCGTAAATTAAAGAATGACTTAATAAGAGAAAATAATAAAAAATAAGTTTATAACCCAGATATTATAGTTGTGCCAAAGTGATTAATGTAAAGCATTGCGGGAAAATGCTTTTAAATAAAATGTTGAGCTAGTTTGATAGAATGTGGGTAAATAAAAACAATAAGGAAGAAGTTGCTGAACTTATCAAAGAGTAGATGGAGTTGTTTTCTGTTACACAGAGCTAAGCAAGGATCATCAATCCCTTTCACCTTGGAGCGCTTCCAGCCCTCTTCAGGCTTACCTAATTTCACATGCTGCAATTCATGATCAGAGACAGCAAGAATGTGGTTAAGTACAAAGTGAACACTTTCAGTGAAATGAAATGCTTTAAATAAGTATTTTTTCCCAAAATTTCTGGACATTTTTAATTTTGACCATTTGTTTAAATTCCTGACATGTGTACCCAGCTAATTCTCAAACAAATTTTCCTTTTGTTCAAATTGCTATTGAAATGTAACTTGCATCATGAAGTCTTCCCAGAACAGATACAGAGAAATATAAGTGTATAGATACAGATGTAGGGATATAGATACATAATTTGCAGTTCTCTATAATCTGAACATGTGAGAACAATGCTATTCTTACTTATCCCTGTCTTGATTTCCCACATCCCTGCCTTGATTACCTACCTCCTACTGAATTATGTAATAAAGCTTATTGAATCTACTCCCTAGTTCTGCTCTTCCAGCTCTCAAAGCCCACCACTTTTCAGGCAAGTTGCAAGCCAATTGACAATTTTGCAGGAAGTAAACAGTATTCACCCTAAAAGAAGTATTTTAAGTGTCATCATGACCATATCCTATTAAAAATACTGCATACTATACAAAAATCAAAATACTGCATATTCCATGAGGGATCACTAGGCATCTCTCAAATGTTGTTGAATTCATTCATATCTATATCTAACAGTGTGAAGATCTACAACTGTTTCTAGAACTGTAACATGTACATCCATATCTATAGATGTAAGGAGCTGGGGCAACTTGTCAACTTTAAATCCAAAAGCAATGATCTTCACAAGTTTCTCAGTGCAGAAGAATGTCCGCATGGAGAGTTTTATAAACAGAATGACACTGCAGTCACAATATTTTATTCAAAGATAAGAGGGTTTAGTTTTTTTAAAAGGGAAATCTCTCAAGATCCATGACTTTCCTTTTAAGCACAGACAGGCTTCATCTATCCCCTTTGGAAGGGTAATAATTTTTATAGCACTCTTGATCATTAAAAAAATAAAATATAATGAAAGGATGCTTTTACAAACACAAATTTTATAGAATCCTTTGGACTAGCAGCTTTGGAAATTCTTTTCTCAGGGGAAGTAAATTTAAGTGAAGCTGCACTTGAGTTCAGTTTGTATTCCCCTTTCAATTACTACCAATGCAGCTGAATCAGGAGCTATGACAAAATTCCTGAGATAGCTTTTTTAAAATCTAAAACAAAAAAAGAAAGTGCCCTATCAAATGGAGAGAAAAAAAATCTTGATACAGAATAGACAAAATTCTTAGAGGAAAGGAGCTGAGGGTATGAAATGAACAAAATCTTAAATTATTCAAAACAGAATATGCACATTAAAATCTGTATATTTTCTATTAATTATTTAGAGTTGCAAATATTTGATGTGATTTTGCTTGACTTAAGATACATTCTAGTTTTTAAAACAGATAAATAGTGATTATTATAATGAGGGAAAGAAACAGCCAATTGGTGTAATGTATTTAGGAGTTGCTCCTTCTTACATGATTAGAAATATCTCCCAGCAATGTACTTCAGGCATCATAGAGTGGTGGTAACCCTCCTTGCTGCTTATTGTTTGCATGCTCCAGCGGGAAACTTTATCAGCATTTAATGGCTCAAAACAAGAAGATATATTTATAATAGATAGCACGTTATTCAGCAGTGGTTCTCTATTAATATTAGATAGATCATTGCTTGGTTTTAGAGCTTTCAATCAGTAAGAGTCATCTTAATTAAAATTGTAAAATACAGTTTCAGAGCTGGTTGCTGAATTTAAGTAATTGCTAGAAAAGAGCTCACTGGAAGATAATAGTGCAATCTGCTGTATATGAAATTCCAGTTTTCCATAAACATTGAAATGTAATAGTCAAAACTGAGTGAGTAGAAGTGGAGCTATTCATCTCATATATAATTTCAAGCCTTAACCAACCACTATAATCTTTGTTATATAAAAATTCAACTGTTTTCCAGAAGTTGTAAATGCCATGTGAGGAATTTTAACATAGAATACACATGGGAACATCATTAAAGTTGCCCAGAACATGCATCTTGATGCATTATTTTGGCCTGATGATTCTGCACTGCAAAATATATTCTGGTCCTCACATGCACACACTCACAATTTGCATGCACACACACACACACACACACACACACACACACACACACACACACACGCATCAGAATCACTAAAGACTTCCTTCTCTTGACCCAAGGTACCACTGGGTAGTCTGATGAATAGTATCTACATCGCGAAAATCTTAGTCTACTAGATAATAGAATCGGTTTGTCTGATTACAAAAAGATTTTTGCTAGTATTTCAATAGCTATATAAAAACAAATTCAATTTGGTCCACTTTTTATGAATTGATCCAACAAATGAATGACTTGTGATAGAATAAATGTATACTTGTCACTATATGGAAATTTTATCTGAATCTTTAGTAGATATTGCATGAAAAAGTGAATATGAAGATAAATGGCCAGAGCTCCATTACATTAACGTATAGAACTACACAGAGTTTTGTAAAGTTAATAATTGATAGTTATGGCTTTGGTTGAATTAGGACATTTTAGCGAGTTAATACTCCCGCCCCCCTTTTTTTTGGTACCGGCGATCGAACTCGGGTCCTTGTGTTTGTGAGGCAGGCGCTGAACCACTGAGCTAAATCCCCAGCCCCCAAAGTATCCGTTATTCTTTTTTTGTGTGCGTGTGTGTGTGTGTGTGTGTGTGTGTACCTGAACAGGGGACCTTGTGCTTGAGAGACAGGGAACAGAACCACCGAGCTAAATCCCTGGCCCTAGTGAGTTAATACTTGGTCCTGCAGATAACTAGCTGGGTAACCTTGGCCAGATTACTCTATCACCATAAAGCTCAGTTTCTTAGTTTTTAAAGTGGGATTAATACAAAAGTCTGCTTCACTACATCATTTTGAGTTTAAATACATAATTCTGTTATTCATTAAACATAGTGTTTTGAATATAATAAGTGTTCAATTAATGATGCCAAAAAGATATTTTAAACAATGATTTTTTTGGAGAAAAATATTTTAGGTTCAAACTTCCCAATATATAACAATCACAAAGGCCCTAGTTAAAGTGAGAAACGTGGAGAGAAGTGATGACTATTTTAAGTTCCTCTACAACCCAGCCCCTTTAAGTCCTGCTTCATAGGGCTGTTCAAGAAGATAATAACTGGCCACAAACACAACTGCCTTCAATACATGAAGGTGAGCTGCATGTAGGTGGGCAGAAGGGCTACAAAGGCACAGTCAAGCACAATGGGAAAAACATAAAATAGCTGTTGATCACTGGGAAGTAGTAACAGCAAACAGGCAGTGCTGGCGGGATCCAGTCAGAGTAGAGGTGTCTCACAGGAAGGGAGACAACGGAGCTTACCATGAGGCAAATTTGCTGAGCTCCAAACAGCAGGAAGCCAGAAAAGTCAACTGAAGGATTTCCCCTTGTACTCTGGCCTGGGGTATGGTACAAGTCAGGCAGGCCTCTCTCTCTCTCTGTGGTTGGTATATAGATCCAGACGACGTGCCCTAAAGACAGCTGAGGACAGTGAAAAGAGTAGAAGCTGTGTGCTTTTTCACACAGGTCCACCACCTACCAGTTCGGTGAACTTGGGCAAGTCATTTGACCTCCACAGCTCAGTCTGTGAATGTGATGTTACCAACACGGCAAACACTCAGTGTTAGTTTCAGTTTTTGCTTCCCTTCCCACCCGTATTATCTAACATTCTGCTTATTTATGTTTTTACTTTAGAACAGAATTCAGTGCCTAAAGCACCTGGGAATTACTAGGGTAAATCTGTTGCTGTTTTGGCACAGTGAGCTGATTCTCCCCATCTACAACAATGGGGAAATCATCACCACCCCATCATCCTGCTGCAATCATTTCAACTGCAGCAGAAACTGTCCTATTCTTTGCAGCAGAAACCGTTCCCATTCTTTATCTTGGGATTACTTTTGCTCCATGAAGCTCTCTAGAGCTTCAAACTCTTGGTGCCTTTGAAAAATTTTTCTTTCAATCCAGATCCCAGATATAGACACGCATGCACACATTTATTTATTTGTTTATTGATTGATTGATTTAAAATCCCTGGAAATCAAGCTTCACCCTTTTAAAGCCTTAAGGAAAGACTTTCGTCATTGGTTTTGCCCTTGTCCAAATCTGCATGTACTTTTTCACCACAAATTAGGTCACAGATAAGTTTGGACCTGCCAATCAGCTTTGGATTCATCAAGCATTTTAAACTGCTGGTGCTGCAGTACAGACGCCAGTGTGTGCCACAGATAACGGTATCATTTGCATAGTTACAATCAGTTAGTGATAGAATGCCTGAGAGGCAGAGGGGATGCATGACAAATGCAAAGTCACTTTCAGATTTGCATTCATTTCAGCTTTAAATGGAGAATAGAGGACCTGACTGAAAGGGGCTTTGCCTCCTGTTCAGCTTGATTCAGCCGCGCTGCGCCTAGAGAGCGTTTCAACTCTTTGAAAATGCTTTCTGATCTTCCTATGAGCTATTCTTCTCAACAATGTATAACATAGCTAGCAGGCATTATTATCCATAATTTAGTGAAAGGGAAGTGAATCAAAAACAGGTTGAATGACTTGTTCAACACTGCAGGAAGTCACAGCCGAGGCTGAGGATGAACATACAGCTTTGTACTGACTCTCCATCTGTTGCTAAGCCCCATTAGCTGTGTTTCCTACCTGTACCCAGTAATTAGCCCAACTAAACATTGCCAAACATGGACATTGCATTGATTTTTTGATAGCATTTCCTCTCTTGTGAACATACTCATTTGACTTGCAAAAATATTATAAAATTGCCTCCCAGTACTCTACTTCCCCTGAAGCCAGGAAAAATCAAAAGTAGAGTGAAGCAGAATTCATTTATTCTGGGGATAGAGAGCACAAGGAGTTAATGTTACCAAATGCTGTGGCTGATGCTGTGAGTGAGACTGGTAAGCCTTGAGAGAATTGTGCTCCACTTAAATGACAGGTACCAGGATCTGATTGATATTCTCTATGAAGTTTTCCCCAGTTACATGGTTTTTCCTTGGCACCTATGATTTATGGAATATCCCTGTATTAATTAGGCATATGCTAGTATTTTGGAAGGAGAAATGATAAGACAACTCTCTAGCATGCCATCACATAATGTATACGATTTACTGAAGCAACAAGATTTTAGAAAGTGGGAAAAAGGTTAAACATTTTCTTCAGATACCATAATGGAAAATGTTGTCATGAATAGATAGCGATTTCCTAAATATAGAAAACAAAAAAGTAACTTCTTTAGTACAAAGAAAAGTAAAAAACACCACAGCCCCTGACTCAGCAACATAAGCAGTTGATAAATGCACCTGCTACTCTGTCTACAGCTGATGTAGCCTTTTCAGGGTGGCCTTATCACGTTAAGATCTTGTTGGAGAATAATGAACACGAAGAAAGACGCTACTGCTCAATTGCTCATCATTAGACCTCCACACAAGGTTTGAGGGAGAGCAAGGACTGGGATAAATCAGTGCTGTGAACCTCCTGATAATTGGTGCTCCGACTCAGAAAGTGGGTATTATTCTTGGCTAACGTATCTGCCACCTAGCTAAACTACATTAATATATTGAAGGCAAAGTGACATAGGTGTTCATCCTTACAAAGAGAATTAACATAATTGGAGTACATGTGAGTGTGATCCAGCGTAACCCACCAAGCAATCTCTTTAAGCCTCAATTTCTTCCAGGTGTAATGAGAGTAATAGGCACGTTTGAAGAATGTCATGAAAATATACGAGGGGAGTTTACATTTTTAATTAAAGTGCTACATGAATGTGAAGGCAAACCTACACTTTTCAGAAAGCTAGCTATGTGAATTAAACATTTGTTGAATATCTGTGTGTAAACTCTAGGCACATTACAAATGGTATCTCTAAACATCAGCAGAACCCTGAAAAACAAGTGACTCAGTGCATCCTGCAGATGTAGCTCAAGCTAGGAGTGATTCAACTTCTTATTCTGGGGTGGAAAGACATAGTTAAATACTTTCTATTTCAGGTCTTCTAGAAATTCATTGGAAATCCAAAAATGGGATGCTTTTGCTGTTGTCTGCACCTTATTAGTTTTGATCCATCCTCACTCTGATGCCCTTCCTTCTGAATAGAGGAATGAATATAGTGCCTTGGCACTAAGCTATCTCCCAGCCTATTTTATTTATTTTTTAAATTTGGCACAGGGTTTCACTAAGCCTTTAAATTGCCCAGGCAACACGTGAACTTCTGATTCTCTTGCCTCAGCCTCTCAAAGTGCTAGGATTATAGGTATGAATGAATCCCTCCAGCTCTTCACTCTTTATTTTTTTTTAATTAACTTTATTGGTACATTTAAGGTATACAATATAATGACATTTATTGTTGGAAATTTTCATCTTTACATAATTCATCTTGGTTCTTATTTTTCCCTATTCCCCTGCCCTCCCTTCACCCATCCATCCTTCCCTATCTACAAAGATCCCCGTTTCCATTTTTCATATTAATTTCATTCTCTTCTTTTTTATGTCCAGAAAAATTCCTTTAACAAGTAGCAAGAATGAGGGCATAGTGTCTTCAAAGAAAGGGAAAGTATTGTTAGAGAAATTAATGGCCATGTCTTTTGTTGTAATATCTTTTTTGATGTAGTATTTTTTAAATTTAAGCATAAAACAGTTTTTGATCACATCACGTTAATATTTTATCTCTGTAAGTTAACTGTTTCTGGGTTTTTGTTATAGGGATAGAAGAATAAAATAGAAAATTGATCCCAAGTCATTCAGCCATTGAGTATAATTGTACATGAGGATGTAAGGGAGTCTTTGGAACTTATTTACATGAGGAGTTTGAAATTATAGAGAGCCAGGTTAAAGATGGCTTAAAGTATATAATAAACGTCATCTGTGGCTCTGGTGAGGGCTCAGAAAAGCAGAAAGCTGATAAAAATGTGGAGAATAATGTGAGGTGCAGTGGCACATGCCTATAATTCCAGGAAAATAACTATTTTCAATCCAGCTTGAGCAAATTACTGACTCAATGAGACCTTGTCTTAAAATTAAAAATAGCAAAGGTCTAGGGATATAGCTTAATGTTAAAGATCTGAATTCCATCAATTTTCTCACCCATCCCCCAAAAGAGAGGAAACTGGAAAGCAAAAGTCATGCTTATGAGGTTACATATAGTAAAGAGGATGCTCTTGTAACCATCCTTATTACATCATGAAAAATGCTTTGAATACATTTTGTCAATGGGGTGGTACTTTGTGACACACTTAGCTTAAGTATGATGGGCTACTTTACCTGGCATAGAAAATTTCAGTGCAGCAAAGCATTCATGCTGCAGTATGGTCGTTATCTACAAGTAGAATCAGATGCTTAAGGTAGCAGAGTGAAAGGATTTGGGAAACATAGAGCTTGATGGGAAAAGTAGCATGTGTAAAGATACAGTTAAGGAAGTTGTGGTTGCTAATGCCACTAAAAAGAACCCAAGTGCTTTGCATAGGCATAGAAGATGCTTCATGAGCATCTTAAGCTATCTCATCCATTCCCAGCTCAAGAATTAGAATGAATATTTGTTTCAAAGACAGACTTTCCAGGGAGGAATCTACTCAAGAAAGAGCCCTGGTATGGTTTGTGCACCCAGGACTGTATCAGTGCTATTTTCCCCCATATTCCTCTAGGGATCCTAAAAAGGCTAACATGGTCCTGATTCAAGGGGATCCAGGTACAACGCACTCCAGTGGCAGACCTTAATGTGGGGTAATCCATATGAGATTAGTTTTCCTGGGATGCAGAATGCAGAAGTTATGGAGTCATAGTAGCGTCCACTGAGATTTCAAAAGAAAATCTAGTTGATCATGCATGTGTAGCAGGATAGAGTTCCTACAAGTGGGCCCAAGAGGGTTATACTTAGTGGAACTGAGGAGTTAAGAATAAAACCAGAAATTCAGTGGATATCAAGAAAAATACAGGCTTCCATAATACTCATGCACTCTTTAGAGTGAGCTACAGGCATTATGAAAACCAGCCCAGAAGAGGGGCCACACGTGCTGCCATCAACAAAGCCATAAGAATAAGGCTTTCTGAACCCTGAAGAGGCCAACCTGCTGCCATAATGTTCTCAGGTGCTGGAGCTGGAGCCTTAGTGTTTAATGTTTGCCCTTCTGGATTCTGATATTGTTTGAGAATGATTTCTCTATTAATTTCCAATTTCTTCCTTTTGAATTGTCAATGTATAACTGGTGCCTATCAGACCATTGTGTCTTGGAAGTATGTATATACTTTTTCATTATCTCAAGAATTACAATTGAATTTGCCATTATTCTATGAGAAGAGTCTAGAATTGGATTCTGAACCTTGCTGGAAAAGGTAAAACTGTGAAGATTCTTAGAGAAGGAATTAATACATTTTACTCTATGAGATGCACATGAGCCTTGAAGACCCGGGGCAGATGCTATGAGTTGAATGTGAGTAGTATCCCTCAAACGTCCATGTGTTAAATTATTGGATGGATTATACTTATGTAAGGTGTTATGGACTGATAATTTGTGGCTTTATGGGAAGTTCAAAGATCACTGTGGACATTCTCTCAAAAGGAGCTGTGGGACCTGGTTTCTTCTTCCTTCCTAGTTGATGAGGTAAGAGAGTTTTTATGCCATGTGTTATCACTGGAATGTACTGTGCATGCCCGCAGCCTAAAACAATTAAACTACTCAATGTTGGACTGAAACATTTAGATCCACAAGTCAAAGCCAGGATATTCTTTTTACAAGTTAATTGCCTCAGGTATTTCATTCCTGTAACAGGAAATTGATTCATACAATTATTTGATCTAGTAGTAGGACTCATAACATAGGGTCTTTAAATCACCATGCTATATCACTGACAACATACCCTGTCTAACATAAGCATAATCAGCATGAACAAAAAGCAAAAAATGAAACAAAGCTTCATGAAAACTGCTTTTAAATTAATATCTCTTCCTCCTTCCAACATTCTTCACAACTCTTCTTCCCTAATTATCTCCAAGTACAACTGCACATGGTTAATTCCTGCCACTTGATTTTTACTCTGGGAAATTACCCCTCTCATCATTCTAAACTGATGATACTTTCAGGAAGTACCATGCCCTATGGAAATTTGTCATCTTAAAGAACATTCTTAAAGACCAAAATATATAATATCTAGAAGAATAAATTATAATAACAAATTTTAAGCATCAATTGCAGAAAAAGCATTTGACGAAATTCAACACACATTCATGACTAAAAAAAAAAAAACCCTGCAAAAATTGGAATAGATGGTCTATACCTCAACTTAATAAAGGCTATCTGTGAAAAAACAACAGCTAACATCATATTAAATGGCCAAAAACTAAAAACTTTCACATTAAAATCAGGAACAAAACAAGGATGCCCATTATCACCATTTTGGTTCAATATAGTTCTGAAAACATTAGTCACAGCAATTACACAAGAAAAAGAAATTAAAGCAATAAAGATAGGAAAGGAAGAAGTTAAACTGTCTTTATTTGCTGGTGATGTGATAATCTACATTGAAGTCCCAAAAAATTTCAACAAAAGACTTCTAGATTTAATTGATACTTTCAGCAGAGTAGCTGGATACAAGGCCAACACCCGAAAATCAATAGCCTTCTTGTACACAAATAACAGAATCACTGAGAGAGAAATTAGGGAAATAATTCATTTCACAATAGCATCCCCCCAAAAAATGAAGTATCTAGAAATCAATCTAACTAAAGAAGCAAAAGACCTTTCCACTGAAAACTACAGGCCTCTGAAAAAACAGATCGAAGAGGACATAAAAAAATGGAAATATATCCCCTGCTCCTGGAAAGGAAGAATCAACATAGTGAAAATGGCCATACTACCAAAACTACTATACACATTCAATGCAATCCTGATTGAAAACCCAACAGTATATTTTATAGAACTAGAGCAAAATAATCCCAAAATTCATTTGGAACTAGAAGAGACTTAAAATAGCAAAAGCCATCTTAGGCAACAGACACATAGCAGTGGGTATAGCAATTCCCAATCTGAAACTATACTACAAAGCCACTGTGACAAAAACAGCATAGTACTGGCAAAGAAACAGACCTGAGGATCCTTGGAATAGATTGGAAGATACAGAAACAACTCCAGATGTACTCAGCTACCTCATCTTTGACAAAGGAGCCAACCATTCTCACTGGAGGTAAGATAGCCTCTTTAATAAATGGTGTTGAAAAACTGGATTTCAACCTGCCAAAGATTAAAACTACATCCTTATCTTTCACCATGCACTAAACTAAAATCAAAGTGGATTAAATATCTAAATATTAAAAAAGAGACTAAATTTTCTGGAACATAAGTTTGGCAGAAATCTTAAAGACATTGGCATAGGAAAAGACTTTATGAACAAATCCTCAGTAGCATGGGAATTAGCACAAAGAATTAACAACTGGGATCTCATCTTATTAAAAAGCTCCTGCACTGCAAAAGCAACCATCAGCAGAACTAAGAGACAACCTACAATGTGGGAAAAACTTTACCAGCTCCTCCTCAGACAAAAGACTATTATATAAAATATATAAAGAACTCAAAACAGTCAGCCACCCAAATGTAAAGACCTGATTCAAAAATGGGCATATGAAATGAACAGACATTTCTCAGACAAAGAAGTAAAAGCATCAAGTAAATTATGAAAAAATGTTCCACATCACTGCTCATTTAAGAGATGCTCATGAAAACAACACTGAGATTCCACCTTACCCCAGAAAGAATGGCTGCTATCAAGAAATAAACCAATAACAAATGTTGGCAGGGTTGTGGGGAGAAAGGAACCCTTCTCCCTTGTTGGTGGGAGTGCTGACTGGTTCAACCACTATGCAAATCAATATGGTGATTCCTCAAGGAACTAGGATTAGAGGTTCCATTTGATCCAACCAATCCTCTGCTTGGTATCTTTACAAAAGAATTAAAAGAATCATATCACAGGTACATATGTGCACCTATGTTTATAGTGGCACAGTTTGTAATAGCTAAAACTTGGAATCAGCCCCTTTGCCCATCAGTTAGAGATTGGATAAAGAAGATTTGGTTTTTCTATAAAATGGAATACTATTTAGCAATAAAGAATGAGAAATTGGAGTCATTCATATGAAAATGGATGTATATTGAGTTTATACTCCTAAGTGAAATAAGTAAGTCACACATGTGTAAATACAGAATTTCTCTGGTGTGAAAAAACTATAATTGTACATAATAGTATAATTGACAATGTGTAATAGGAAGAAATGGGTTAAAGGTGTAGGGGAAGTGGGAAGGTAGGGGAAAGGATAAAAGGGAAAAGAAAAAAATGAAAAAATGGAAATAATATTTTTATAAATAGGGAAGTGAGCAGGGGGTAAAGGGAGGGCAGGGGTATGGCAAAAAAATGAGAAACCAAGACCTGTCATATAAAGGTGCAAGATCCCAATGATGAATGTAACTGTACTGTATACCTAAAATGTACCAATAAACTCAATGAGAAAAAAAATTTTTATGCATCATTATCACATGAGAAAGAATACACTAGAACATGAGAAGAGTGATGTTTTATTTTAGATGAGTGACTCTAATAAAATACCAAAATCTTTCCCTTTTCAGAAAACTGCCTGGTCCACATAACCTTTCCTTGCTCATTGTTCATTTGATTTTATGCTTTTTCTCTTTGTAATATGTTACAATAAAGAAGTTCAAATATTACTAGAATCACAAACAAAATCATCTAACCTATCCCTATGACCTTTTATTTGCTTTTGTTTTGTTTTGTGTTTTGGTGGGGGTGGGGGGGATGAGTACTGGGGATCGAACTTGGGACCTTGCACTTGTGAGGCAGGTGGCAGAACACTGAGCTAAATCTTCAGCCTCCTATGACCTGTCTTTTAATATATGAAGTAAAATTTATTTCTAAATTGCTAAATAGATAAGCATAAGAATTATACTTTGCCCTCAAGAAACTTTCTGATATTCAGTAAAAATATACCCCATTGTTTATAACAATAGCAGGATTAGATAAACTTTTAAAAGATCCTTTTTATAAGTAAAAAAATAAATTTAAAATGATATTACATATAAATTATAATTTAATAAAGAGGACTATAATTCACATGTAAATAGCAATTAACAATACAGCCTTTAAAAATACATAGAGCTAGCTGTACAACCCTGGACCTGAGTCAAAAGTGAATGGAGTTAACAGTGAAATAGGTGTTCCATGTTCTACTGGAGCAGATACCCTGTGCACCAGGATATTTTTTCTACTGCATCTTGGTTAATTTTTTCTTTTCTGGGACAAAATATACAATACCTATAGCTTGAGGAAGGAGATGATCATTTTTACTCACCATTTGTAGAGGTTTCAGTGCATAATCTGATGACTTCGAGGCACGGCAGTATGGCAGAGGGGCATGACAGGGGAGAAAGAGCTTGTTTTAGTTACTTTTCTCTCATTGCTCAGACAAAATACCTGACACCCAAAATTAAAGGAGGAAGGTTTATTTTAACTCACAGTCTGTAGAGGTTTCATTCAGAGTTGGCTGGCTCCAACTCAGGGTGGCATGACAAAGAAGCATTACAGAGGATAAACAATTCATGACAAGCAGAAGGCAGAAGGTAGCAGACTACTAGTGAAAAATAACAGCTTCTTTCTGCCCCCATTATATTCTATCTTGGCTACCAGGATTAGAGTGGGTCTTAAAGCTATCAGTGGACTAATTTAGTAATTATATCTCCTTAATCCCAGTACTGTTAATAGCTTGAACTATGAATCAATCCCAATATCACATACTCTAAACCTTGCCACCTCTGAAAAGCCCCAGCTATGACTGCATGATGCTTTTAGGGTACATATAGACTCAAACCATAACAGAACTCATGGCATGGCTGTGGTAAACAGAGAGACAGGGATCAATGTCGGGAGATAGACCTGGTCAGTTCATGACCACATGATCCATCTCCAGGCTTTACCTTCCAACATCATATTCATGTATAAACTCATCAGTGGACTAATCCCTCATGGACATCATGCTGCCATGATCCAATCATCTCCTCAAAGCCTCACCTTTGAGCACATGAAGCTTTGGACAATATATAAATGTATACTACAATATAGTCTTAATTCTACCACTACAGACTATAAGCTTGAACAAGTTTATAAATTTACATGTCTCATCTTCACACTTGAAGACAAATATAAGGGCAATTTCTACTTCCTGGAGTTAAAAAAGGTTCAAATGAGCAACAATTTAAAATCATATATTGTAGTAAATGTTTCATAAAATATTATGCATTATTATTAATATTTTTCTGATTAGGTGTGGGAGTATCATGCTGCGATTTCAGAATAAACAAACTCATGCAACTTGAAGGTGATTTATAATGATATTTGCTATAGAAACATTTTGTTAATATAAAATTCTATCCTATAACACATCCAGGAAATGGTCATCATTGTGAACTTAATAGAAAATTCTTGTTTCCAATATAGAAATATACTCAAACTATTTTAAAGGGATTATTTTAACTTCTCACAGATATTTAAGGTCAAGAAACAGCTGCATCATTAGAGCTTCTCCCTCTATTGGCTTCATTCGCCCAATCTCCTAAACCATTTTTTCCTCCTTTCTTCTACTATTCATTGCTGAATATTCCTACCATCTAGAATTCTTTACTGAGAATTTCAAATTTAAACATCACCAAGAGCATTTCAATACTCATTTTTTTTTCAAAAAATGTTCTGGTTGGTTTTAGTCATCCAGTAAATTGAGGCTTGTGTTGGATCTGGTGAGCTGTAGACTAGGTGAGACATTCATAGAAGGCTGCCACTTCCAGAGCCTGTGGGAAAACCAAGTAATAGAATGGCCTAAAACAGAAGCGAGTAAGAAGATCTATGTTTTTAACCTTTATGATTTTTTTCAAGGTTCTGTTTTCATTTAGCCAATATGATTAGCTATGCTCCCCTAAATATTGTTTACATGTATAGTAAATTTCAAGAAAAAAAGTGCAGTAGCTCTTGCTTTCTCATTTTTTATAGATCTGTATCACCTTTATTGACTTTTCTTAATGAAAAATTGGTTTCCCAGTGCCATCAGTATTGATTTTCATAAGGGTGAAAGTGACTGCTAACTTACAAATCATTAGTAAATATTTAGTCTTTCCCACTGATACTGTGAGAAATAGATTAAATGTTCACTTCCCTCTCCATAATAATAACATCTGACTGATCTAAAAAAAGAAATCTGAATCTTCATGGTTAAAAAATAAAATAAAACTATAAACCATAACTTTCAACAAAACAAGACATAGTAATCTAAAAATATATCTCGGTCCTAATATGTAGCCCTGGTAATATAGTCATCCACAAATATCAAGGAGAAGCTGTGTTGAACATTACTTCTGCCTAGCAATATTTCCAGGACTTCCTTTTCTCCAGGCAGATGCCCCCTTAAAGTCAGACTTGAACCCAGAAATTGTTTTTTTTTCCTTGTTCAATTGTTACCAAAAGTCAATATTTAACTGTAGAGAATGTAGGCCCCAGTGTTGAATCTATAGCTTTTTCTTTCCTTTGATATTGACTTATATTGAGACTTTGATATTGATTTATATTGAGATGTTGGAGAAAACTGAATGATAGAGCTGCATTAACTTATTGAGAGTGACATTCCTGGGCTCACAGAAGGCTTGAGACAAGTGATTGAAAATTATACCTTTAATGTTTAAGCCACTGAGACTTAACCAAACTCATCTTGGGTAGTCAGCTTTCTATCCTTGTGACAAAAAGCCCAAGAGGAATCAACTTGAAGGAGGAAGGATTTGTTTTTGCTCATGGTTTTATAGATTCTCACCTATAGTTGGCTGTCTCCATTGTTGTTTTGCTTGTGATGAGGCAGTTCATCATTTCAGGGAGGAGATGGCAGGGCAAAGTGGCTCACTTCATTGCATTCAGGAGAGAAAGAGAGAGAGAGATACAATGAGGGATGCTACGGACAAGATATATCCTTCCAGTCTTGCCCATAGTGACTTCCTCCTTCAACTAGGCTCTACCTCCTAAATTTCCTCCATCTCTCAATGTTGCCATCACATTATGAATCCATCAATGACTTAACTCATTGATGTAGTTAAAATCTATATGTTCCAATCAGCCTCCCAAGGGCCCCACTTCTCAACAGTGCTTATAAAAAGTGGGACCATGCCAGGGATTTAGCTCAGCGGTTCAGTGGCCTGCCTTGCAAACTCAAGGACCTGAGTTCAATCCCCAGTACCAAAAAACAAAAAAAGAAAAAAAATGAATGAAAGAAAAAAAAAAAGTGGGACCAAGTTTTCAATACAAGAGAGTATGGGGACATTTAAAATTCAAAATATAGCACCATCCTGATTGGCACAGATATAAAATATTAATGGTTATTGTCTCTTCTATTCTAATCAAACTCTCTGGAAAATGTAAAATAAATCAGTGAAAACAATCAAAATACTCTTTATGGTTTACATATGGTTATCCATCCCCTTCAAAACTTCAAGATTCCTGCTGGAATCTTGGTCCCTATTGTGATATTGTTGGAGAGTGTTGTTCATTTTTTTTTAAAAAAAAAGCAGGGGGTATTAAAAGTCATAGATCGCTGGGTGTCTTCTGCTCAGAAATAATTAAGTTATTTCTCAAGAGCTCTGAGCCAAACCTATGAGAGACCAGAGTAGACACATGGTATATGTGTCTGTCTCTTGCTAGGTGATGTTTGGGCAAGACCTTATCCGCTGCATAAACACAGGCACAAATACAAGCAGAAGCATGAGGAAGGAGCTCATTTACTTTATAAGGCCCTCTAAACTTGGATCTCCAGAACTGTATATCTAAAATAAGCCTCTTTAAGGGCCAGGTATTTAGCTCAGTGGTTCTGCCACCTACCTCGCAAGCACAAGGACCCAAGTTTGATCCCCAATAACAAAAAAACTAAATAAATAAATAAATAAATAAGCCTCCTTAAGACTTACCCAGTCTGTGGTATCATATTATTAGCCATGGAAAGTAAACTAATAAATACATATAGAACCTTGTCTCTATCAGAATATGGCCAGCTTGTGCCCATAAATGTAATTAGAAATGAAAAACAAACAGGAAAAAATGGTATAAAATTTAGTGAATAATTTTACCTACTTTCTAAATTTCTTTTCCCAATAGTAATGCCAAAAGTCAGGAGAATGGATAATTACTGTATATCTATTTTCAGCTCATCATATCTAAGAGTCTCTAGTAGGCAAAAGACAATAGCTGAAAAGAAACTCAGTGATATAAAGTTAGCATTATGCTTAAATAGCTTTAAGAGGTATAAAAAGAAAAAGGGATTACAAAAAATATATGAAAAATTAGTTGTGTTAAAACAGTACAACACCAAATTATTTATATAATTATTGTACTTATTACCTTTTTGTAGTTTGGCTACATTAGCGCTTTTGTTTTCCTTAAAACAAC
Organism: Fukomys damarensis; assembly: GCF_012274545.1. Classification (NCBI taxonomy): domain Eukaryota; kingdom Metazoa; phylum Chordata; class Mammalia; order Rodentia; family Bathyergidae; genus Fukomys; species Fukomys damarensis. Next base: position 56,532,191 of record NW_022900926.1, on the reverse strand, counting down.
GCACATTTATTAGGTCAGTTTCTGTGTGAAAGAAGTCTGGACAGAGTTTAGTTGGATCCTCTGCCTCAGGATCTCAAAAAAAATTCAATGAAAGTTGTTGGGGGTCTCCTTCTAGGGGAGAGGGCTCAGGGAGATGACTGCAGACACAATGAATGACCAAAGGCTGGTGGCTAATAGCAATGTATATTTCTTGCTGAGGGTCTTTATAGCAGTTTCAAGGCCACATACAAAAGCATGATCACAGTGTTTTGATGATTAACAATAGTCACAAGGAAGCATGAGTAAGATAAACAGCAGTCACAAGAAGCTAGGAACAGATACACTCTATTTAAACTAAAGACAGAAAATCTAGATAAAACAACGTCCATTTATGAATAAAAGGGAGTGTAAACTGAGAACAAGAACAAAGAAGGAATTAAGGAGTGGTTCTGGGGTCGAGGGACTCGGCTCCAGCACGTCGCCTTTGGGACACCTGCATCCCAGTGAGGACCAGTGTTTCAGGACTCAGGGTCAGCGCTTTGGCCATCTGTCCTTTTGTGCCCCAGCAGAAAGTATCAATCAGTGCTGTGTTTATCTGAAGCTTGACTAAGGAAGCATCAACTTCCAAGCTCATGATATTGCTGGAAGCAGAAATTTCTTGGGGACCACTGAACAAAAGGTGTCACCGTATTGCTTGTGAATACAGAGACCCAGCTTCACTCGCTGTAGGCTTACCTCAGTCTGCCCTGAGACACATCTTATCTGTTCCTAGAAACCTAATATCCACCAGTTATCCTACCCAGAGGTCCCGAGGTTTCATTTTCTATCAGATGTGTCTGCTCAGCTTTTTTTTTTTTTGTCTTTTAACTTCTCTTTAAACTTTTATTAATTGTATTGATACATTTAATGTATACAATATAATGACATTCATTGTTGGAAATTTATACCTTTACATTATCAAACTTGGTTCTTATTTTTTCCCCATTGGAATTTACCAATGGAAGATATTGGCAGAAATGCAGAGGAGAAGACTGGGTCTGTGTTTCTGTTATCCCCTTTCCCTCCTTGGAAAGCATTGGGTTGGATATTTTCTTTCCTAATCAAAGATTACAGTACTTTTTCTTCAGCTACTTTCAGCTTCTGCTATTATTTCCAGATCATGATAATTTCTCCTTCCACTTTTATTTAAATGGAAATATAGTAATGACTTTCTGGGTTTCTTTACATTGAGTTTATTGGTACATCTTAGGTATACAGTACAGTTACATTCATCATTGGGATCTTGTACTTTTACATGACAGGTCTTGGTTCTTGTTTTTTCCCCACACACCTGTCCTCCCTTCACCGCTTACACCCTCCCTTATTTACAAAAGCTTTGCTTCCATTTTTTTACTTTTTTCACATTTTTTCTTTACCCTTATTTGTTTCTTCTATACTTCCCACTTCCCCTACACCTTTAGCCCTTTTCTTCCTATTTCACATTATCAGTTATACAATTTGGATCCTATTTACACTTTTAGTTTATCACACCAGAGAAACTTTTTGGTATTTACACATGTGTCCCATTTCTTTCACTTAAAAGTATGGCCTCAGTACACATCCATTTTCCTATGAATGACTATAATTTCTCATTCTTTATGGTTGAGTAGTACTTCATTTAATAGAAAAACCACGTCTTCCTTATTCAGTCTCCAACTGATGGGCAATTGGGCTATTTTCAAGTTTTAACTATAACAAACTATGCTGCTATAAACATGGGTGTGCATTTTTCACTGTATTATGATTCTTTTAATTCTTTTGGAGAGATATCCAGCAGAGGAATAGTTGGGTCATATGGAACCTCTGATCCTAGTTATATCTCCACATTGATTTTCAGTGACTGCACCAGTCTGCACTCCCTCCAATAATTGAAAAAAGCTCATTTTTCCCTACAAATGTGCCAGCATTTGTTATTGATTGATTTTATGATAGCAGCTATTCTTTCTGTGGTGAGGTGGAATCTCAGTGTTGATATCATCTGCACTTCTCAAACAACCAGTGATGTTGAACATTTTTCAGATGTTTATTTGCTGTTTTTACTTCTTTGGCTGAGAAATGTCTGTTCATTTCAGATGCCCATTTTTTGAATCAGGGCTTAATGTTTGGGGCTCTGATTTTTTTTTTTTTGACTTCTTCATATATTATAGATAGTAGACCTTTGTCTGAGGAACAGCTTGTAAAATTTTTTCCAACTTTGTGTGTTGTCTCTTAGCTATGTTCATGGTTTCTCTTGCAGTGTAGAAGCTTTTTAAGAGGATGAGATACCAGTTATTGCTTCTTTATGCTACTGAGGATTTGTTCATAAAGCCTTTTCCTATGCCAATATCTTCAAGAGTTCTACCTAATTTATCTTCCAGAAAGTTTAGTGTTTATGTTTTAATATTTAGATCTTTAATCCACTCTGATTTTAGTGTAGTGCATGGTTAAAGATAAGGCTCAAGTTTTAATCTTTGGCAGGTTGAAATCCAATTTTTTCAACACCATTTATTAAAGACGTATCTTTCCTCCACTCAGAACGGTTGTCTCCTTTGACAAAGATGAGGTAGATGAGTACTCCTGGAGTAGTTTCTGTAACTTTTATTTCACTGATCCTCAGGTCTGTATCTTTTCCAGTAACAAGCTGTTTTATCACAGTGGCTTTGTAGTATAGTTTCAAGTTGGGGATCTTGATACCCCATGCCATGTCTCTGTTGCCTAGAATTGCTTTTGCTATTCTAGGTCTCTTTTGATTCCAAATGAATATTTGGATTGTTTTCTCTAGTTCTGTGAAATATACCACTGGGTTTTAAATCAGGATTGCATTGAATGTGTATAGCAGTTTTGAACGTTTTTCTATCTTGGTTCTCTCTACATAGAAGCAAGGGATATCTTTTCATTTTCTTGTGTCATCTTCAATTTCATTTTTCAGAGCTCTTTAGTTTTCAATGTAGAGGACTTTTGTTTCCTTCATTAGACTGATGCCTAGATATTTCTTTCTTTCTTTTTTTTTGGATGCTATTGTGAAAGGAATTGTTTCCCTAGTTTCTTGCTCAGTGAATCTGTTATTTCTGTACCAGAAGGCTACTGATTTTTGAGTGTTGACCTTATATTCAGCTACACTACTGAATCTGTCAATTTAGCATACAAATATTTTGTCAGGTTTTCTTGTGTCTTCTATGTAGAGTATCATATTATCAGCCAATAATGACAGTTTAACTTCTTCCTTCCTAATTTCATTACTTTAATTTTTTTCTGATGTCTAATTGTTGTGGCTAATGTTTCCAGAACTATATTGAATAAGAGTAATCATAGTAGATATCCCTGTCTTGTTCCTGATTTTAGCATGAAAGTTTTCAGTTTGGGATGTTGGCTGTTGGGTTTTCATAGATAGACTTTGTCAAGTTGAGATAAAGACTATCTATTCCAACTTTCTGCAGTTTTTTTTAATCATGAATGGGTGTTGAATTTTGTTAAATGCTTTTTCTGCATCTGTTGTTGCATCACATGGTTTTTGTCTTTGCACTGTTAATATAGTATATTACATTTATTTATTTATGTTAAGAGTGTATGATCTTTTTTAATGGCCCTCTGTATTCTGTTTGACATTATTGTTGAGAATTTTTGCATCTATGCTCATTAGGGAGTTTGGCCTGCAGTTCTCTTTTTTGGTTGAGCCTTTCCCTGGTTTGGGGATAAAAGTAACACTTGCTTCCAGGAATGAATTTGGAAGTATTGCTTCCCTTTCAATTTCATTAAAAAGTTTAAACAATAGTTCCAATAGTTCTTCTCTAAATGTCTTTTAGAACTCAGCAGTGAATCCATCAGAACCTGGGCTTTTCTTTGTTGTTAAATTTTTAATTAACACTTTCAATTTCACTTATCATAATTGGCATGCTTAGAATATTTTTATCCTCTTTATTCAACTTTGGTAATTCATATGTATCTAGAGATCTGATATATTTCTTCTGTGTTTTGCATTTTATTAGAGCGCATGTTCTCAGAGTAGGTATTGATGATCATCTGGATTTCTGCTCAATCAGTTGTAACTTCACCTTCTTTTCTTTTCCCTATTAGGTAGACTAGTGGTGTTTCTATACTTCATTAATTTGGAAATGACTTAATCTCTACCTTGGTTTGAAGAAATATTTTTGCTAAATGGTTCAAGTTTTATGTGCTGTTAGCACTTTAAATATACTTCCTACTGCCTTCTGGCTTCCAAAGTTTCTGATTAAAGATATAGTGATTTTGAGGGGGAATTTTTTATATGTGACAAATCATTTCTTACTTGATGTTTTTCAGATGCTGTATTTAACTTATTTTTGGTGGAAATTTGTACCTTTACATAATCAATATTCGTTATTTTTTCCCAATTCCCTTGCCTTCCCTTCAACCTCTCCCTCCCTCCCTATGTACAAATACTGTTTCTTTTTTTTTTTTTTTTTTTTTGAGACAGAGTCTCACTATGTAGTTGAGACTGATCTGGAACTCACTATGTAGCACAGGCTGGTATCGAACTCAGAGCGTTCCTCCTGCCTCAGCCTCCTGAGTGCTGGGATTATAGGCATGCACCACAACACCCCGGCAGACTTTGTTTCTATTATTTTTCATTTTCTTTTTTTTTTCTTTGGTACTGGGGATTGAACTTGGGTCCTTGCATTTGCAAGGCAGGCCACCGAACCACTGAGCTAAATCCCTGGCCCATTTCATTTTCTAATATTAATTCCATTCCCTTTTTTTTCTTTCCCCTACCCTTCCTGTTTCCCCTTTTGTCTTTTAATAGTTTGATTAAAATATGTCTTAGTTAGTGAGACTCCATATTCATCTTATTTGCAGTTCATTAAATATTTTTAATATTTGTTTTAATATCTCTCATAAATCTTTGGAAGCTTTGGATAATATTTCTTTAATATCCACTCTTTTCCTTTTCTCATCTTCTTATAAGAGTAACATAATACTTACATTAGTCCACTTGATTATAAAGCACAGGTCTTTTAGACTTTATTTAGTTTCTACAGTCCTCATTCATAGGGACTCCTCTGAAGAAAAATGGGAAGGTTTCTTTTTTCTTTGCCTTTTCTTAGTCTAGGGCACCCATATCCTTGATGGATCTTCCTTTCTCAGTTTGTGGCCTACATGTCAATCATCTACAGACACTTTCAGTGCTCTCCTTCCTAATCTACTATGCAGCTCTTGCTCAAGTAGGTTATCATATCCCAGTTAATGCTTACTGCAAGTTTGAGTAGTTCTCCTGCTATTCCCTTCCACCATGCCATCAAGGAATTGGAGCCAGTCAACTGTGCACTGAACCTCTGAAACCATAAGCCCAAATAAACCTCTCGTCCTTTAAATTACAGTTATTGGGTATTTTGTCCTAGCAAGTGGAAAAATAACCAGTATACCTGATATTCAGAAAACAGAGAACTTTAGTCTAACTCTGGCTCACACAATCTAACAGGTTATGTGAAACAGTCTACCACAAGACTGAGGGAAGTTTGCTGCCACCAAGAGAAAGTATGAAGTTGACCAAAGTTAACCACAATTACTGCTCCAGATACCCTCTGGAATATCCTCTGATTTTGTAAGCTTTCAGTAGACATCAAAGTTCTAAAACAGTTACATCACAAAGACTCAGTTAATTCTTGTACATGTTGATAATACAGATTTTTGGTGTTTATGCTTAATTACCTTCCCAGAAATCTGATATTACTTTTGAAATTAATAGGAAAAAAAACCCATAAAATCCAATAAACCAAATATACATACAGGATAAGGTTACATAAAGCAACACACATCGCAGTAACATTAGTGTTGAATTTCTAAAAGTTTATACCATCATAATTTACACCTAAATCAAGTGTCTCTTTAATAATGACATGTTAACCCACAAAATATATTGAAAACTTGGCTTTTCTTTGGGCCTGTTAATGGACATTCTTATTTTGATCAGAGATAAAATAGCACTTTGATTGTTGTCTTTCAGAAAACCTCAACTTACATTATTTTTCCCTTTCTTATTATATTAAACAGTTGGTCTCACCTAATGACAGCAAGAGTCATTACCCTGGAAAAGAAAATATCCACGACTTTACATTGGATTTTTGGTTTAAGTTATAAGATTTACTACGTTTCATATGACTTTTAGGTTTTTCTCCCCTAAATTACTGGTTTTATATTTTTTAATTGTCATGACCAATTGTAAAATTTGAAAACTTGGGAATAAAGCTACTGAAAGAATAATAGGATATTCAGTCATTTTCTGTGGACCAACTTTTTTTATACAACTGATCCTTTACTATTATATAGTCAGAAGTCTCCTTAAATGAATTATTAGCATTCTGAGACAACAATCTATATGTGTAATTTTTGAAGATCTGAGAAAGGTATACTTTTAACAAAAATTTCCTTGATAGTTTCCTCAAAATAGTTCAAATATTTGGTAGCTATTCAATACTACAGATGTAATTCTTCAAATTCTGAGTTTAAAGCATATATTTTATCTATCTAAGACAGAAAATGTTGACAAAAAATCCTGGAAATAAAAAATATGAAGGACATGTCTTTTAATGTCTCACTCTACTATCAGTCCAGTAACAGTAGACATTTAAATAAAACATGATGTGATCTTAAAAATACTCACCTAAAGGCAGCAATGGGAGAATTAAAACCTCCCATTAGGATAGAAAGTAAACATGAATAAATGAAACTATGCATATGTTTCTGTGAGTGAAAATTTCAAGAGAAGGCCATAGCTCTGAAGTTCTGAGGAAACAGAATCAGAGTTTACTTCAGCCAAAGGAGAAAAAGGGGAGTATCCATATTATCTGTCTAGGGAGTCCTGTCAGAGAGAAGGTCCCTGGCATTCTCTGGGATGCTTTGGGTCAATTACTGATGGATTTATTGAAGGATTAGTGTGAGGCAGGAATTTAGTTCCAAAGAGATCGTGTACAATATATCTCAGTAACAGAACTGAAAAAGAGTTTATTCATTATTCTTTGCTTCCTTCCTTCTTCTTCTTCTTCTTTTCACTCAGTTATTTCTTGTTATATGTCATAGAAGAGACAAAGGTAAGGAAATGTCATTTCTTCCATTTTTTCTTGCAGCTTAGATCCAGTTTATGGGCACAACGAAAGGTAATGTAAGGACAAGAGACAAGTGGTATTCTATTGTGGTGAAATTTAAGGAAGAAAAGCTAGTGTTGGGATCTTGCATCAGCCACAGTAGAGTCTTTGAAGTTTGGTTAGATGAGAAATATTGACAATTTTTATTTCTCTAGTCCCCTTCTTTTCTTTCCAAGAGACTTGGAATCACTCAGTGTCCTCTAATGCTCTATTTTCCTACTTATATTTGTCAAATCTAATTTCTGATTCATACAACCAAGAGTTCAGACTCAAGTTATAAATTCCACCTGAAGGGCAGAATTTAATTCAATATCCTTATACTAAAAAGTAAATATTAAGCTGCTCTAACATATATATCATGTATGAGTTGCTTGACTGATAGGTAACAGTATTGGGGACTTCAGCAGTATTTAGAAATATATGTATCCAGAATGGCAAGTTCAATAAAAATAGTAATAGCTACTTAGCTCTAGCTTAGGTGGCAATATCTGAGCTGATGATACATAAACAATAGCTCAAAATTTCCAGGTACATCAGTCTAATTATTAAAATTAAAAATTTCTAGCGAAACTTACTGTGTCAGGATTTTAAAAATGTTGTGGCACCTGTATAACTTTTAAGCATATCAGGTATTTCCAATAGATAGGTAATTTTTGGAAACAGATTATTATTTATTAAATCATCATACAAACTGCAAATATTGTGATGGTTCCATTTTAAAGTTGAAGACACAGTTCAGGAGAAGTTATTAATTCAGAGACTCAAATGAGTGAATTGGAAATACACATTATGGAGAAAGGTTTGTCTGAATTTGATACATCATGGTAAGAATGTAACCAGATCTTCATTTTCTTATTTCTAGGAAAAGTGTGTTAGTCATTTGCTAAATCCACCTCCCTCCTCTTGCATACACAGATAAAGTGCATTGGTCAGCTTCTACTTGCTATGATCAGATTACTGAAGTCTGGCTGATAACTGGTTGACTCAAGAGCAATCACTGATCTTTCCTTTTCTCTCCTCATCCAGAGGGCGATGGCAACAGCCAGAAAAAACCTAGTCCTTGTTCATGACTGCACAAGCTCACAGTTACACTACACATGCTAAGACAAGCCCTTACTGTGTTACCCTATTGAGATTTATACTTTTATGTGGCCCAACAGCTAGTTCTGATTAATACAGAGAGAAAAAAAGGTCACACAGATATGATAATTTAAAATTGTTTAAATCTTGTTTTGTTAATTGTGATTAAGACTGAATTTTAATCAGCCATGCAGTGATTAAAATCATATTGATTCTTTCTTTAGCATGGCCCAATGTATAATGATGTAGAAAAGTTCTACATAGAAGAAGGGTTATCCCAATGTGAGACAGAGGAAACTTTTTGGTCAGTACTCATAGACTCAGCAGCAGCCCCACTATTAATCCTTCACTGGCTTAATCCACATCTTACCTCAGATCTTCTCTTCTCCCCTCATCAAATTACTGAGCCCTTGACTTCTAAGTTCTTTCAGTTTGTTGCAATGACAAAGCATTTGTTATTCAGAACTCAACTTCTGAATTAGATACTTACCAGCCAATAAAATGTCTTCCTTACAAAGTCAGTGCCTTTGAGTCCCAAGCTTCATGTTTGTGTAGCAATGTGGCTCTCCAATTCCTATATCTAGGGCTCTGAATCATTCTATGCTGTTTCTCAGGAACTAAAGTCATACTTTCTGACTTTTCATCTTGAAAACTGGATTTTCTCAACTTAATTGTTTTTGATGATTTACCTAATCCCAAGTCTTTCTTTTTGCCTACCTGATCACACTTTGAGAGAAAGCTGTAATTTCCTAGGTCCAGCTAGGAACTATGAGGAAAGAATTAGAATAGATATTGAATCCAACTTCCTGGAGCTAATACTTTAATTGAGAAGTTAAAAATGCATATGCTGACCACACATAATAATATGCAGAAAATTAAAATGTATCAGGCAAGATAGAGAAAGCCTTCTGGATTAGCCTGACAAGCAATAGGAAGCCACTTTAAATTTTAGAAGAGCCAAGAGATACATAAGATGTCATTTATGTATATTGAAAGAATTTCTCCTGATTTTATAAAACAAATTTGTTTTATTTTTGTAGATTTCATTCAATATCAGTTAGAACTATCAGAATATAAAAATGACTAGCATGTTTCCTCACTTTCTGGCATTGTCTTTTCCTACGTAATTACACATGCCTTGCTAAGATTGGTGTGTGTGTGTGTGTGTGTGTGTGTGTGTGTATCTTCTTTCTAAACACCAAGGCCCTTGGGCATTGTTATGGTTTAGATCTAAAATATCTACTCAGATTTTCACGTGTTTAGGAGGTAATTGGGCTGTGGGGGTGTTATACTCATCAGTGGATTCATCCATTGATGAGTTCAGGACTGACTGTGCTGTGAAGCCTGGTTGGAGGGGTTCACTAGGGCCCTGAACTGAAAGGATATATTCTTATTCCTGGTGCCTCTCTTCTCTATCAGCTTCTTGGCTGCCATGGAATGAACAATGTCCTTCTGCCATGCCCTTACCCAGTATCATTTCTGCTCAGGAGCCAGCCAACCATGGACTAAACCCACTGAGCCTGTGAGCCAAAATAAAGCTCTTCTTTAAATTGCTGCTGTTGGGTGAAATTGCCCCTGTGACAGGAAAACTGACTTATATAGGCATACATATATTTTTCCTGATTTTCACTTTACCTGTATGTCTAAAGTCACTTTAGCTGCTTGAATAGCACAAGATTGCGAGTAACTTTAAAATTCACACAAATGAAAGCCTGCTAAGACATCTCAAGGTGCAGACCACACCACATCATGTAAGTCAGTTTCACATATGCATGGAATCCAATTACACTCACCCAGGGGAGTCTCTTTCAACATCCTCCTCATCACTCTTCTTTCAATGGGTTCTTCCCTACCTCTGACCCTTAGAATAATGGACGTGCTACATGATTCACCTCCCATCACAGCCAAATTTTGAGAACCAAGAGTAAAAAGAACCCCATTCTTCAGCTTGAACTGTTTTTAACCTCTGTCATTCAAACCATTTTAGTGACATCTTCTCTGATATGCCCTTAGTAATCTCAATCCACTCCTGTCTCTCCTGATGAGAGCGTCTGACTTTCTACTTTCATAAAAGCCTTTAACTCACTCAAAATTCATTCCATCTTTCTCACCGTGTGCCCTACTAAAATTACTTACCAGCAGGGACCAAATCCTTGGACCCTTTTCAGCCACATAAAATTCAAATTATCATTGGGCTTCTGTTTCCTCTGAAATACCTCCCCTCCTCAATATTTTAATTAGAGATCAAAACCTATTCCTAGATGCTAATGATTTTATAAAGAGTTTTCTTCAGAGTCTAGTTCTATTCATTAAATGGTGAAATCCACAGCACCCCCATACCCTCAAATATTAAAGTTAAATATCATTGTAGTTATGTAAGTTTTGCAAGTAATAGATTTCATCTTTGTATTTAATACTATGCAAATCTGAAATAGATAAATTTGGAGTTTCCCCAGAATATAGGCGATATAACAAGAATTGAAAAGAACTCTTTCACCTTAACTTTAGAGGTTTTTTTAAAAAAAGTACTTACCCATTCAAATGTGTAAAAATGCTCCAAAATAGCACTTTATGTTTCTGCTCTGTGCCGAAATATTTCCTAAAGCTTAGTAGAGCTAGGTAAAAATGGGCTCTGGATTAATTTTGACCTTCTGTGGCAATGCAGTTCCAAGACTACAAATTTATGTGTGCAGAATATTAAATGTCACATGCAAATATGAAAATGGAGCTACACAGTTGCAGATAGTCACTAATTGATATTGAGCAGACTATTCCCTTTAAATGTTAATGAAACTGTTGTAATTACTAAATGACCAAAACAGCGCAGAAGCCAGGGTTCACAGCTGTAAACCATTACTCGTAAATTACTGGCACAGGCCGGCATCAGCAGATGGCTGGGCCCAAGGAAGAAAACTTCCTCAAGATGCTTTTCTTCCAGGCCTGGGCTTGGGAGCAAATTAGTTGAGTGTGTTAGAGAGGGCCAGCGTGCCTGTTTGGACATGTCACTGAAGATAAGCACCTCCTTTGATCTTTTTTTTCTTCATTGCATTCTTTGCAGAAAGTGCTGAATATCACAGAACACAAAGAAAGGAGGAGAAACTGACAGAGCTTATAAATGTTGCAAGAAGGTTCAGATATGCACATTCTGCTAGTTTTTTTTGAGGATCAGTGTATTTTCTATATTCTGAGGCAGATAGACATACTGGGATGGAAGTAAATACTGAAAAAAGAAATGAAAACTGGTGTGTTTCTATGAGAGAGAGAGAGAGAGAGAGAGAGAGAGAGAGAGAGAGACTGCTAATGAGGCGGCAGTGGCATAAAGCAATTAGAAGAAAAATAGGGCATTTGAATGGGTTTAGCACCCTCAAGACAGAAAGCACTCTATAAAGCTGTGTAAGCAATACTATGTGGCAGAAACAAGCAATGTCTTTATTAGAGAAGGCCTGTGACTCTTCACAGCTTTGTTCTCTAGATTCCATACCAGCATTGTCAACTATCAGAGGTTATTAACTTTAGTAAAGACTTTCTTTAAAGAGTTGGGTGCAGACTAGCCTTTCATTAATGTGAATGAGAGATTAAGATATCTGCTGAAAACAGGTGGAAGGACGATTTTCTCTTGTGATGTACACCATTAGTGATCATAGAGATGAAGCACAGAAGTTTTTCTCACCGTGAGCTACTCTGTCAAAAAGATATTTAAGCGACAAGGGATTTGCAATCAAACCAGAGAGTACCATTCTAAAATTTATGTTATATAAGGCCAGAATACCGAGAGTTAGAATTAACCACGAAACCAGGAATGAATGATTAATGGGCTGATAGAATATCTTGAGTCTGCAGTCAAGGATTAGGAAGCACTGCAATTCAAGAGGAAAAAGCACACTGAAAAGAGTTGAATTTTTCTTAGGTTCATAATCTGTTTAGGAAAACATTTTGAAACATTTTATAATGGCCTTCCATGTCCTATCTCCTACCACTCTCCTGTGTCCAGTCTTAGACCACATTCTTAGATGCCAAAGAAACAAAAATTCCCAGGGCTTTGTTTTGCTTGATGCTTCTGACCTTCTACTCAGCTTGCTAAGCATGATCATTTTTCTTTCCTTTTTGACTTCCCTCTCTTCCTCGAGGGACTTGATCTGAAATAGGTTTTAAAAGAATGCAAGCAAGCATGTAAGCAGTTTAATTCTTAATGAGAGGGGGTTGATCAATATTCTTAACTCTTCCAGAAGTGGAAAGTGATTCATTATTTGAGTGTGGTGGTGTAGCCTACTTTTAACTGCATTCATAAGCCTGGCCTTGATACTTACTACATATGTAATCTTGAACACATTACTCAACATGTCTCTATGTCTCAGTCTCATCATCTATGGAGTTGGGTAAAGATTTTAGTATTCATTCCCTGGGATTAACTTGAAGAATTTAATATGCACTATGACAAATGTTAAGTTTTCAGTAAATGTAATACAAACAATTCTTGAACTGGTCAACTTCAGATAGCTTAACACAGTGAAAATAGAAGACTCGCTTGTGGAAATTAATGGAAAGTTCCCTTGTGTTGATCATATATTTTAGCTATGCAAAATGTTACCATGGGAAATCTAAGATATATGTAAATGGAAACTGCAATATTTTCACAATGTCTCATGAGTCTATTGCAAAATATAAAATGTAAAATATAGGAGACTGACCCAGATTTACCTAGATCCTGAGCCAGATTCACCATGTTATTGTTCCGGTAGGTTTGAGTTGTAAGGGATAAATTAACTCTGCTTTGTTTGGAGCAGCATCTACAATTCAAGGATTTGTCTCAATTTTCTAGTTCATACTGTCAAAAAATACCCCTCTATTAGCCAAAACATTCATAAACTCTTGCTGATCAAGTAATTTTGAGTGGATTTTCTTCTCTATCTTTATCCTTTCCTTGTCTCCTTCCAAAGCATAGAAGAAAGAAAGGGGGAAAATCAATCAATCAATCGATCAAACTGATTCCCCAAAGCAAACAAGAATTTTAGTTTGTGGCACGCAATATATAGAGAAGAAGTTCATATCGTTTTCACACTGAAAAGAATGATTTAAATCCTCGGCTCTTAGAAGGTTTCACTTTCTGTGCTAGTGGAAAAAGCGAATTCAGAATTGCTGGCACAGTGTTTGATGACACTGTATGCAGGTAGAGGAGGCAGTAACTCATTACAACATTCAAGAAGGTAGCCAAATCAGATGTGCTGCCAACCATCCCAGGTGCTCCGCCTATCCAGAGGATATCACATTTGTCAAGTGGAAGGTTTCCCTGGCAAACAGACTCTGCACTGTTATAAAGATATTAAAATGCCTTCCAGACCCCACAGTACCTCACAAGATATGCATTCTTACATGGCAACCGTGTGCCTATAATAAGTGCAAACCAGGAGCTGGCTTCACTAAAGGGAATCTGTATTTTTATCCATTTATTTTCAGAATGCAAAGACTTATCTGCCCATTATTTCAAGTCTTGGCTTAAAATAGTAGAAAATGCATCCAGACTTCTAGGATGAATGACATTTGTTGACAAAGGTAATTTTCTTTAATAGCTCAAAATATTAAACAACTAAACATGGCTTCACAGAAATCTCTTTAACATGGTTACTTATCTTTTGGGGAATGAAATAAGCAAATTTATGTGATGCTATAATGCACAATTGTTTTTGCTGTTGTGGGAAATACAAGTTCTATTAAACATACAACCTTAGACACTAAGGCTTTTTTCTCAGAAATTGATCCATATCATCTGCTCTTTTCATGATGGAAAAGTGTAAGATTGTCTCTCCATTTCTTTAAATCTAATACTGGACTTTGCCCTATGATTTTCAGAGATGTGATAAGAAAGATCAAACAATATGTAAATGTGTTCACCCCCTTTATGTAGCATTCATATTTGCTAACTTGGGTTGGATTTTCTGTCTATAGTCATTATGCAAGATATCAAAAAAAATATTCTTTGATAATTACAATGCAGCAATGTTTAGCTAATTCATTAAAAAAAAAATAACAACTGTCACTTTTACTGTGGGTCAAGTACTGTCCTGGGTACCAAGAGAAAGCAATGAACAGGAGAGACCCAAACATTTCCCATTATGGGGTTTCCAGAGTAATGGCCACTGCTGTTTGCTTCCTACAGCACACAGCAGAGCAGCTCCTGAGGCAATGCTGTAAGATAACTATTAGTAACATAATTAACATTTAATAAAAGATTTTTTATATTTTCAGAACAATAGCATGGAAATTAAAGAAACTTTTATTTTCTTGTTAATTAAATTTGTTATATTTGTAGCTGGCTCACGACTCTCTGATGTCCGTACCTGGACATTAGGGCCCTCAATACTTTAATACATCATGAAGCTCAGATACACAAGAAAAACACCAGTTTTTCCAAAGTGAACAGTTGTCATGTCTTCAAAGCAGAAGAATGTTGTTTATGGAAGAGGAAAAATGTGACTTTTATTTTAAAATCATTTACAGATACTTAGGCTTGGGGCTGGGGATTTAGCTCAGTGGTTCGGTGGCCTGTCTTGCAAGCGCAAAGGACCCGAGTTCAATCCCAGGTACCAAAAAAAAAAAGATACTTAAGCTTACCAATAACTATATCACTTTGTATGATAGAATATTTTCTTCTATTACCATAACTTCTAAGCTTTTTCAGCATGTGAAAAATTCCTGATTACAAAGTATTTATGTGAATTTCAATAATGTAGTTGGCTTTGAAGAGGTTTGTAACCACTTTATGTTGCTTCAAGTGGAGAATTTTCTTTTAGGACTAACCTATTTTCCTCTGTGCAATTTTGACAGTAAACTATTATTTTTGTCACCTTAAAATTATAGATTGCTTTCATTGTGTTACAAGAAATACCAAAAAAAAAAAATCCCCAAAACCCCCCCCCAAAGAAAAAGAAATCAAACAAACAAAAACATGACAATGAAGCTTCTGAGACATAGTCCCGATTAGGAAGTAGGAAGATCCAAAACATTTGTTGTTTTCTCTGTCCAGCACACCAGTTCACCAAATGTGCATTATATTTCCACCAAGTCACTGTAGTAATTTTCTTGTCCTAATACTAACTATAATTTCTCCAAAGGAGAATCTTTCTTACAGGTTCTGATACTGTATTTCTGTAACTGTTTTGAATAGTCACTATCTGATGCAGGCAGAACCAGTAATATTCTGTTCCTGGGATTTGTAAATATGGAACAATTGAAAGGAGCCCTTATTTCCTTTGTTTCACATAAGAGAAAATTTAAATGTAGACTTTCAGTAACTTTGTACATAGTTGTTATGGAAAAATTCAGCAGAATGGTAGCAGCAATATTAAGCAAAAAAAAAAAATACTTAAATTCAGCTCTTATTTTAACCCTGCACTTACCTTTGATGTTAGTCAATAAAGTAGTCTCATTTGCTAGTTCAAAGTCCATTTATGTCACTTAGAGCAAAAGCAGTACTGATCATATAAAAGTACATCGATTTTTCAGTTACATTGTCACTAATAGATTAATTGTATCAATAAAGTAAGTATATCATTCACATGGTACTTTTATTTTCAAAAGATGTTAATTCATAGATTAAATACAGTATCTTTTGAAATGATAGTTCACACATTATTTATATTGATAATAACAATAAATGGCTTAATGAACTATGAGCCATTAGAAAAAAGAGGTTTAAATAAAAACTTCAGAGAACTCTGATAGGAGACAGCGACACAAAATTTTAAGTATAAAATGATTAAACATGAGAATTACATAACTGTAGCTTACATTTTCTTTTACTAGAGTTATTAATTTTGCCATTGTCTTGCCAAGTAATGAAACACACAAGGACCAAACATACAAGTTTCAGGGTTCTTTTGAAGCATGTATTTTGTCAAACTGTAAAAGGAGTAAGACCAGGATAGAGTCAGCTAGATACAAAGAAAATAACATATAACACAGTTAAGAGATAATTTAAGCCATGCAGCTATTTAAGTTTAGAAATATAAAGGCAAACACAGGAAAAAGATAAAATGGTAGGATAAGAATAGGCACATTTTTTCCTTCCCTTCTTCCCTTTTCTTCACCCTCCCTCCCTAATTCTCCTTCCCTCTTAGAACTTTTCTTCCTATTTCACAGGATCTACTATATATTTTGGTCCTCATTTACTTTTGCAGTTTCTTATACCAGAGAAATTATTTGGTATTTACACAGGTGTCTCCTATTTATTTCACTTAAGAGTATGGCCTCCATGTTCATCCATTTAGCTATAAATTTCTCTAGTGTATAGCAGAAAAGAAGAAAGAAAAAGGGAAACAGCTTTTGTAAATAGGACTAGAGGAATGAGGGGGAAGGTAGAGGAGTGGGGGATAAACAAGAACCAAGATATATCATGTACAAATTCCCAGTGACTAATGTGATCTAACATGCAACAGTAAATGTTTTATACCAATAAACTTAATTTTAAAAAGCAGAAAAGGGGCTGGGGATTCAGCTTAGTGGTTCTAGCTCCTGCCTTGCAAGCACAAGGAGCCCAGTTCTATCCCCAGTACCAAAAAAAAAAAAGCAGATAAGGACCCTTCCTCCTAGGAAAAATCTTCTTAGATCAGAGAAAATTATTTTCTTTGAAATGGGTTTCCTTTAACCTTGGCCAGATGACTAACTGATTCTCATGAAACTCTATATTACAAAGCCCCAACCTCAACTGGTTGTTCTAAACCCACAGAGCCACTTCTGATAGATGCTCACTCGATAACTAAAGAGTTCCCACTCTCTGCTTATCTATATAATATATGGACAAAGAAAATACTGTGGCAACCCACTAGAGATGCTCCCTGGAAAGCTGCAAGCTATTTTTGTTCCTTTTAGTTCTAATAAATATTCTTCAATATTCCCCCTTTGTCTACTATTTCGTTCATTCTATCACTTTCTTTGTAGTGGGACTCAAACTCAGGACGTTGTGCTTGCAAGACAGGCACAATGTCACTGAGCTATATCCCAAACCCCATGATTTCATTCTTTGACTTTGTGAGACAAGCTCAGGTTTATGAGATTATACAGAGTTAACTGTTTTACACTGAATATTGTGCCCACATATCCATTTTGCAATATGATCTATTTATCTTAACAAGCTGAGAAAAAAGTTTACACATTGCTTAAATCATTACAGAACTTTACATTATTTCTTCCGTTTTGTCCTTTATATATAGTACAGTGGAAATAGCTACTTTAAAAAAAATCGGACCACAGACCTAGGCATGGTGGCTTACATCTTTAATCCCATCAGTTTGGGAGTTCAAGACAGAAGGACTGCCAAGTTCCAGCCCATCTTGAGAAACTTAGCAATTTAGCAAGACACCATGTCAAACTTTTTTAAAATATAAAGTAAAAATTAAAATGGCCAGCAATGTAGCTTTGTGTAAAAACCTTAGGATTAATCCCCACAAAATAAACAAATAAACATACACACTGAGGAGAGTCTGTTAGTCTGGGGTAAGAAAAGTGTCAGGGAAACTTCTACATATGGAAATGAACAGCTGTTTTGGAGTCAGAAGGTGGTAACAAGTTTTGCTGATAAAATACAATAGGCTTATGAGATAGAGCTACTGTGTAGTCCAGGCTGTTGATCTATTTTACACATCAGCCTTGCTTGGTGGACCCATTACCTGAGTCTCTCAAAGGCTTTAGATTTACCAGACATTTTCCTCAGAAGACAAAGATATAGAAGTGAGACCACAGTTTTCCTATTCTGTAGAACAAAAGGTAAGGTTGAATGGATTGTAGGTCTTAAGGGGTTTGAAAAATCTTACTAAAGATACATGAGAAAATAAAGATCAGCAAACATTTATTCAACAGAAGTTACCAACCACATGTTATGTGTCAAAATTCTTTTCTGTCTGTAAAAGCCAAACTATTGGAAAAATAGCACAGAAAAGCAAAACAAAGACAACAACAAAAAATACTAGCACTAAAATAAGTCACGTTCTAGTGAGAAAACAGAAAAAAAATCAAAGTAATTTAGTAAAAGCTGTACTATATAAAGTAATGGCTTATACTATGAGGGATTAAAACAAAAGAAAGAAATCAAGAAGTACAAAAAGAGTAAAAGGGATGAGGCAATGAACTTTTATAGAAGATAGTCCGAACTGATAATGTGGTCTTTAAGTGATGGCACAGACATGCAGATAACATAGAAGATGGTTCACAGGCCAAAGAAAAGCAAAGTAAATTGCTGTATATAGGAAAATGGCCAGTATGTTTAAGGAATAAGAAGGAGGTTATATTGTCTGAGAGAAGGAGAGAGTTAACAGAAAGTAGATTATTAGGAGATGAAATCAGAGTGATAATGGATAGTTGCAGGTGGATAGATCCTTGCCAAAACAATGCTCTTTGACATATATGTGAATTCTGTCTTTTTATTAAACTATGGACTCAGTAGGTCTGAGTTGCAACCTGAGATGGTGAATTAGAACATTTCACAAATGACAGGGCACACTTTGAGATGTCAGGTTGTAAAGCAAACAAAAGGATTTTGTTGTGGAATGGGAAACAATAGCTTGATTATGTTTCTTAAAGATCTTCTGCCTATTGTTTTGATGATAAACTAAGGAGGATTACCTTCAAGTTTATTGAAATAGTTCAGATGAGACATGATGGTGACTTAGGACATGATAATAGCATTAGACTTGTAGAAAAGTCTTCACCTTTGACATACTTTGAATATGCAATGAATGTATTTTCTGAGACAACAGTTTTGAGTATTGAAAGAATTTAAGTATATTTCTGTTATTATTTTGGTCCTTGATCACTGAAAAGTGGAACTGGCCTTTACTGAAGTAACAGTGACTAAGTGAGAAGGGAGAATGATGATGAAGAATCCAGCTTGCACAAGGTAGATATGAAGTCACCCTTAGAGATTTAAGTGGAAATATGTTTGAATACAAGCATCCGGTCAAATGTTCTTCTTGGAAATATAAAACTCAGAGTCACTAGCTCTAATGTAGCATTGAACCGGATAATATAAGTAAAACTATTAAAGTTCTAGGTTCACAAGCACTGCAATGTTTTGTTTTTTTTTTCTATCATTGAGTTTTTGGTACATTTTAGGTATACAGTACAGTTACATTCATTATTGGGATCTTGTACCTTTACACGACAGGTCTTGGTTCTCATTTTTTCTCCTTGTCTTTGCCCTCCCTTCACTCCCTCCTACTCTCCCCATTTACAAATATTTTATTTCCATTTTTTCATTTTCTCCTATTTTTTCTTTCCCTTATTAACTTTCTCCTACCCTTCCCACTTTCCCTACACCTTTAGCCCTTTTCTTCCCATTTCACATTGTCAGTTTTCTCATTAGGATCTTATGTACTATTATAGTTTATTCACACCAGAGAAACTACAAGCACTGCAATGTTTAAAGATTAAAGAGGAATGGGGCAAAGAGAAAGGAATTAAGCTTTTTCAAGACAACCATCTTATAGTTAATAAGAAAGATTGTTATATTACAGAAGAAGCAATGACCACCTGAATACACATCAGATCAACATGTGTGCTGAAAATTAATAGACTTAGGGGGAGACATTCATGACCTTGACAAGAAATACAGGAAAATAACCCAAATGTAGCACATCATAGAGAAAATGGAGAAAAATTAATAAAATTATTCATAATTTTGAAATGTTTAATGGCATCAATAATGTGAGAATTTTTGTATGTAAAAGTACATAAAAGGGAATGAAAGGGTAAATCTAGGTTTTCTTGTTTTCATTACTTTTGCAGTAAAGAATGTTTTAAGTGAGCAAGTATAGTGTAATACGATGTTCTAACAAACAGGCACACAATAACTGTCTTAGGTACTTTCTCATTGATGGAGACACAATACAAGACACCCATAATTTAAAGAAGGAAAGGTTTACTTTGGCTCACAGTCTGCAGAGGTTTCAGTCTGTAGTTCATGGGATTTTAGGCAGGGCAGCATGGTAGCCAGGAAGCAATGAGTTATCAAGGGAGCAGGGGGTTACCTATACATAGACATATATACACACACATACATATACATCCTCCCAGGCCAAGACCACAGTGACCCACCTTTCCACCAGGCTTCCCCATCTATTATTAATCCAGTGTCACAGATTCATGGTCCAGCTGCCTCCCCAAAAGCCCCACCTATGAATTCATGAGGCTTTTGAGGGACATTGAGATGTAAACCAAAACAATACACAACTTCACTTTTCTTCAACAATTCATAACTGTACATATTTTTAAGGGATAAAAACAATGATAGTATCTTATGCTAATGGGAATGACTTAATAGAAAAAAAATGATGCAGCTAAGAGAGAATATTCAAGATATTTCCTGCAGTAGATGAATGGAGAAAGTCTGGGGTATTTGAAAAAGTATCGGCCTTCACGGGGAGCATGAACAATGTTATTATTTTATGGATTCAATTTAGGCAGGTAGGTAGAAGCTCTCTTCCACATGCTTGAAGATCTTAAATGAAACAAAAGCCAATGTTCAGCATATGTGGCTGAGAATGACGTAATAGTGGCAGAAATTTGAGAAGAATGTACAATATAGTCCTCAAGAAAAGGAAGAGAATGAATAAACTTGGTAAATAAGACATTATCACATGTAACACAGAAGTGAACTAATCATGAATTTAGAGTGATGTCAGTCATCACCAGTCACAGTCAGCTGAGGTGGATTGGTAGAGAGTTCAGATTGGTGGAGAATTGTAATAATAAGCATGTATGATAAAGTAAGAGACAAGAGATGTTGCTAACAAAAAAAAAAAAGAGAAATTATCATGACAGTCATATAATCTTAATTGAGTAAAAGCAGAAACAAGGGCCTGATGGAGGCGGTTAGTGAGAGTCAGGAACGCTCTAACAACTTCCTGTTTGAAGTATTTGCATAAATTGAAAATCATTGGCTTCGAAAAGAAGACTAAAAATGAAATCAAGGCAGTAATTTTCAAAAGTCCTTATGATTTGTGCTTGAAGACAGTAGTCATACAACCTCTTGCATTCTTTGTATTTTATTTGTTCCTACCTTAAAATGACAGGAGAAAAGCCACATCAATTCAGAGGTTCAGGGGATTTTCTTTTTAATATTGTACAATATTGTAAATGATAAAAAAAATTCTTGTCATATTAAACTGTCCATACTTGGGCATGTCTGCAAGTACTTTTGGAAGTCTCTCTAGTAAGCTACATCACTCAGAAATAAATAGGAACAAATATAGGATTTTTTTTCTTGCTGTTTACGCTAGAGCCTAAGGGTTCTCTCTAGCTTTTATGTTTTTCACACATATATTTTTACTGCCTGATGTGATTAAAAACACAAGCTTTGGAGTAAGACTGCCTATATTCTTGCTTTGCCACCAGTGCAGAATTATATTATATTGTTCAAGGTACCTAACAGATTCAAACTTCTTTCTATATATAGGATATGCTTACACCTTTCAATGCTTTGGTTCAAAGTTAAATGTATAGATTTAGTGAAATTTCAGATGAAGCAGATAGTGCAATGTTTGGCATATACTGAGATATCAACATACATATTGTTTTCTTTTTTATTTTACTAATTTGCTTGCATTGTTGATGTTATTATTGCTGAAGTAAATATGTTATGTACCTCATGTTGATGCATCACTAAATTAGTTCTAGTATTCTCTCAGCCTGGAAATGATCATGGCCCATCAATCATATCAAAAAACCTTATTTCTGTGCTCCATTAGGATAAATATATTTCTTCTCCACCATTCTTTTTATGTATTCATTCCTCTTCTATGAAGAGTAAAGACTTTTTCCAGAAGGTTATGCATGATTTCTTTTTTATGTTGCCACCACCTAGAAGAAAGCCCAGCTTAAACAGGCTTAACATATTTTGAATGAATACATGTAAACAATTTAAATTCAGGGTGAGAATATTTCATAGCCTCTGTTATTTATAATTAAGGGGCAAAGATGTCATTTTCTTAGTATTAATCATTCTTGGTAAGCATCATGTGATTGTGCTTCAAGTGCCTGGTGTTTTGTTTTCTTTTATTTTGTATTTGTCTGGGCAGGTGATATGGGTCTCCTCTCAAGCCTCCCAAGCCTAGGCTTGTGCAATGATGATTCTTCTCAGCACTAAATATTAGCTTAGACCAGCTCTGTTAGTTATTTCTTTTGTTTTATGACGTCCTGGCACTGCTGAGCTTTTTAATTTCTAGCTCTTGATCTTTCCTACTTAGTACACTCAGGATTTTCAGCCCCATATTTTCTCAATATTTGCTTTCTTAAAAGAAAAATCATTAGTATAATATTTGAAAACAATTTCTTCACCATATTTTCAATGCCAATTTGTACCTATGTGTATTAGTAACATTTAAACACCAAAATCATTAATATTAAAAATGAATGGTCATCTCTCATCTTCATTTTTTCTTAAAGCTACACAATTTTCAAGTGGCAGCATTAATGATTTTCATAAAAACAAAGACACTTTTAAGATATTTGGCAGGTATTTTGTAATTGCTTTTACTTGTCATTATTTCAAATTTAATTATGTATTTCCATAAGCAAATACATGAGTAGGTATATATGCCAAATATTTAAAGAATTCATCCCTATATTTTTTAGCACATTATGATACAAAAAAGAACTACAATCCAAGCAAATAAAGTATTTAATAGGTAGATTATAAACATGAAAGCTAAATTTACTTAGAAGTGTTTCTATTGATTTTTCATCTTTTTTAGAAAGACATGACACAAAAAACATATCTGAGAAAATAACTCTGGAATTTTTTGTTAAAGCTAATTTGAAATCTCAGCAATTAAGCTATGCAGCACTTTATGATATTAAATTTTCAAACAAGTGTATATAAATAATAAATCACAAATCAAGTTAATTTATTTCCTTAGATACAATCATAGTTGCCTTTCTGTAAGTCACTCAACTATCTGAGTGGTGTGATGAATTTGCAGCAAGTTGCTGGAAGATACTCAGAAAAAAATGGCTGCTATGAAGAAATTAACCAATAACAAATGCTGGCAGGATTGTGGTAAAAAAGGAACCCCTCTCCATTGTTGGTGGGAGTGCAGACTGGTGAAACCACTATGCAAATCAATATGGAGATACTTCAAAGAGCTGGGACTAGAGGTTCCATTTGACTGAGGTAACCCTCTGCTGGGTATGTTTCCAAAAGAATTAAAAGAATCATACCACAGTTATACATGGGCACCCATGTTTATAGCGGCACAGTTTGTAATAGCTGCAACTTGGAAACAGCCCATTTGCCCATCAGTTGGAGACTGGATAAAAAAGATGTGTTTTTTGGGGGGTTTTTTTGTTTGTTTGTTTTTGGAACTGGGGATTGAACTCGGATCCTTGTGCTTGCAAGGCAATCCACTGAATGGCTGAGCTAAATCCCTGGCCCAAAAGATGTGTTTTTCTATAAAATGGAATACTACTCAGCCATAAAGAATGAGAAACTAGACATTTACAGCTAAATGTATGCATATTGAGCCATCCTCTTAAGTGAAATAAATAGGACACATGTGTAAATACCAAAAAGTTTCCCTGATGTGAAAAACTAAAAGTATAAATAAGGTTCAAATTATATATTTGATAATGTGAAATAGGAAGAAAAGGGCTAAAGGAGTAGTGAAAGTGGGAAGGGTAGGGGAAAGGAAAGCAGGAAAAAGAAAAAATACGAGAAAAAGAAAAAATGGAAATAAAGTCTTTGTAAATAGGGAAAAGTGGAGGAGTTGAAGGGAGGGCATGGGTATGGGGGAAAAATAAGAACCAAGATACATCATGTAAAGCTACAAGATCCCAATGATGAATGTAACTGTACTGTATATCTAAAAAGTAACAAAAAATTAGTGAAAGAAAAACAGAATCTGCAGCAAGTTAAATTAAGGTTTTAGAAGGTAAACAAGGGTTCCTCTTACTTAGCTACCCTGGAGCTTATAAACCTTTTGACCATCCTCCCTTTGATTTTTTCTTCCTTTTATATCCCTGATATTGTCTATCCTAGTCTTCTTGCTATTTTTCCAGCCATTTATATTCATTCTATTTTTTTAAGTTTTTTAAAAAATTGTACCTATGAAATGTTGAAACTTTTCTGAGTTTTTCCATCTCTAAAGATTTGCACCATGTATACTTAGTTAATTTTCTCACTGCTGAGATAAAATACATGACATGCAGAGTTAAAGGAGGAAATTTTTATTGTAATTCACAGTTTGTAGAGGTTTTAATGTGTAGTTGGCTAGCTCAAAGATCAGGTAACTTGGCAGAAGGGCATCACAGAGGAGAAACAGTTCATGGTTGGCAGAAGGCACCAAAGTAGCAAAGAAGCAATAAAAAAAAGCAGCAGCCTTCCTCTTTTTGTCCCATTATATCCATCCAGGCTACCCACCCTTTGGGTGATTCCCAAACACACACCCAAGGTGGATCTTCTCATTATCCACACCCAGAATATGCCAATCAATCAGTGGAGTGAGTTAGTAATCACATACCCTTAATTCCAGCATCACACACTTCATCCAATCAGCACACATTTAATCCCAGCATCACACACCCTAAATCCAGCCACCTCTGAAAAGCCCCACCTATTACCATGTCAGGGTTTGGTGGGACATCTAGACACAAACCATAATGTAGGCATGTACAATTCTCAAGTTCATTGACATATTTTAAATGTTGCTATATGCATTTTATTTCTATTTATTTAAGAGAAAATTGATCACTGAATCCTTTACCCCTCACCCACTGTTCATTGAGCTGGACTAAATTCCAAATCTCTTAAGAGTCAAATTTGATGATATGACTGACTTTTGACAAATGAGAAATGTTACAGTTTATTTCTAGATGTTCCAAAATCCTCAAAGATGGGGATTTGGGGAGGTAATTGCATTATTGGGCCATTATTCTCATCAGTGGATTATTTCACTCATAACTTTATAGCTAAATGTGATTTTGGGAGGTGAAACCTGGTCAGAGGAGGTGGGTCACTGGGGATGTGGCCTGGAAAGTTATATCTCCCTTCTTGCACTCTGCTTCTTGTTGCTATGATATAAGTAATCATTCTCTGCCATACCACCCTGTCATGGAGCTATCCAGCTGTGGGCTGAATCCTCTACAAACTGTGAGCCAAAATAAACCTCACCTCCCTTAATTTGTGGGTGTTGGTTATTGGGTCTCAGATGCAAGAAATTAACTAAGAAAAAGTAACTAAGAATATGCTTCCATTGGTCTAGCCCATTAAATATTACCTACACACCCTTACCATTTAAAACTTGTAACTTTCTTCTCTCACTTTGTTTTAATCCATAATCACCATGGAAAAGATTCTAAAGAGGTGGAGGAGGACAGAAACTCTGGTTGGAAAAAGTCTTGGTACTTGAATGGCAGTTATTTAGCACAGACTTTCCCCACACACCCACCACTCTGTTGAAATATAAATGGAAAATATAAAGTGTTAAGCCACTGAAGTGGTTGTTTGTCACAGTAGTTATTCTACTTTAGTATCAGTCTCTATGTCAGAACATCTGCTTTTGAACTTGTAGCCTATTCTTTGGAACTGGCTTCTTTTTTCATATTTCTTTTTATTTTTACATCCTTAATCATTGAATAGAGACACACTACCCCTGCCTGAGTCTTCATCTTTATGTTCATTCTCTCATTACACCCCTGCCTCACTTGCATATATCATTATTTTTTCAGCATTGCTCACTGTGTCCTGTAAGATACCTGCGCCCCATGCACACGGGATGATGATGATGACTGTAACACCTCCCATTGTGCACCAACCCCATGCTAATGTACTAGGCTAATTCCTTTAGATCTCACGATTTGGTGAAGAATTCCTAAGCATGGGCAGTCAACCCTGACAATCCCAGTTTGGAGATATAACCCTCTGCTGTAATTCACTGTCATCCTGTCCTCGCTTCTGGTGGACATATAGCCTGCTTACAAGATTTTGCTACTATAAATATAGGTATGCATGTACCAATATAATGATTCCTTTTAAGTTTTTCAGGAAAACACCTAAAAGTATAGCTCGGTGCAGTGGAATTTCTATTTTTTTATTTTTTGAGGTATCCTTGTACTGATTTCCATAAGGATTATATTAGTTTGTATTCCCATTAACGATGTAAAAGGGTTCCTTTTTCCTTGCAGCCTTATCAAAATTTATTGTTATTTGATTTATTGATGAGAACCTTATTTCCTAAAATAAGATGGATTCTCTGTGCTATTTAATGTGTATTTCTGTAATGCCCAGCAATGTTGAACATTGCCACTTTCTGAAGTAGTATTGAAAGTCCGCCTTTGTATCTTTACACGTATGATAAAAATTTTTGGAAAATGCTCCTGCCAGATGCTATGCAAAGGAAAGCAGGTTCATAAAAATATTATTGCGTGTCCTCATCAGCCTTTCTCACCAGATGTGTCATCGTGTGACTTCTCACACTTTTGCAAAGTCAAAATAGCCATAAAATGTAAATAATTTGAATCAATTCAGGACATGAGAGAGTCACAATACAACTGAAGACATTCACAAAAGACTTTCAGAACTCTTTCAGAAAATGGCAAGAATGTTGGGATAATTGAATTCAAAGAGAAGAGTAGTATTGTGAGTGTGATTAATGGCAACATGTTTGCTACTGTAATTTTTTTATAAATTTAAAAAATCACTAAATCTTACATCTTATAGTATAAGGTATTTTAGAAAAAGTGGAAAACATTTACCTTGACCTGCAGTTTATATTTAGTACCTTAATATAGAATAAACATTTCTATAAGACTAAATTTTAATTACAGTTCTCTTTAAAGGTTTGAGGCTGTTCCTGAAGATTTATGCACCTATAATAGCTCTGGCTCTTTGGCTTAATGACAATAAATCTCTCTAATGTTAAATCAATTTGGCACAAATCTTATTGAATCTAACCAGTATATCTTTGATATCAAACATTTTTTCATTTCTCCTGCTACTGCATGCGTTCACATTCTCATTTCTTTGCATTCTTTGCAATATTTTTAGATAAGACTTGCCTCTATTGTGCCACATAATTGACATGCTACATGAACATTTTCAATTGAGTTTTCTACTTTCCCACCAACTCAACATGTCTAAGCTCATTGTTTTTCCTCCTTCACCCTAGTGTCTGTTTTGCTCCTTTCTTCTCTTTGAAACCCAAATTTTGGTAAATAGCACTAATTATTCATGATCTCCCCAGTCAAAAATATGAGTCTTTGCTTGTCCTCCAAATGGGTCTGAAATCATTTTTCTGTTATTTATTCTCTTTCATTATGTAAATTTATTTTTTGCCTAAATTTATGAAAAAGTTCATTTATAATTACCTACAGAATTTGCCTCCCTACAACAGAACACTATTCATACTTACTGAGAATGATCTTAGTAATTTAAAAATCTTACTGTAGCCCTCTAACCCCAATACTTCCCCAAAGGTTAAAGTTCCAATTTCTTGAATCTGCATCACCTAATCACCAGGACCACATCATGCCACCCTCTCACTATCCTGTGTATTCTGAGTGTTTTAATGGTTGCAGCAAACAGAATTTGTTCTTGTGCTTGTACAGTCTCTTCTCTTTATATCTGCTTTCTGCTAACTTTAATCTGTTTTCCCAGAAACTTAGAGTATCAGTGGTCCACAATAGAATAGAATGTGACACCAAGTAATATGTTTCTTTTCACTTGAAGTACATTAGTAACTGCAGAAAGATCAAGACCCTGAAGCTATTATGTTGATTTAATCAATTGGTAGAAATTATTAAGATGCCAATTCACAATAATGACAATAATAATTCTTATAATTAATTAACAGTTGCTGAGATGTCTTTTTCTGAATCCAGGATTCAATTATTAAATAATTAGCTGATATTAACTATCATCAGTAAACACAACCATTGGTATTTGAGAATAAAATGAACAGATAACAAAAATGATGATTAAAATATATATCCAACATTTCCATTAGTCTGAATACATATAGGTAAAATAAATTTCCCCAAAATATCCGGTAAATACTTATTGTGCCCAAAGTTATAAATATAGATTTGTTTGGGGTCAGAGAAAAGATGAAAAAGAGAAAAGATGAAAAAGGGAAAATTCCTTAACATATACACATGAAGAGAATGCAGTTATCAGGCTAAGCTCCTCAATTTTCAATTAAGAGTGTATGTGTAAGTTGTGAACAGAATATACACTGAATGTTTAAATTTTAAAATTTTATTGAAATAAAAGACATAGTGCCATTAATCCCTCTCAAATTGTTCCCCATTGCTTAGAACACACTCAGCATTCCTGCCACTTTATGAAGCAGTGCTAGTAGTCCTCTTTCATGTCTTTGTACGATGTGGTAAAAAATATGATGAATGCTGCTGCTGAATGTACCAAAAGACAGCTTTTTAAAACCATTATACATATCCTCATCCAATTTATTCACTGGATCTGGCACTGTGCAACTTTTGGCCCTTTCCTAAAATTAAAATGACCATGAAAGAAAATGTTTTGAATTAATTCAGAACATTAAGGCAGTCAGAGAAATG
Organism: Fukomys damarensis; assembly: GCF_012274545.1. Taxonomy (NCBI): domain Eukaryota; kingdom Metazoa; phylum Chordata; class Mammalia; order Rodentia; family Bathyergidae; genus Fukomys; species Fukomys damarensis. The sequence continues at coordinate 56,503,437 of NW_022900926.1, read as the reverse complement.
CAAATAAAGGCCCAAAAGAAGCTTTCTTGAATTGCTTCAGAAAGAGGAAAGTACAATGAGATAAATGTATTTGAAGCTAAGGGAAAGATTTTGAATTGGATCAATGATAATGTCTTTTATTTTAATAATTTTTAAAGTAAACATTAACTGTAGTTTTCTGTCACACTGTATATATAGCTCACTCAACAAGTATTCAATGTCTTCCAGCAAGACAAAATGTAAGATGTATACACTTCACAGATACAGAGCTTTGTAAATTTGGCAGTAAGCTAGTTTATACATTGTTCAAGGATGAGGTTACTGATTATCCTGTCTCACCATGTCTGGGTGAGTTGAGCAGAGGTTCAATTTATTTCCCATGAACAGGAGGGAAAACAGTTCACCTGTTTGTAAAGAAAAGAATGGAGCAGAATGTACCCTGACTATATCACATTATATTTTAATCAAAACATTTTACACTGCTTATATGTTTATTCTTAACACCTATGATCTAGACATTTAGTATTTACACCCGGACATTTATTTATTTTTCCCGACACTTTATGACATTGTAAGTCAATGTGCACACTGGCTAACTTCCTAAGAAAGTAGTGTATAATCAGATCATGTTTTCACTTAGATGCCCACTGTAACATTATTCATACTGTGCCCTATTCTGTGCCACTAGTCTGTTGCCACAGCCTAGGTAATTTATAAGAACAGATACCCATTCTTAAAGTCTGGGGGGTTTTGAAGTCCATCATGAAGTGATTATCTACTGAGGACATTTTTCTATCTTGTAACTTGGCAAAAGACATAATATTGGTGAGAGAAAGGAAGAGACCAAACTCACAGCCTCAAGCCCTTTTATAATTGACCCATTCATGCTGAGGGGGCCCTCACAACCTAAGAACCTCCTCATACGCCACACCTCAAAGCCCTGATGTATCTGGGATTGATTTCCAACATATGTTTTAGGGAGGATACATTCTAATCTTAGTAGATGTTTAATGTTGACTTCCCAGAGATTTCAGTTGAAAAATCTTGTCATGTCACTTCTGATTTCCTACTGACTTGATTCCAAACACGACTTTTATAATGGCTTAAAAACTAATTGTTTAACTATCATTGTATATTGCATATAATCAACAACTGTTCAATCCAGGCCAAGGAAATAAAATAACATTACATACAGAGGAGAAGTGATGTTTTCCTAACATTGTACAAAGGCCAACAAAGAGATATTTAATTTTTCATCTAAAAACAAAATATATATTAAATATACAAGTGCAGCTTTTATTTATCTTCTTCTCTGTAGACTGTTGTATCCAAAACCTCTCCTATATAGGAATTTGTACAATAAAAGAGAAAATTAATTATCATCAATATTATAAACATAATAAATTTGATTACAAATGTCATGTAATTTAACATGTTCAGTATGCCTGAGTTTGCTATTTCACCCTGAATTCTCATCTGCTTAAGAGTTATATAGCCACCTCCTGCCTGAATAGGAGCCAATAGCAATAGACTAAGAGTTATCTCTTTTTGTTTGTCTTATCCTTGGTGCTAGTTTCTTCTCTGTTACCGAATCATTTGGAAAAAATAATGTCCAGATATTATGTAAATGAAGATTATCCTCTCCTCTCCTCTCCTTTTCTTTGACACAATGGGCAACTATAAGGGAAACTATTAAGGAGATACAGTGCTCTAAGAATTAAATATGTTTTCATTTCTCTCAGGAGAAAGCAGGATCCATTTTCTCTCTCTGGCACTGCCATGCCCATAAGGCTATTTATCACCATAAGCTGCTATCATTCCTATGACCTTTCTGCTTGGGGTAGGGGTGTCTAGCTGCTTACTTCGCTGCACCATTTTTTTTTAATTTGTAGGAAGATGTAGAAAACTACAGACAATATGTTTATTCTTTTCTGCTTTCAAGAGAATTGGAATAGAGAGATATCATGTGTGGCCCACTAGTTTCTGAGTTTCTGAGTTTCTGAGAAGAGAACAGACCAAGAGAGCAAAAAGACTACATGATGTGGTTTCTAATCTCTCCTTTTTCTTCTCAGATCATTAGGAATGGAAGGTCAGTCACTTCCCTTTCCTCCAGTCAGCTAATCAAAAATATTTCTTGAATAATTGCTTTATATGTCAAGCAAATATAGGTTCTGAGATCAGAGTGAATAGCAAAAGAAGAACCTGCCCTCTTGAATCTTACAGTCTCAGAGCATCTGGAGAGGCAAATTAGCTTGGTCTTTCCTGACTATTGAACAGTGAGTGACCTCAGGCTTCTAAGATCAGTTCTGATCAAGGAGATCAGAACCAGGGGTAGCACATAATTTTTTTTCATATAATCATGGTGTTTTGCTCTATATTTCTTATGCCAGAACACCTCTCTAGACAGCCCTAAAATAATTCAAAGGCACTTCTATTTTCAGTAGCGGTGCACAAATGATATTGAAATATCAAGTCATGACCTGGCTCTTCCATTCCAATTCACTCTCGTCAGTAAGGAGGTTCTGCACAATCAACAAAAATATACCGAGTGACACAAAAATACAAATCTAAATATCCACTGAAAAGAAATGCAAATTAACTTAACTACCACATTGTTTTCCTAGCAGGAGATCCTAGCCAATATGAAATTTTATGAGGTAATACAGGGCCCATAAAGTAGAAAATAAATGAATTCCTGAACAATGTGGCATAAATTCAATGTTATCTTTAAACATGAAAAAGAATTGTGTGGTATATACCCATCAGGATCTTAGATTTCTTTAACTGGTTATCATTAAAGCCCCACTGAAATGAAATTGAAAATTAATATATCTGGTTGTAAAAAATATGACCATTAAAGAAAGTTCATGCATGACACATTTATAGACTTGCCAAGTCTCTTGAATTCTGAATGTGAGACAGATGGTCACATGGTGAATCATTCTCCCCCATTAATGCTTTCTGCTGCTTCATTGATTTTTGATCTTCAGATGTCTCTAGTCTCATTCAGAATGCATGGTAAATGAAAATTCTCAATTGTCTGCACAAATTCTCAATTGTCTGCACATATATGTGTGTGTGTGTGTGTGTGTGTGTGTGTGTGTATATATATATACATATATATATCAGAAAAGGTAAAATATCTTATTGTACCTACAACAGAAAATTATATGAATTCTATAGGCCAAAATCAAATTAAAACCTTTCTAATTTTCTATGTCCCTCAGTGAAAAATTTTAATTTATATGTAAGAGTCAGAATATTTTTGAGTAAAATACACTTCAATCCTCATTTCATATTAAATTTCTTTTGTCACTCGAACTGAAGATTAGTCATATTAGTCAGGCTCCCACAAGGGGACTCAAAGCAAATCTTCATAGCCACATAGATAGTAGTGGCTCACTAGACCAATTCTTTCTTTTGGAAATTGGAGCCCTGGTTTAAGAAGTTCAGAGCTGGTAAAGGCACTGGATGACAAAGATCTAGATGTAGTGAGTGAGTGTGTGGATGGGGTGTCAGTGCAGATCCCAGAAGAAAGATTTCAGGAATGTCTCTGATAGAGGCACATGGCAAGTAATATAAACTTGATGAGACAGACTTCTTTTAGCTTTTGTCCTTAGCTTCTGAGAGATAATCTCTAATCTTTTGGAGGTCCTATGCCTTATATGAGTATGTTTTTTTTCCTGGGAGCCTTGGGTCATGCCAGGTAGTCCATCAAATAATGTATGTTATCAGCTGAATTTCTAAACTGGTTGGAGACTGACATCAGCCATATAGTCAAGTGTGCTGATATGATGGGACCACAATAAAAAAAATCATGACTCCAGAAGGAGGCCAAACTGAAGCCCCATGTGGGGAATTTTCTTGGACACCACCAAGCCTCTTCTTGTGGGTTGGTCTCATCAGTTTGAAAGAAACTATAGTGAAAGACTATACCAAAGCATAACTGTCAGTATAATCATTTTTTGTGTGAATTCTGTAAATACTTCTGGTGAATTAGGGAAAACAAGGTAATCTTTAGGACCACCCCCCATGGTTACAACTGGTATCATTATTGAAAGTGATCACATGGACTGTTTTCCAACACCAGGAGAGGGAAAAAGAAAATGACCAGTTTTACACACCTGCCAGGTATGTTGAGCAAGACATAGTTATGTGTAGGTTTTGATCTCTACATGAAACCAGGCTGCATATTCTTTTCTAGGTTCTTGTAAAGCTTTTACAGGCTAACTATCCACAGATTTTCCTGCAGTGAGTGTTTCTCCTTCTTGAATGTGACTAAGAAAAGATCTGAAAAAATCCTAACAGGACCATCATTATAATATGGGAAACAGAGTACATTTTCAATTTAGTTTACTTAATTCATACTTGTACATACACTGTATGAAATTCAGTGATTAGCAGGAGAGATTTGTTGTGGTCTATGAACTCTTTTAAGGAAATATGAGATAAGGGAAAGAAAACCAGTGTAAGATACCTGTGAACAATAACAATAAAACATGTTGCTGTGGAAATTTAGCTCTTTGGGTTTCTAAAGAAATTCTAAGACAGCTGGTTTTATAGGATGAGAAATGGCTTTTCCAATAGTTTATAGAATGCTCCTACTGCAGTTCCTCCCAATGCTTTGGGTATTACTTTTTACATGGATAATCTTACCAAAAATGATTGTAGTATGATTCATTTCCCTTATGATTTTGTTATTTTCCTCCAAGAAAAATATTGCTAATGTGATAAATGTATCCAAGTTGAGTTATCTGGTAGTTACTGGCTTAATACAAAAGTGCTCAGAGATAACATCTGTGTTTTACAGGGTCTCTTAAAAAGTGTTTCCACAAACCAGAGAAATCTTTGTCATGATAAGGCTTTAGGCAAGCTGAAAGTTGCAGGTGGTGGAGGATAGTTGTTGTTCTAGTAAAGCATTAGGTTTGTGTTTTATTCTGCCATCAGTGAATTGAGGCTGTAGAGTATTTAAGTATTTTGTGTATCCTCTTCTGGTTCTACAACATTGCATATAAGTTGTCACTGACAGTGATAATGATGTATTTTTCTTTCTAAGAAGAGACCATGTGTCTTAGCTACTTTTCTAGTTACTGAGACAAAATACCATATACCCAGAGTTACATGAAGAAAGGGTTATTGAGCACACACTCTATAGAGGTTGCAGTCCATAATCAGCTGGCTCCAAGGCAAAGTGGTACATGGCAGAGGAGCATCATAGAGGAAAAACAGTCCATAGCAGGCAGAATGTAGCAAAGCAACAAGGCATGACCACAGCTCTTTCTATCCCTTATATCTTATCCAGGCTATTTAGGACAAGTAACACTCACACCCTTAATCCTAGCTCCTTTGATCCTAGCATTGCACCATGAATCAATCTCAGAACCATATGCTCTTGTTGGGGCATGAGAGGATGAATGGCCAAAGTGCTGACCCCAAGTCCCAGAATGCTGATTCTCACCAGGACACAGGTGTCCTGAAGGCGATGTGCTGGAGCCAAGTCCCTCGACCTCAGAACCATTCCCTAATTCCTTCCTAGTTCTTGTTCCCAGTTTACACTCCCTTTTATTCATAAAATTATCTAGATGTCTGTCTTTAAACAGGGTGTATCTGTTCGTAGCTCCTTGTGGTTGACGTTTATCATACTCATGCCTCCTTGTGACTGTTGTTAATCATCAAAACACTGTGATCATGCTTTTGTGTGTGACCTTAAAACTGCTATAAAGACCCCGGGTAGGAAGTAAACTTTGCCATTAGCCATCAGATTTTGGTCATTCATTGTGTCTGCAGTCATCTCCCCGAGCCCCCTCCTCTGGAAGGAGACCCCAACACATTCTAGATCCAGCCACCTCTGAAAAGGTTCCACTCATGACAGCATGAGGCTTTGGGGGGATATCTAGGCACAAGCCATAACATCATGTATTCTGGTCGGCCTAAAATAATGACAATTTATGCCCTGCCCCAACATATTGATTAAGTAATTAATTAGTTATTTCTAACTCCCTAGCTCCTCTAAAGTGTCCTGGTTTGGATGATATAAAAGCAGACTTCATACCAAATGTACCAAATGCCTAGTTGATAGGAAACTTGTCCACTATTATTGTCCTAATAAGTGTGCAACAGAAAGCACAGGTGAGACCAGTCTGCTCAACCTTGTTCTAAGTTACAAGCCTAATGCTCTAGTACCTAACTCTGGCAATATAATTTCAGAATTGTTACCGTGTCTGAGTCATTTCATCTGACAGGTTTTTAAGATAAATAAATTCTGTGTCAAAAAATACAGTATTTTTAGGAAATGAATACAATATTTTTCTTCATTACTTGTTTATATCCTCAAACCTTTATCTCAGATAAAACTCAATCAAAAGGTAGCAAAAATTACCTAACTCTAATTTTATAGGTATACATTTCCCTCAACCCAGTGAAATTCTTTTTTTTTGAAACCCTCCTCCATCCTGGAGACTTCAGTATGCAGCTTTAGGTATCAAACAAATCTGCCATTGTGTATCATCAAACGGTATTTCCGCTAATAAATGAAGCTCTGCAGGCCCTGCAGCTGTGTTGTTTACTTTATAGCAAGCACAAAGATAATTTAGTTTTTTAGAAAAACTATAATTAGATTAGTGTTCTCTTTACTGAAGCATCTGTAGGAAAATGAGAGTGTGTTTCTTTGAATGAATGAGCAGTCACATTTTTTTTTATTCTTTCTGAACTTGTCCTCTGAGATAGCGAATTTAATTTTACATTCTAATACAACATGTAATATTCTAACTTTTTTCAGATAAAGGCTTGGTACCCCAAAAAGGAGATTGGGCTAAATTGAATCTCTTGATTCCAATTTTATGAACTGCTTTAAAATCTCTCTAGGGTGTAGGATTATGTTTCTGTTGAAGGATGGCTACATTAAGGTATGTATTTTCATATATATGCAAATATATTGGATGATTATCTATGACCTATCATTGACACAAGGAATATAATACAGTAGAATAATATACTTTTGTTAAGATTTTCTCTAGGTCTTTACTAAAAAGTTTTGGAAATGCTATTTAAAAGTAGAAAAGATTGCTTTCCAAAACAGTGACATTGTCAGTGTTAAAGACTAGTTCATCAAGATTTTATCTATAGAATGGTTCCCTACTGTCTATACAGCTATTAAATCACCCAGGAAATAAGGCATTACATATTGACCAAGCCCATTTCTTTCACTTTTGTATGGCAGGGTAACAAAAATATTTTCCTTTTTCTATGCTCTTTTCTTTCTTTCTCTTTCTTCCCTTTCTTTTTTCTTTTCTTCCTTTCTTTTCTTTTCTTTCTTCTTTCTTTCTTTCTTTCTTTCTTTCTTTCTTTCTTTCTTTCTTTCTTTCTTTTTCTTTCTTTCTTTCTTTCTTTCTTTCTTTCTTTCTTTTCTTTTTGGGTACCAGGGATCAAACTCAGGACCTTGCTCTTGCAAGGCTAGTGTGGTGCTACTGAGCTAAATCCTTGGCCCCCCTCTATGTTCTTTTAATCTTACTTAATGAAAGAAATGTATTTTTGGTACTATATATTTAACTAGAAACAAGGATTTTGCATAATAAAACAACTAACAATGTCTTAAAACATGTTATTATTACCTGTCATGGTTTGTTAGTCCATTGGGCTCAGCTAGATGATTCTTACTTGTACCTCTCAAGGAGTAAGAGTAACATGGTCACTAAGGCTGCAGTCATTTGGGGACTCAGCTGGGAGAGGCAACTGACTTAGTGCTTTACACATAGCTGGTTCTTCAGCTCATTTGGTTCAAAGAGCAGGGAACTAGCCAGTTCTCTTCTCTCTATGTATCCCTCTCCCTGTCTTCCTGTCTTCTTTCCTAAGACCCATACGCATAATTTGAGCTTCCTCAAACATGGGTGATGAGACCTCTTATGTAAGAGCTAGTTTCCCCAGAGCCAGTGTTCTAAAAGAGCAAGACAGATGCTGTGTGGTTTGTATTCTAACCTCAAGTCATTCTGCTGCTTTCCATCTGTTACACAGATTCAGTGTGAAAGGGACTACCCAGAAGTGTGACTGACAGAAAACTTGATACATTTAGATGTGATGAATGGGGAGAGTGCAAAATTTTTGGACATCCTATAAAAATGATGATTTTAAAATAAGTTCTGTCTTGATTTAAATTATATTTGCTATCAATTCCACAAACCTGTACATCTGCATAAGTTTTTTCAGTGCATGTATGTCTATATTTATTGCCTCAAATAAATGTAGTCATTTATTTAAAGTTTTATTATTTTTATTTCAAGTGTAATTTGTAACTATTTTCTGTTGTATCTCTTTATAAAGGATAATTTTATTTCAATAGCATTATCAGATGTTCATAGCCTCTGATAGAAAAAATAAATAATTTTAGGTACATAATTTATTTCTCTCATGGAAAAATTTATAATCAATCGTCCAAGCTATATGACATTTCACAAAAATAATTTTTGAGAAAATATGTCTATAATTCTGTTAAGATCTAACAAAGGAACATATCAATTTCTTAATAATAGCAGTGTGATCTATCAATTACCTTCATTTTTAGCCATGGTCATTAATATTCATGACAATAAAAGAGGATAAATTGTGTTCCAAAATCACATTTCAGGTATTAGAATACAAAATCTCCTTTTTATTAAAATATGCTGATTATACAAACATATTAGTTATAAACATATAAGTCAACATATTTTATCAAAGTATTTTCTATTAATTTACATATTAAAGTATATGAATCACACATATCTTATTCATTGTGATATTTCCTTATATTCATGTCATGTGCACTGATCATATTCAACCTACTTTTTTCACCCACTTGCACCAGACACCCTTCTATTATCTATAATAGCTACTATGGAATATCTACTTCTACTCAGTAAGTTCTTATTCAAATTTAATCTGAAAAATATTATCTAATGCAAAAGTAGCAATTCCAGTGAGCAGTTATCATTTTTAGAAAAAGAATGTACAAGCCTAAGAAACATTCATTTTCAAAAGCTTTTTTTGTTTTGTTTTCTTTTCTTTGAAACATTGTCTTTCTGTCTATATGAGTATGTTTAAAATGCGGGCATCACTATTTTATATTAATATCTTTCCAAAACAGCTAGCATTATAAAAACTGAAGATTTCCCTTTAAATAAAAAGTTAATGAATTTAAAACAACAATAAAACTGCACAAAATGTGAGAGCATATTTTCTCACAACTAAATCTTTCACAAAACAATTCTAATTGAGATTCATTGTTTTCAAAAAGATGTTATGACCAAGAAAAAGTTCATTTAAAGTATTTTTTGAAATGTCAGTATAGACAGTTTATCAAAAGTCTTTTAGATGCTGGCCATTAATTCAAAACAGGCTAATTTAGTAAAGCACCATATACAAAACGAAATTAAAATAGCTAGAAAATGAAATAGAAAAATAAGAGCTCAAATTATTTTTTTAAATAATAAAAGAAGAAAGAGACAGAATAACAATTCAAAATGAAATTTAAATAGAGCCATATAGAAGTGTCTTAAACAATTGTTTAAGTAAATATATATCCTTTTTCATAAAAATTATTTTTATGAAGTTCTGATAAAAAAGTAAAAGAAAATACTTATGAGCCAGTGTAATGCACAAAAAATAAATGCTGCATAAAAATGGAATCACAATTCATAAGGCAATTTTTAGCTGAAAAGCAATCATAGTGTTCTATATAAGATATATTAATCCAGGAAATATTATCACTTTATCTTTTATTCTGTGTTTGTATTGCAATATTCCAAAATCTTGTTAGCTTCTTTTGAAAGCTGATTTGTAGTGAGTGATAGCCTCAATGATTTTTCATATAAAATAAGGCCCCATATGTGGATGTACATATAAGATAACAATTCTATTTATTAAACATTTTTTCTGTTATATTCCTAAATTAATCTACAACAAAACCTCTGAACATTCTCTGCAGTAACACTGTTTTATATTTTACTAATAATTTCTTCTTTCTTCCTCCTCCTCCTCCTCCTCCTCCTCCTCCTTCTTCTTTTCTTCTTCTTCTTCTTCTTCTAGTAAAATGCAAAAGTAGGACTGGGCAGGATGGCAATGATGATGGCTGGGGTGTTGGTGTAATAATTCACAAATAAAAAACTTTATGAACTTGCTTTTAATAAAGGAAATGAATTAGTTTCATTATTATACTACATAATCCAGAAAGGCAATGAATATTCTTTATTTTAGTTCAAATGGAGAAGCTTATGTGAAATGCCATACTTTCCTGGTAGCAAATACATACCTGTAAGTGTGCCTTTTGTCTCAGCCTGTTTTTGGTTTGTGTGAGCCTCATATGACTCAGCCCAAACTCTAATTAAAGAGATGGACCCATGCCTGCTTAGGATTCCTGCTGATGCTTGTTATCTTCATAAACCCTCTGTGTAGAATTTATAACCAAGATCATTGATTCATGTTGGTGGCTTATCATCCTCATTCTTGATGAGTATGCTCTTGTCCTTTTAGGATTAATTCAGAATAAACTACTCAGGAACTCAATTTCGTTCTTGTACTACTTATCTTTTCGAAAATATTTCATGGGGTCAGAAAAGAATAGCCCAAAGTATGACACTTTGGCCTGCTAAGAACTTCAAATGGAAGGACTTTCACTGGAAGGTGTGATTTGTTTTGTTTTGTTGTGACAGGGTCTCTCTAAGTTGCCCAGGCTTGGCTCAAACTTCCTCAGCCCTTTGGAATATTGAGATTGCAGGTGAGTGCCACTACATCAAGTTTTCTTCTTTGTTTAATTATTGTAACTACCTTCCAGGCTATAGGACAACTAAAATTATCTTAGTCCAATTAAGCATATTTCAATAAAATATTGATTACTGTAAATTAATCTAGTCTACTTCATTATACTACAAAATCATTTTAAATAACTATTATTGGTTAATATAATGGCTTACAAATTGAAAATGCTAAATAAATTTTAAGTAAATACTTAGAGTAAATCCCCGACTTATGAAGAAGTTCTGTTCCAGGAAAACATTCATGAATCAGACTCATTAGTAAGTCAAACAAAGTGAGGCACACATTTTTTTACACAAATATATAATATAAAGCATAAAACACCATATACAGTAAAATGGTAAATAAACTATTTTTACTTTACAGTTACCTTAAAATGGTGGTACAGTACAGTAACAGTACAACTGACATTTAGGGGATTGCATGGAGTGAATTGACAAGAAGAGAGTTACTAACTGGAGGGGGGAAGATAGGGTAGAGATGGTGGAGCTGAAAGATCATCAGCAATAGGAGATGGAGGGTGATTTGGAATTTCACTAACATCTGGTGTTGATGACACAGCTTTGATGGATTTGATTTTGTCTGCCCTCTTGAAAAACCAGTCCAGTGATGTTTGAGAAGTAGCTCTTTTGTTCTCATCATAGATGACTTTGTAGCACTTGATAGTATTCTGAACAGCTGCTTCAATCATTCTGTATCATTCTACACTGGGGTCCTGTGCCTCAAAAACTAACAGTGCCTCTTCAGGTAAAGAAAATCTCCTTGCCAATTCCTGTGTTGTGAATCTCTTTGATTCTTCAGTTACATCTTCCTCTTGTCTCTCTTCATCTTTTTGCTGGGTCTCTAATTTCAGCTGGTCCTCATTAGTAACTTTCTTGTGTTGCATAGCAAGGAGTTCAATAGAGTTATCTTCTTGCAGATCTAGCTCCAGCTCCTTGCTAAGGGTCACTAAGTTGTTGAAGACCTCTTGGACTCCTCATTTATCTTCTCAGGTCCATGAACTTTATGAACAAATCAAGCAAATGTTCTTCCAAAACCCATTCATAGTGACAGCCAAAATCTCATACCAAGCAAAGTTGATGTTTTTATGACCTTGTAGATGTCATATGCCTTCCAAAATTGTCACAAGGTTGTTTCTATTTCATTAGTTGCCTAAACTGCCTGACAAAAAGTGTGACATAAATATTTTTTGAAGGACAAAATGACTCCTTGGTCCACAGTTTGGATCAACACCATAATATTCAGTAGCAGATGCACTACTTTGACATTGAGATGAAAGACATTCAAGCAGCAAAAGAATGTTGAATAGGATATCTTTTTCCAAACAATATCCCCCACTTTCTCTCTCTCTCTCTCTCTCTCTCTCTCTCTCTCTCTCTCTATCTCTCTCTCTCTCTCTCTCTCTCGGATAAAGTAATAGAAATATCAGTCCTAGAAAATTACCTCTGTAACCCATGCTTTGGAGTTACTCTTTCACAGAACAGGTAGAAAGTCCTTGGCCATGTCTTTGTTTTTAATTCATTCATTCATTCATTTTCACTAAGTGTATTGGTACTTTTTAAGTATACAGTACACTTACATTTATCATTGGCATCTTGTACCTTTAAATGACAGGTCTTGGTTCTGTTTTTTTCCCTGTACCTTAGCCATGTCCTTAAGGGCTCTTGAGTTCTCTGAATGGTAAACTAAAGGAGGCTTAGTTTCATATTACTGGAAGAATTGCCCCCAAACAACAGAAGTCTGTCCTTTGATGCCTTGAAGCCTAGAATAAAGTTTTTCCTCTTTATTGGTATAGTTGCATACTAGCACACTTTTCCAGTACAGTCCTGTATCATTGTGTTAAAAAAACTGGTGGAGTAAAAAATACCTTCTTGAATAATGTCTCTAAGTGTTGCTGGAACATCCTAGGCAACTATGGTATCTGTACTGGCAACCTCACCACTTACTTTCATATTGTGAATGTTGGCTCTAGACTTAAACCCTCTACAGCTGGCAGTATCAGATGCACACGCTTCACCCCATTTTTTCTTCAAGTCTTCAAACAGACTTTCAGATTTTTCTTGAATAAAAATTAAGCTGAGTGGGACTCAACACAGGATGCTGATCCTGCATCCATACACTGAGAAAGTTCTCCATCTCCTTTATCATTTTAATAGGTGTGTTGGATATTATTGTTGACTTTATTGGCCAACAAGACTTCACATGTTCCATAATCTTGTTCTTGTTCCTTAGAACTGTTCCAATAATGGAGTGATTCATGTTGTAAGAATGAGTGATAGCTACCATCTTTTTGCCTTGGTGCAATCTCTCATTTATTTTCAATTATTTCAATGGCTATTGCTTTATGCTTCCTAGAAGTCCCCTCGACAACACCACTGCTTTTCTTCTTGCTTCTGGTCATCCTGGGCTCTGAGTGATCACTGTACTACTGTACACTATCATACTGTACAGCAAGCACAGAGCTGCACAACTGAGTCAATGTCTGGCAGATATGTGAGGTACTTTTGTGGTTTGTTTGCATCTTTGAAGGTTGACAATGTCAGATCCATTCATATTTGTGAAAGTTCACAACATAAATGTTCATAAGTTGGAGGCTTACTGTATATTTTAATTTAGTCTATTTCATTAGAATATGAAATTATTCTAAATAACATGTCTGCTAATGCCTTACAAATGAAAAATGTTAAATAGATGTTGAGCAAATAATTACATTTTAAAATTAAATAATTCTGTATTAAGCTTAATTTTACAACCTTTAAAGTCCTTTATACCATAAAAAGCTGGATCTCAATATCCACAGATTCCAAATCCTTGGATTTAATCAACTATGGATCAAATATTTTAGGAAAATAATTTCTGTATGTATGTTCCATACATGGGTTTTCCTTTTTGTCATCATTCCCTAAGTAATGCAAGGCTCCAACTACTTATGAAGCATTTACATCATAGTAGTTATTATAAATATTCTCCAAATGATTTAACATATACAGAAGGATGCACATAGAATATACAAAAAATACTATCGATTGTATATAATGGATTTGAGCATCCATGGACTTTATTATCTGTGGAGGGCCATAGAACCCAAGGCCTGAGAATAATGGGGGAGAGGCTCTCACTTCCCAGAAAGTTCCTTTTTTATTTATCTAGGATTTCATATATGCATTTGTATTAATTTTTCATAGTTATAGATCACAGTAGTTTATATGCAAATTATCTTACTATAGAAATAAAATATGCATAATGAAGAAAGTTGATGTGCAAGGGAGAGATCAAATGGTGAGACAGAAACCAGCAACCTGGAAGGGCTAGTCTTACTCTTGTTATTACAACCTTTTCACAAAAACTAACCAGGAGAGCTACTTTAGTATCTTCCAAGAGCGATACCCACTGACCTAATCACCTCCCAACAAGATCTACCTTGAATGTTCTACCACCTCCCAACATATTTATGTCAGGCAACAAGCTCCTATTACAAGAACCTTGAGAGACAAACAAACTGAAACCATTTCAATTTTGTTACCTGTTAGTATGTCATAGGACACTGGTTCCAGAGGGGTTCAGCTCTGTACCTGAAAGAAGGAATGCTACACAGATAGTCTGGGTTTTCTGCAGTTTGTATTACCCTTAGGTCCCACCCTTCTGTCAATTTTCTATGCAAAAATCAAGCATGAAAATAGTTTTTTTTTCCCTTTGGGCCTTGAGTCTTCCTTTCTGAAGGTTCCTGTGAAGCACAGAGCTTTAAGTAAATAAATGTTTTTCTTTTATTAATTGGTCTTGTGATATATGTGTCAGCTCTAGCCCTTATGATAAGTAAGGAAAGGTGACAACCTTTGTATAGCTATAGTTACTTTTAAAGTTTTGCTCTGGGGAATAATATGCTATGAAAGAATTCTTTTGCTAACATTCTGATGATTTCTTTAGGAAACAGCCTCAAAAGTGGACTTACACAGTAGGTCCATCTGAATACCTTTGTCACATATTGTCAAAGCTTTTCTTATAAAGGGAAGACAGGTACACTGTCCTCACCATGGCAGTAGTAGAATCCTTTTCATGGCACATCTCAGCACTGCTGGCAACTAGTCAGCATCATTCCCTTCTGTGTCTAAGAGCCAGCTAAACTAGATATCCACAGTAACTCAATAAGTATTGGAAGAGAATATAAACATTTAAATCCTTAGAATAAAAGACTCACATTGTTAGTTTTTTTGCAAAACACCTATGGATAATTAATAAATGTATAGTAAGCAAAGGTGAAAATGTGTAGCTGCTGCTGTCATAGTGTTGCAGAAGGAACTGGTACATTACACATAGAGATGCAAAAGTGGATTAAAAAAAAGTTTACTTTGCTAGCAATGGGTTGGCCTGCATCAAAGGCTGTGCCAAATGACCAACCCTAGGCTGGGTGACAATCTATCTTTTATAGGAGTCTTAAAATCATGACCTTATTTTAGGTGATAAGACATTCTAGTTCCCACAGTTCCTTTCACAAATCATGGTCACAAGACAGTAAAATGTTAACCCAAATGTTACATTCTTTTTCAGGATGTTTATCTTTAGCTATTCCAGCCCACAAGAGTAGGTCAGAGATAAGAAAGCAGGACTGGTGACATTCCTTTCACCTTAACTTTCTTATGTCAGACTATTTACAAAATTCTATCAATAGGAAAAGTAATCTTATGTTTATGTCACTTTAATTTTAGTTCATACTTTTATATTATTAGTTTTATCTTCTTTGTTGACTTTTTCTGCATTGTTTCTTTTGTGAATTATCTACTCAAGCATTTTAGTTCATATTCATACCAAGCTATTCACTTGGGAAAGTTAATTATGGTCAGTTTTCCTTTCTGTGAGTTCTAAAACCACGGACTTACTCAAAAAAGGATGAAACATCTGCATCTCTCGAATGACCAGTAATGTTGAACATTTTTTCACATATTTACTTGCTGCTTTTACTTCTGTGTCTGAGAAATGTCTGTTCATTTCAGATGCCCATTTTTGAATCAGGTCTTCATATTGGGGGGGGTGATTGTTTTGAGTTCTTTATATATTCTAGATAATAGTTCTTTGTCTGAGGAGCTGGTGAAAAATTTTTCCCACATTGTAGGTTGTCTCTTAGTTCTGTTGTTGGTTTATTTTGCAGTGCAGAAGCTTTTTAGTAAAATGAGATCCCAGATGTTGATTCTTTCTTCTAGTTCCCGTGCTACTGAGGATTTGTCCATAAAGCCTTTTCTTATGCCAATGTCTTCAAGAGTTCTGCCTAACTTATCTTCCAGAAAGTTTAGTGTTTCTTTTTTAATATTTAGATCTTTAATCCACTTGGATTTTAGTTTAGTGCATGGTGAAAGATAAAGGTCTAGTTTTAATCTTTTGCAGGTTAAGATCCAGTTTTTCCAACATCATTTATTAAAGAGGCTATCTTTCCTCCAGTGAGGATGATCAGTTCCTTTGTCAAAGATGAGGTAGCAGAGTACATCTGGAGTTGTTTTTGTGTCTTCCAATCTGTTCCAATGATCCTCAGGTCTGTTACTTTGCCAGTACTATGCTGTTTTTATCACAGTGGCTTTGTCATATAGTTTCAAATTGGGAAGTGTTATACCTGCTGCCATGTGTCTGTTGTCTGGGATGGCTTTTGCTATTCTAGGTCTCTTGTTGTTCCAAATAAATTTTTGGATTATTTTTTCTAGTTTTGTGAAATATAGTGTTGGAATTTCAATTGGCATTGCATTGAATCTGTGTAGTGGTTTTGGTACTATGGCCATTTTCACTATGTTGATTCTTCCTGCCCAGGAGCAGGGGATATCTTTCCATTTTTTAAAATCCTCTTCAATCTCTTTTTTTCAGAGTGCTGTAGTTTTCAGAGTGCTGTAGGGTAGAGGTCTTTTGCTTCTTTTGTTAAGTTGATTCCTGGATACTTCATTTTTTTGGATGCTACTGTGAAAAGAATTGTTTCACTAATTTCTCTGTGAGTCTGTTATTTGTGTACAACAAGGCTAAGAATGGATGCTATAAAGAAATCACACAATAACAAACGTTGGCAGGCTTGGGGGGAGAAAGGAACCTTTCTCCATTGTTGGTGGGAGTGCAGACTAGTGCAACCACTATGGAAATCAATATGGAGATACCTCAAAGAGCTAGGACTAGAGGTTCCATTTGACCCAGCCAGCCCTCTGCTGGGTATCTTTCCAAAAGAATTAAAAGAATCATATCACAGTGATATATGCACACCTATTTTTATAGTGGCACAGTTTGTAATAGCTAAAACTTGGAAACAACCCATTTGCCCATCAGCTGGAAATTGGATAAAGAAGATGTGGTTTTTTTTATAAAATGGAATTCTACTCAGCCATAAAGAATGAGAAATTAGATTCAGTCATAGGAAAATGGATACATATTGAGGATATACTCCTAAGCGAAATAAATAAGTCACACATGTATAAATACCAAATAGTTTCTCTGGTGTGAAAAACTATAATAGTACATAAGATCCTAATGAGATAATTGGCAATGTGAAATAGGAAGGAAGGGGCTAAAGGTGTAGGGAAAGTGGGAAGGGTAGGGGAAAGGTGATAAGGGAAAAGAAAACAATGGGAGAAAATGAAAAAATGGAAATAAAGGGTTAATAAATGGGGAGGGGTGGACGGCATGAAGGGAGGGCAGGGACAAGGGGAAAAAATGAGAACCAAGACCTCTCATATAAATGCACAAGATCCAAATAATAACTAAATGTATTGTATACCTAAAATGTACCAACAAACTCAATTTTTTAAAAAAGGATAAAACATATTTGAAAAAAATTCATCTATACTGAACATATACACTTTTTCTTATCATTAATCCCTAAACAATAGGATAAAACAGTATAACAACTAATCACATAGTAATCACATTATAGTATATTTACATAATAATTACATTATATTAGTTACTATAAGTAAATTAGAGATGATTTAAAGTATGCAAGAATATATGTGCAATTTATGTGGAAATACTTTGCCATTTTATTTAAAAGATCCAAGATCTGAGAATTTTAGTATCTGCAGAGCTCCTGAAATGAATGCCATGCAAATATGAGAGGGTGATGAATTCTGTATCTCAATGGAGATTAAAACTATACCCACCACAAAAGAATGTTGTGATAAACAAATAGGCTAATTCATACAAGCTTTAAGCACAGGATCTTAAATAATAACTGCTAACTATGTAAATATTAGCTTTACTATTACTATTAATGTTGCTATTTCTGTTGCTTAGCTAGAACTTTCCCACACCAAGATCAATTAAAAATTAATCTCTATATTTTTTCTGTTTATAATTTATCCAACCTTTCTATATTCACAACTCCCTTAGTGTTTTAGTAATGTTTTCTGTGTGTCCCTAGGCCAAAAGAAATACCTATTATTAATGTTTAGGAAGTAATGATGTCTGAACAGTTTAGTAAGTGTTTGTATCCTACTGGCAATGTAGTAGCTGTTTTTTCTTCATTAAATTCTCATGCAATGCAAATATTATTTCATTCTTATAAAATTGTAATTATCAATGGGGTATATTTTGCTACTAGGTACAGCACAGCTTCTCATATACTAGAGTTAGATTGGATTCTACCATCTCTTGCAAAATTGAATTTCACATTGTTTGCTCCTATTACAATTATTGCAGTATAATATATGTCAGCAAATGTTACTCAGTCTAAGAGAAGACTGTGATTTTACCTAAAGTTAGCAGTTTGTGCTGTGTCAAAGTCAATGTTTGAATATTGCTACTCAACTTGATGTTGAATACTTTTCTATTTCATTTACAGTATGCAATATCTCATGGTGCCCTTCTGAGTTGACTATCATGCTCTATGTTTCCCTGAGGCAATGTTTGTGAACCTCAGGTTACTTTGTTATTATACAAGCTTTTGTCTTCTGCTCTTTGCCTGCATTCCCTCCTCATCCTCTTCCTTCTTCTGGTAAAAGAACCAGAAGTGTACTCAATTTGTTCTCTTCTCCACATGTCATTCTTCAATGTTATTATTTTTTTGGGGGGTGAGGTGCAGTTGAGACAGGGTGGCAACTATGTAGTTCAGGCTGGATTTGAATTCACTATGTACCTTGTCCTGGCCTTGATTTCTTGGCAATTGTCCTGCCTCATCCTGCCTAGTGCCAGGATAACAGGCATGCAATACCATAACCAGATATCTTTAATCTATTCTTAATATAAATCCAATAATTTAGAATACATTTCCCCTTAATACAAAAATTTACCAACACTATAAAAAATGTTTGCTTTCTTTTGATGTATAATATTTTTTTTACCACATGTCAAAATAACATGTAGACTATGTGAATCAGAATCAGCCTGAGTGTCTGTAAATAATACCAGGCTTAGTCAAAATATCTGTAGACAGGGCCACAGTGTCTGGTATAAAAAGTAAAATGATAGGTGACCTTTAGGGCACCTAGGCTTCAGAATGATGTTCCTAGGTTCTTTTGCTCTATTATCCATTCTAGTTTACTAACCTTTGGTTAGATTTTAAATTGATGTTAATTGGTGTGACTGCATAATGTGTTACCCTCTTAGAAAACACTATTACAGTAACTTATTTTTCAAAAAGTGCCTATATGTATGTGTAATTTATTTATTTCTTCTCTCAACTCAAAAATGATCATAGATTTCTTTACAAAGAATATAGATATTTCTGTTGAGAAATTTAATTCTAAATATTTGATATTTAATATGTTAATACAATGTTTAATTGTTATTGCAAATAAATACAAAATGTTTATATTTATGCATCTTCATTGGGAAATTGATTTGACATTTTTAGTTTTGTAACCACAATCTTTTTAAAAAATAATATTTCGTTTTCATTCAAATGTGCATAATTCTTTATTTCTCTTTTATGTGCCATTTCTGAAGGGAACTTTAAAAATGAGATAATTGTCTTGAATTTTATCCTGAGTTCAAATTCCAGTCCCATCATTTCTCAGCTGTGTGATTCTGAATGGCTTGCTCTATTTCTCCAGGACTCAATTATCTTATCCATAAAATAAGAAAAATATCCTTGGATGGTTGTTTGAGTAAAGTGATTTCACATATGTAAAATGCTTAGAATACGTATGGCCTATTTGAATGCTCTATGAATTTTATCTTTCACAGGCATCATTATAGTTATTGTTGTATTAGGTGCACTGAAGTAAAGCTTCATAAGGATGAAATTATTTTAAGAAATCATTGAATTTAGCAGTTATTTTTTTGTTTAGACTTCTGTTATCTTTGTTGGTACTATCACTCTAGCACTTTACTTTTGAAATTTCATAGGTTTTAATAGCAAAGCTTTGTTAGTTTCATAAGACAGCTACTGATTTGCTATTGTTTTTTATCCTCTGGTGAAAGCTGTAATATAGTAATTATTTCAATTTTGAGACAATTGACAAGCAAAACAATTTAACCCTGAAATTTTTTTCCAACAATGACTTATATATAATTTTGTGTTGATAGGGACAAGGAGAAAAAATGAGAACCAAGACCTGTCATGTAAAGGTACAGTATCCCAGTGATGAATGTAACTGTACTGTATACCTAAAATGTACCAATAAACTCAATGAGAGAATGAATAAATAAATAAATAAATAAATAAAACTGTGTAACTTTTTAAACTAACCTTTTTTATATTTTAAATAAATCATTATCTTCTATTTTATTCCATTAGAGCTGTACATATTATTTATACATATTTATTATTTTTAATATTTGTTATTATGTAAGTCCAATACATTTAATTTATCCTGCTGTTCTTGTAAGAGAGAAGAAGGTACTAATCCTACACTCCACTTCAAGCTATAAGAAGGACTTCAAAGATATCACTCAGAAAGCATCTTCTATCCCTCAAAAACTGGGAAACATATTTCATTAATGTCTAATTTAAACCTAGGAAATTTCACAGGTGAGCATCTGCTTTATGGACAAGGAAGGGATCTATAAGGAGAAAGGAATATATTGGAAAAACACTGTTTTTGTCATTGCTGTAAATGCAGAAATTTTATTTCTCATGGCTTATATGTAGGCCATGTGGGTTGAAACCAGCTGTGTCCATTTTAAAAGAGACCTCTCAGAGAGGCTTCTTGACAAAGTTGAGACAACTCAATAGACAGCAAAATGCCCTGCATGTACAAACCGGCAGTGTACTGTCAGCAGTAGAGGGCTGATGAATATATTTTCATTTATCTCCAAGAAAACAAGTATATTTTCATTTATCTCTGAGGAAAAATATACATATGCCATATTCATAGATAAGTTTAATATGGATTCTATTGGATAAAAAAATGTATAGGAGTCATTCCAAATAATCATGAAATATGCAATATTTCTAAAAAGGTACAAAATATTACAAATATTCCATCTAACTAGAGAATAATCTGACATCCTTTCTTTCACTAAATTTTCCATAAATTTTAAAATTCTTAACCAATTTATAATTGCAATGAATAAATTAGTGATCTGACATGAATATTGATTGAAATATTGGTCTATGCTGGTAAGTAGGACAAGTACATGTGTGGAAGCTTCGCTTCATAATGACATGAACAGATATTTTGCTGATTGAATGATAGATTTTGAGTCCTGGAAAAAGAGTGTCTGCATATACGTGCGTGCATGCATGTGTGTGTGTGTCTGTGTGTGTGTGTGTCATTCACAGTATAATGATTAATTACCCAATACATTTTGACCTACAAAGAATTATTGAAAAAATATTATGAAAGAGTAAATTAAAAAATCATTCCAGATTGTGACAATTTGCTATCAATGCCCCTTCAAATACTCTCCCTCAGTTTGAACACAAAATGTTCATTCTATCATTCTTCCCACTTTCTAAGGCACTTCCAGAAGTTCTTTTGTGTCTTTATGAAGTGTGATAAAAAATATGGTGACTGCTGCTGCCAAATATCATCCAACAGGAAAGGCATTCTTGTAAAAATATTATGTCTTCATCCATTATATCCATAGGATCTGGTGCTGTGTGACTTCTGGCTCTTCCTCAAAGTATTTGAGTCAGTTCAGGACATTGAGGCAACCATGACATTACAACTGAAGATATAAAAGATGATTTCCACCCAGATCTGCTTCAGAAATGGATGAGAAAAGATGGTGGGGGGATTTGGAGAGAAAAATAATAATAAGTAATAATTTTCTTAATGACTGTGTTGATCAGCTTTTTCTTCACTGAGACAAAATAGTTTACAGTCATAATTAAACCACTTACCTGTCCAAATACAGGAAGACCAAAACTTGAATATTTGTGTTAATTTTTATAATATAACAGGAAACATAAAAAAGACAATTTTATCAAATTTATTCAGTATAAGAATGGACTGGTTGAAATATCACCTGCCCAAGTAACGCTTGGCATAGTCAGTGTATAAATAAGTACACTGTCTATGTGATTCTTGGAGTAAACAGTTAAGTGGTAAAAGACACAAAGGTTTAATTGGCTCACATTTTCAATCCATGATCATCTGGCTCCGAGGCACAGTGGTCATAGTGAAAAAGTATGGCAGAGCAAAGCTGCTCTGTTCATAGTGGGAAATAGAGAGGGGGAAGAGTGGCCTAGTGGCATAGACCAGGGAGCAGACCTGAACTCTCAAGGTTATGTCTACATGACTCACCCAGACACACCTGGAAGTGTGCCTGCCAATCCCTGGGATCACAACACCAAGCAAGTTGAACCTTCATCCAAATCTCAACAAGTATATATTGTATTTTTCTGTCACAATAAATATGTTATCAATATTTTCTCTATATTTTTCTAGTGTATATACAACCAAACAAACAATAAATAATGCCTTTTTTGCAGTATTTTCCAATTTTCTTTTTCTGTATATTGGTTTCAAACTTGCAACCTTTCTTTTTCAGCTACTTGAAGAGCTAGGATTACAAATGCATGTCACCATGTCCAGTATTTACCAATTTTGATGGTAGATTTACTTCTACCACTACGAATTTGAGACTGCTAATGTGATACTTCTGAATGCAGAGTTTTGAAACATTTATATTGGTCAGTTGGTCATTATTATGTAGTCAGTCCTCATCATTCACAGATTCTGTATTTTTAAATTAGCCTACTCATTAAATGTGTATATGTAACTCAACAAGAATGCTTAGACCCCTTCCATTGTCACTGAGTGACATGTTCAGAGGGGCCAAAAATCTGAGTTGTATAATCTGCATAATACTAGAATATGAAGTCAATGATTTCTTATTTTGGTTCTCATACAATAAATGAGCATCTCTCTGGTGTCATATTTTTTAAACTTTTGTTGATTATTTCACTGTTCAAACTGGTTCCCCAAAATAATCCTGAAATTCTGTCTTATGTTTCTGCCATGAGCTTATGGAAAAAATATTTGATATGCCTTATGGAAACATATATGTGATAGATAGTTTCTATCACACATGATTTATAATGCTGTTGACCATGAGTTCAATGTAAATGAATCGACGATATACATTAAGTGCATGTGTTTAAACCAATTCTCACATAAAACAAGGTTGCATATTGATTAGTTCATGAAGAGGTTTAGACCAGAACCTCCCAGACACTTAATTCTGTATTTCTCCTAACAGGACTGGTTCAAATATTTATTGTTCATTCTGACTTTACAGAATATCAATACTATGAATAATGAGACTCTAATATATAATATTTTATCATACAGATAAAAATACATACTTTCAAGATATTAAATAATAGGAAAATGTAGTGAGATTCTTGAAAAATAATTGAAATTAATTTCTTATTTTTAGTTTAAAATAACTAACAATAAGGTTATAGTGTTTATTTTTTATTAATGCTTTCTCGTTCTTATATTTGGAGAGAATTGTACCTTTCTGAGCCTGTGTGCTCCTGCTCTTGTACACCACTAAGGCATCCAACTTTGGAAGGATTTCTGCTTAGATCATAAGGTAGATTTTAGAAAAAAACAACAGTGGCAACAAAAATTGTGTGTGTAAATATAAATGTTGGATGATCAGAAATTGCCTTATTGAGAAGACAGTTTTTGAATTAGACCTGAAAGAAATGAGTTAACTCATTCTATGGACTTCAGGGAAAATGTCCATATGTTGGGAATATTGAATGCTAGAAATGTGCCAAGAGGCATAACTGATGTCTCTGAGGAGACCAGAAATGGTAGTAGTGCAGTAAGTAACATGTTTAACAATAGGTGAAGACAGTGTTTAAAGAGAGACAGAAAATGTTGAACTTTATAGATCACTGTAAGACTTTTGCTTTTATTCTGAGATGTGGAGAGCAGTTAAGAATGTTAACAGAGGATAATGACACCTAACTTCATTCCCCAATTATAGTCTCTGTTGTGTGGTCAGGCAAATATAAAATTTGGGAGACCTATTGAATTGCTATTTCTATTTTTCAGGTAAGAAATAATATGACTTTTTAAAGACTGGTAGTAGTGCTAATAGAAAGAAGTAATCAGAATGTAGATATGAAGATAAAACTTTTAAGATTACTAGAATGAATGTGGTGTATGAGAATTAAAAATAATATAGAATGATGCTTTCTTAGTCTGAACAGCTAGAAAATAGAAGATATTTTTGAAAACATTCAGATATGAGAAGGGTGATGACAGAAACCTGGTTTAAATTATATTGAATCTGAGATTCCTGTAAGACACTTTTGCATATGTAAAGTTGGCTTTGGATGTATGAGTCGTACTTAGAGGAGGATTTTCAAGCAAGCTTTGGAATCATCAGCATATAGTTTGGTAAAATCATCTAGGAAATAAGAGGCAATTAGAAAGGCAAAGAATACTGGAGTCCTTATACATTTAGAGGTTAAGAAAATGAAACTAGCTGAAAAAGCTAAAGTGTAACAAGAGATGGAAATTGTCAACAAAATTGATGAACTTTATTACTGATCCTGATTGAAAACTGACCATTGCACTTAGAAATTTGGGATTTCATTGCTTAAAGCATTTTTTAGACATGTTGCAGTAGATGAAAATGTTTTGAAATGGATTTAAGAAAGTATAGGAAGAGGGATATTGGAGATAGAGTTAGACATGTTGCAGTAGATGAAAATGTTTTGAAATGGATTTAAGAAACTATAGGAAGAGAGATATTGGAGATAGAGCTGTAAATGTGGAAAATACTTTCCAATATTTTTTATTTGTTAAATTTATTGGTACATTTTAGATACACATTAAAATCTCATTCATCATTGGGAATGTGCACCTTTACATGATCTATCTTGGTTCTTGCTTTTTCCCATTCCCCTTCCCTCCCCTCCACACCTCCACTCTTTCCTACTTACAAAGATTTTGTTTCCATTTTTTTCTTCTCTCATTTTTTTCCTTTCCCTTCTTTCCTTTGCCCCACCCTTCCCTAGTTTCCCTTACCCTTTGAATATTTTCTTCCTTTTCTATCACAGAGTCACATGGGATCAGTGAGATTCTTTTGTTTGTTTGGTTGGTTGGTTGGTTTGGTTTTGTTTGAGACAGGGTCTCACTGTGCAGTTGAGACTAACCTGGAACTCACTTTGTAGCCCAGGCTGGTCTCGAACTCACAGCAATCCTCCTGCCTCAGCCTCCCCAGTACTAGCATTACAGGCATGCTCCACCAGGCTATTTGTTTCACTCAATTCTTTATTTGAAGGAAGAAGGACCTGAAATCCTTTTACTTGATGATCCATTTAAAAATAAAATACCCATCAATACCATCATGTTCTCCATACATCAGATATTTAGCTACAAGGATGGTGGGGGAATTTGAGAGAAAAATAATATGTCTTTATTGTAATAATTTTCTTAATGACTGTATCAATTAGCTTTTCCTTCACTGAGACAAAATAGTTGACAGTCATAATTCAACCACTTACCAGTCCAAATACAGGATGACCAAAAATTGAATATTTAGTATTTAGTTTAGTGTTTTTTCTACTGAGCTTTGGTCTTACTATGGCCCAATTATTTCCTATCTTTCTATTCTTCCTTTGAAATGGGAATATGTAAACTCTTTTTTTCAAGAGTTCATAGTTAAAAGTTAGCTGTGAGTATCAGAGGAGACATTGACTTGGACATTTTAGTACTACTAGGACTAGTGAGACTTTGTGGAAGGGATTATTTCATTTTGATTGTACATAGCATATTTTTACCTTGTTAGGAAGAATTACAACCTTCTGTTTATTTAGAGATTAAACATGCATTAAGGTGATATATGTGAGTTCCAAATTGACAAGAGGTGAAATGTAGTGGTTAAACTTAACTGCATTAACTGGATTGGCTTGAGAGTCACTTACATGATTAGTAAAGCTTACTTCTGAATGTATCTGTTGAGTCATGGAAGTATCACCTTGGGTGCTGTATCTGGTTCCTCACCTCCTGCACTCTGGTTTTGTTCTACTCTAATTCCCAACCCCAATGAATTAAACTTCTTTGCTCAACCTTAGTATTCTGCCATTGTGTTTCTTTTGTTTGAGCTAGCTAACCATGGACTGAATTCTCTGAAATCATGAGTCACCTTAAAACTTTTCTTATTTAAGCTATGGTTGTTAGGTATCATGTTCCATTGTTGGGAAAGCTGGTATATTTTACTAAAAAGAGTATAATTTAATTTACATTTATGAACTTAACCTTCATACTTTTCTTTGATAATAAAAAATAAAATTACATTTGTTGTAATGTATATGATTGAAATATATTTATTTTGTAGCTTATGTTATATATTAGGGCTATATCCATTGTGTTTCATTTACACATTTCTTCATCGGTCAACTGGATAACATATTTCTTGATTTTTACCACCTTGGTGGTTATGTTTAGGTTTGTGAATAACTCTAACAAAACTTTATAGACTCATTAATGAGATTAATATGGCATTTTGGGAAGCTTCTAAGTAAGGGAAGAAAAATATTGCACTTCCATTGTTTCCTCAAAAAATACATATTTCTTTCCTTCCTAAAATCTGGTACTTTTGCCTTTTAAAACTTTGTACAAAATTTTTTTTGTTAGTACACATTTGCAGTTCATTCCATTTATAATCACCTTGGGGAGTGGTTACATTTACATACCATAGAGCCTGGGCCCCGATCCACTGCGGGAAGGAGAGCCATGCCTGCTCCCGACCCAGCCGCCATTGCTCAAGCACTGGGAGGTAGGCTGGGCCCCGATTCACCACGGGAAGGAGAGCCATGCTTGCTCCTGACCCAGCTGCCATCACTCAAGTGCCCGGATGATAGCTGCGCAGGTGCCCCTGAACCCCCATAGCCCCCCACTCTCTCAGTCCTCCCGACTGTTCCAGTCTTTGGACCCATTCTGCAGAGGCAGAGGTGGTCATCAAGGGTATTTTTCTGAGTTCCCAACTTTAATATCTTTAAAGAAAGGGCGTGGGAAACCTGTAATAGAATGTTGTGGAGTTCAACCATTCAGAAGGTTGGGGAACTCAATCTGGGCCTTGCAGCCCAAGGTCAGTCAGCGTCATGGGGTTCAGCCATCAGCTAACTGAGATCAGGGGTCTTTCATCCTCGCTCTGTCTGAGCCATTAAATGGTAAATACACTATATTGAAATTTTGTTCACTGCAGACATGTTTTGGACTGCTTTTTTATTTCAATTTAATTCAAATGATTTAAGGGTGATAGACTAGTGACTACTACTGGTGGTCAGTGTCAAAGTTGTGCTTGATCTTAATATTCTGCTGATTGTATCAGTTCAGGTAAAGCATTGTGGTTGATTTGATGAGCTGTTTTCTCTGATGTTATGAAGATGAGAATGGCTGTGGGTCATTAGAGACACAGAAGCTAGGGCACAACTATATCAGGAAGATTTGCATAATAATCCAGAGATTAAACCAAGGACAATCCGAAAACAAAAATAAAAATGAGAAAACACTTAAGCAAGACACAAGGACAGACTTCCAGTTCACCAATGGCAAACAGTAGGGCAATTGAGGACAAAAAGGCTGATAGTGAACCACCAGGACACCCTGAACTCAAAGCACAGGAAGTAACAAAACAGATCAATCAGGCTCTAGAAAAATTCAAAACAGAAATAATTTCCCAGATAACCATAGAGATAGTGAGCATAATGGAAGTTGTGATTCGAGACTCTAGAGCAGAAACTGACAGAAAAATAGATGAGCTCAGGACCACAATAGAAGCCATGAAGGCCCAGCATAAGAAAGAAATGGAAAAAATAAACGCCCAACATAGGAAAGAAATGGAATCCATAAAACAGATTCAAACAGATATCCAGGAGATTACACACTCTATTGAAAGTGTACACAACAGAATAAAAGAATGCGAAGATAGACTCTCAGATATAGAAGATAAGATTGCAGTCAGTGACCATGAAGACAGAAGTCTCTTAAAAACAGTAAGAGATCATGAGAAATTGATCCAACAACTCCTAGATGATGCAAAGAAGAATAACATAAGACTGATAGGAATCCATGAAGTAGCAGGAAAAAGTACAAATGACTTTAAAAAGCTGTTCACAGAATTAATGAGAGAAAACTTCCCAAACAGAGGGAAAGAATTTGACATTCAGATAAGTGAGGCATATAGGACTCCAACTAGCTACAATCAAAACAAATCTACACTTAGACATATAATAATCAAGATCCCAGAAACCCAACCTAAGAACAAATACTACAAGCAATAAGAAAAAAGAAACAAATCACATACAAAGGAAAGCCCATCAGAATCACAGCAGACTTTTCAACACAAACCCTTGGGATATTTCAAGTACTAAAAGAGAACAACCTCCAACCTAGACTGATGTATCCAGCAAAACTCTCTTTCAAAATGGATGGGGAAATAAGACACTTCCACAACAAAGAACACCTGAGAAACTATGTGAATACGAAACCAGCACTACAAGGAATTCTAAACAATATCCTAGAAAAAGGCAATGAAGGCAAAAACACCATGAGGCCCAACAGAGCAAATCAAATAGACAAGGCAAGAAATTAAAAGGAGAAGGTGAAAAAGTAAAAAGAGTCAACAAAAGGCCAATAACATGTCAATAATAAGTCAGTATATATCAGTTATAACCAGCAATGTCAATGGCCTCAACTCACCAATCAAGAGAAATAGACTGGCAAAATGGAATAAGAAGCAAAATCCAACAACATGTTGTATACCAGAAACACACCTAGTGCAAAAAGAAGCCCATAGACTGAAAGTGAAAAGATAGAAAACAATTCTCCATGTGACAGGAGCCCAGAAAAAAACAGGGGTAGCTATCTTATTTGCAGACAAAGTAAATTTCAAACGAAAACTGATTCTAGTATTATCGATGTAGGACGGTACTGTATCATACCTCTATGAATGTAAAATATCGTGTACCTGCTTTATGATACATAGTAGGGACTGTGCTTTATCAGAGCTACATTTAATGATATTATTCTAGAATGTTCTCTTTCCAGATGATGATTAAGATGCTAATAAAATAAAAATGGTGCCAGGTACCACAAGAGCAACACAACTTTGCTGTTTTCTGGATATTATTCTTTTCTTTGTTTTTTTTTTAATGGAATGTGCTGAATGTCTATAATTTTGTTCAGATGACTGCAGAATGTGGAAAAGCTGTTGCTGCCATTGATGTATAACATACTATTAGTCTTTTTATATAAATATAAATAAATAAATACACACACACACACACACACACACACATATATAAATTGAATTTTGGGAAACTTTAACAGTGCTGCCAACTTTGGAAAAAGTCATCCCAATTTACTGTGTTGAGTTGGCATTGTACAGAAATGGACAGCCATATTGGTCTAGAAAGGTTAATTTATTTTTATTTTTATTTTTTTCCATGTGTACAGGGGTAACACATCATACTAAATATGTAAGGTCATATCTACATGGGTTTGATTACAGAAACTAATAAAGTATTCTCTAAATAATGAAAAAAAAATAAGATAAGACTATAAGAGCGAGAAGCAATTTAAATATGTTCGGGGACCATTTTCATCTCCAGAATTAAGGATTATTTTAATATTACATCATTGCCTTTTCTCTTTTACTTTCCTTTTTAGTTTTATTTTAGGATTCCCTATTTTTAATGTTCATACAGAGATTTCTTTAACTGAAATACCGAATAGTTTCTTTGATGTGAAAACTATAATAGTACACAGGATCCTAATGAGATAATTAATAATGTGAAATAGGAAGTAAAGGGCTAAAGGTGTAAGGAAAGTGGGAAGGGTGGGGGAAAGGTAATAAGGGAGAAGAAAAAAATATGAGAAACTGAAAAAATGGAAATAAAGTGTTTGTAAATGGGGAGGGGAGGAGGAGTGAAGGGAGGGCAGGGACAAGAGGAAAAAATGAGAATCAAGACCTATTATGTAAAGGTACAGAATCGCAATGATGAATGTAACTGTATTGTATACCTAGATTGTACCAATAAACTCAATTTAAAAACATTTACATATCATAATTTGTGTATTTTTAATCCCCTCCCTATTCTTTCTTTCTCCCTTCTTCCACTTCCAATTCCTCTATCCATTTTTCATTATGGTTCATATTATTAATCATACCTCTATTTATGGCATATAATTTTTATACTAATTGAAGTTATTAGGTTCCTATACATGATGTATTTTTATTCTTCTTATTTCGACTTCCCTTCCTCCTTACCTTTTGTGCTTTTTCCCTTGGACCACTTTCCTATTGCAAAAGATTCATCTCCTTGTCCTATGCTAGCCATTCTTTGTTATTCTTTTCATTTGTGCTTTGCCTCACTCAAATGTGAGAAGCCATATGGTATTTAAGCTTCTGTACCTGGTTTAAGTCACTCAACATTATATTTTCTGGGTGCATTCATTTTGCTACAAATGTCTCAAATCTGCCATTCTTTATAGCAGAGTAGTATTCCATTACATATAGATACCATATTTTCTTCATCCAGTCATCTATTGATGGATATGCAGGCTGTTTTCAGGATGTAGCTATTATGAGTTTTGCTTCTATAAATTTGGTATACTTATATCGCTTATACTTATATCGTGATATATCTTAAACCCTTTGGGGAAGATACTTGGGAGGAGGATAGCTGTGTAATATGCAATTTCTAATTTCAATTCTTTGAGAAATATCCACTCTGACAGTCTTAATTATACATTTCATCAACAATAAAAGAGGATTCCTTTTTCACTACAGCTTCACCAGTATTTGTTATTGCTTGGTTTCTTAGTAATTGCTGGCATTTTTCTGGAATAAGAGAAATTCTTGGCATTGTTTTAATATTCATTTCTCTAGCAGCCAGAGATGAGAATTTTTTCATTATTTATTGGCTATTTGTTTTGCTCTGTGAAGTGTCAGTTCATTTCTCTTCCCCATTTTTAAGTTCTTTGTATATCCTAATATTAGTTCTCTGTCTGAGGAGTAACTTGAAATTTCAATTTTTTTTTATTCTTGCCCATTCTGTAGGTTGTCTCTATAGGTTGATTCTTTTTTGTACAGAAGCTTTTCAGTCTGATAAACTACTGTTTGTTGATTCTTGTTGTTATTTCTTGTATAGTTGAGGATCTGTTTAGTACATCCTTTCCTACATCTATATCTTCAAGTGTCTTACCTATTTTATCTTGTAGTACATTTAAAGTTTCTGTATTAATGTTTAAATGTTTGATCCATTTTATTTTAATTTAGTATATGGTGAGAGATAAGATTCCAGTTTCAACTTTTGGCACACAGATATCCAGTTGTCCCGGTACCACTTGTTGAAAAGGTTATATTTCCTACAACAAATGCTTTTGGCCACTTTGTCAAATATCAAATAGCTGAATTTCTCTGGTGAAGTTTCTGTATCCTCAATTATGTTCCCTTGATACATGCATCTATTTTTGTTCAAGCATCATGACATTTTTATCACTATTGCTTTGCAGTGTAGCTTGAAGTCAGGTATTGTTCCACTTTGCTCTTGTTGCCTAAAATTGCTTTTGATATTATGTCTCTCTTTTAGTTCCATTTGAATATCAGGATTGTTTTCTCTAGATATGTAAAGTACATTTTTAGTATTTGGATTGTGATTGCATTGAATTTGTATAACAGTTTTAGGAGTAAGGTCATTTTGACAGTACTGATCTTTTCATCTTTTGATGTTTTCTTTAATCTTCTTTTTAATGTACTGAAATTTTCTTTCTAGAGATCTTTCATTTCCTTGATTAGACTAATCATTGGGTATATCACTATTTTTGAAGCTACCAGCAATAATATTACTTTCATAATTTCCTTCTCATCTCATTTATTGGTGGTGTACACAAATACTAATGATTTTGGGGTGTTGATCTTATATCCTGCTACATTCTTGAAGCTGCTTACTATTGCACCATTCCCCATAGTGATCAACCTGCAACCATCATGGAAGGGATTGTGCTTTGTCACCACTTGCATAGACTCTTATTCTGGATATGGATTTACCTGCCCTGCACTTAATGCTTCTGCCAAAACTACCATCCATGGACTCACAGAATGCTTTATTCACCATAATGGAATTAATGGAATTACAAAGGAACTCCTTCAAACCTTCTTCTCCTTATTTACAAAAATTTATTTCCATTTTATTTTTCTGTTCTACTTTCTTCTTTTCCTTCCTTCCACTCTCCCTCCACCCTCTCTAGTTCCCCTTCCCATTTGAACATTTTCTTCCTATGTCACAATATCTATTGTATATTTAGGTTCTATTTACACTTTCAGTTTTTCACATTATCGAAACAATGTGATATTTGTTCATGAGTGTTCAATTTATTTCACTTAATATTAGTGTCTGAAGTTGTATCCAGTGACCTAGAGTGTCTCAAGTTTCTTCTTTATGGCTGAGTAGTAATGTATATTTTAAAAATCACATCTCCTTTATCTATTCATTCATTGATGGGCATTTCAACTGTTTCTGAGATTTAGCTATTACAAAAGGTGCTACTATAAACATGGGTATACATATATTTTCGTGGTATGATACTTTTACTTCTTGGAGAAAGATTCCAAGAAGGGGAATAGCTAGATCAAGGAGAATAGCCAGTCCTAGCATTCTTTTAGGAATCTCCACACTGATTTTCACAGTGGTTTCACCAATCTACACTACCTCCAACATTGGAGAAAGCTTCCCTTTTCCCCAGTCCCACCAGCATTTGTTATAGGCTGATTTATTGATAAAAGCCATTCTTTCTGGGCTGAGACGCAATGTCAGCATTGTTTTAATTTGGATCTTTCAAATGACCAGTCACATTGAACTTTTTTTCTCTATTTATTTGCTATTTGCAATTATTTATCTGAGAAGTGTGTCTTTATCTCATATGCACATTTTTGGATTGTTTCCTTAAATTTTGGGGGGTCTTTTTCAGTTTCTTATACATTCTAGATATTACTCCTTTGAGAAACTGTTGGCAATTTTTTTCACACTTTGTGGGTTATCTTCTCATGCTGTTGGTGATTTGTTTTGCTATACAAAAGCTTTTTAATAAAATGAGATCTCAGTTGTTGATTTTTTGTAATATTTCCTGTGTGATCAGGGTTTTGTTCATGGATTTATGCCTACTACTATATCTTCAAGAGTTCTATCTATTCTCTTTTCCAGCACAGTAAGTGTTTCTTTTTAAATATTTAGATCCTTGATCCATTTTTATTTTATTTTAGTGCATGGTGAGAGACATTGGTCTAGTATTAGTCTTCAGTATTTGGAAAGCCAGTTTTAACAGCACCATTTATTAAATAAGCTATCTTGCTTCAAGTTGAGGTTGTTTGGCCCTTTTTTCAAAGACAATGTAGCTGAATATGTTTGGAGTTGTTTCTGGATGTTCCAACTGTTCCACTGATCCACAGTTTTGCTTTGTTTTATTTTGTTTGCCAGTACCATGCTGTTTTCCTCACAGTAGTTCTGTAGTATTTCAAGTCAGGAATTGTGATGCCTTCTGATTTGTCTTTGTTTCCCTGAATTGTTTTTGCTCTTCCTGGTTTCCAAATCAATTTTAGGAATATTTTCTGTAGTTCTATGAGGTGTGCCATTGTTATTTTTATTGGGATTGCACTAAATCGGTATAACAGTTTTGGGAAAGTGGCCATTTTTACTATGTTGCTGTCCTACCCAAAAGCAAGGGATATCTTTCCATTTTCTGATATACTATTTTATTTCCTGCTTCAGAGTACTGTAGTCTTCAAGTAAAGTGTTTTTTTACTTCCTTCATTATATTGACTGCTAAGTATTTCATTATTTTTATGATATTGTGAATGACATGTTCCCCCTAATTTCTCTATGAGTTCTTATTTGTGTACATGAATTCTATTAATTTTTGAGTGTTGACTTTGTATCCAGCTATGCACCCAAATTTGCTTATTAAATCTAGATTCTTTTGGTAAAATTTTTGGTGTCTTCTATGTAGAGAATCATGTCAACTGCAAATAATGATAATTTAGCTTCTTCCTTTCCTATTTTTATTCCATTTTTTTCTTTTTCTTGTCTAGCTGCTCTTGCTAATGTTTCAGAACTATGTTGAATAGGAGTGGTAATAGTGAATATCTTTGTCATGTTCCTGATTTTAGAGTGAAAACTTTCACTTTTTGACCATTTACTATGATATTGGCTGTTGGTTTGTCATAGATTTCTATCAGATTGAGATAAAGATTTTCAATTTACTGTGGGTTTTTTTCATCAAGAATTGGTGTTAGGCTTTGCCAAACGCTTTTTCTGCATCTTTTGTGATGATCATGATTTTTGTTCTTGGCTCTGTTGATATGGTATATTCTATTTATTGATTTGCATATGTTGAAACATTCCTGCATCCCTAGAATGAGTCCTGCTTGGTCATGGTGTATAATCTTCTTGAAGATAAACTACATTCTGCTTGCCTGTATTTTATTGATGATTTTTGTGTCTATGTTCATTAAGGACATTTTCCTGTAGTCTTTTATTTTCTTATTGTTATTGTTTTGTTCTTTATTTGGTTGGATCCTTCTCTGGTTTTGGTATCAGGGTAATAATTGCTTCAGAGAATGACTTTAAGAGCATTGCTTTCCTTTCAATTGCATTAAGGATTTTAAGGCATAGTGGCATTAGATCTTCTCTAAATTTCTTGTAGAATTCAGCAGTCTGTCCATCAGGTACTGGGTTTTTCTTTGTTAGTAGGTTTCTAATTGTAACTTTGATTTCAGTGACTGATATTGGGTTATTTAAAGGTTTTATATCTTCTGATTTAGTTTTATTAGTTCATATCTATCTATGAATCTGTCAATTTCTTCTTTATTTTCTGTATTATTGGAATCTCAATGTCAGAATTGTTGAACTTCTGGATTTCTTTGGGATTCTTCATTATTTCACACTTTTCATCCTTAATTGTATAGAGCTAAACCTATCTTTCCTTTTTCTTATTAGAGTAACTAAGGGTTTAGGAATTTTTATTTAATATTTCAAAGAACTAATTCTTCATTTCATTGATTCTTTGTGTTGTTCTCTTAGTCTCCATTGAATTCATTTCTGCTCTGATCTTCATAATTTTATCCCTTGTCTGAACTTTTGGTTTGACTTGCTCTTCTTTTTCTAGAAGTTTGACATTTAACATTAGGTAGTTTATTTAAGTTCATTCTATTTTCTTGTGATAATTCACTGTTATAATTTTCACTGACAAGACTCATTGGCACCCATACATTCTAATATAATATATTGGCATTATTGTTTATTTATAGAAATTGTCTAATTTATTCTTTAATTTCATCTGTGACCTATTGTTATTCAGGCCTGTGTTATTTAATTTCATGTGTTTGTATGGTTTTTGTAGTTTCCTTTGCCATTGATTTCCAATTTCCAATTTCATTGAACTATTGTTTGAAAATATGCATGGGATAATTTCAACTTCTTTGCATTTATTTAGGCAAACCTTCTAAGAACTATTATATGTTCTATTTTAGAAAACATTCCTTTTGTGATTGAGAATAATATATATTCTGATGTTGTGGGATGAAACACTCTGTAGATATCTATTAAGTCCATTTGTTCACAAGTCTGGATCAGTTCTGACATTTCTTTGTTGACCTTTTGCCTGGTTGATTTATTTGTGATAGTGGGCCATTGAGGTCCACCATTACAACTGTATTAGTGCTTATTTGATTTTTCATGTATGTTAATATTGTTTTATATAGTTGGGTACACTAGTATTTGCTGCATATATATTTATGATTGTTATATCTTCTTCTTGGAGTTTTTCCTTATCTAGCTTGTAGTCACCTTCTTTGTCTCTTTTGATCAGTTTTGGCTTGAAGTTATCATTGTGTGCTGTACAAAGTTCTGTTACATGCAGTATTGTTTTCCATCCCTTGACTTTCAGTCTATGAATTTTCTTCTGAGCTAAATGTGTTTCTTGTGTGCAGCATATTGTTGGACATTATTTCTTGATCCATTCTGCCAGTATGATTCTTTTGATTGGTAAACTGAAACCATTTACACTGATGGTTAGAAGTGA
>NW_022900926.1:56445061-56467206 GCF_012274545.1 Fukomys damarensis | reverse complement strand
ATAAAGCTTACCCTTATCATATTATTTTCTTGTTGTTGGCTCCCTGTCTTTTTCCTCTGTTTTAGTACTTGTCTTGTCTTGTGGATTTTTTTTTTCTACTGGTGTTCATGGGATTGTAGTTTTCTTTATCTCTTCCTAAAACTTCCTTCAGAATATTTTGTGGAGCTGTTTTGGTGGTTATGACTTTCTTCAGTTGTTCTTTGTCATGGAAGCATCTTATTTTTACATTGATTTTGAAAGATAGATTTGCAGGGTACATCAATGTGGGCTGCAGGTTGTTCTTTCAGGACATGAAGTACCTCTATCTAAGCTTTCCTTTACTCAAGAGTTTGTGTTGAGAAGTCTGAGATTTTTACAAGCTTTCCTTTATGGGTGAGTTGTTTCTTTATCAGCTTTTAACATTCTGATCTTGTGCTGAATTTCTGGGATCTTGATTACTATATGCCTGATTGTAGATTTATTTTCGTCATGACTAACTGGAGTTCTATATTCCTCACTTATCTGTACATCAGATTCTTTTTTCTATGCTTGGGAAGTTTTCTGTCATTACTTCTGTGAACAGGTTTTTTAATATCATTTGCACTGCCTCCTACTTTTCATCAACTCCAATCAATCTTGTTTTGCTCTTCCAGCTGCTTGATTGTTTTTCCATGGTCTTTTGCTTTTTAACTGTGTGTGATTGCTGACCTCAATCCTGTCTTCTAGATCTGATAGTCTGTCTTCACCATCACCATGATTCAATTGGCTGCTTTTTTGTTTTGTTTTGTTTTGTTTTGTTTTGTTTTTTTTTTATACCAGGGATTGAACGGGGGTCTTTGCACTTGGGAGGCAGGCGCTGGAACCATTGAGCTAAACCCCTGGCCCCACTGCTTATATTTTTGATGAAATTGTTAATCTCCCAAATATCTGTTTTTATCTGATTCATGTATTCCATTGTTTTCCTATGCTGTACATTCATGATTTCCATAATTTTCTTAAGCTCTTCTATTTTTATGTGTCTACTCTCTTCTTTTGATCATCTCTTCTTTTTAACTGAGAGATTAATTTTGATTTGACTTTCTCTATAGCCTCATTGCCCCCCCTTTTACTTTTTACTTCCTCTGGTACCATCTCAGATAATTCAAGTAAGTGGCTTTTGATTTTATCCATCTCATTGTCTCATAAACTTTTCCTGGGGGGCTTGGAAGACTTCAGTTGCATTTTGCTTCTGAGCTTTGTCATTTTCTATTTGTTTTTTTTTATTTTGATTTGTTTTCTGTATTAATCCTTGTAAATTTCTGTATATAGCTTGATCACAAGTATCAAGGCTTTCCTAGGAAATGTCTATTATTCAAAGATGTTTTCTAGGTATAATTGGTTCTTGGTCTTTGTGTGTTCCCAGATCCTACCTTCCTAATTTATTAGGAATAATAAATTGCTACTTATTTGGCTCAACACTCAGTCTTTTGGTACTGGACTGTGGTGATGGTTACAGCCACATACAATCAGAGTGTTGTTATATAGGGAAGATCAACTGATTATATTTTTCTGTAGAGCTTCTTTAGTACTCATATATCCTTTGATCTAGTTGTTTTCTTGCCAGTACTTTATTTCTCCATCTAATTTGAAGGATAGCTTTGCTGGATAAGTTAATCTAACTCAGAAGTCATTTGCTTTTAAGGCTTAAAATACTTCAAGTTCTTCTGGATTTCAGGGTTTGTGTTGAAAATATGCTGTGATTCTAATTGTTTTACCTTTAATATGTGATTTGTTGTTGTTGTTGTTGTTGTTGTTGTTGTTATTGTTGTTGTTGTTTCCCATGGCTGCTTCTAAAATTCTGCATGTTTTTGTTGGATATCTGGCAATCTAACAAGGATATGCCTTGGTGAGCTTCTTTTTTCATTATATTTGTTTGGTGTTCTATAAGCATCACTTACTTGTATTTTAAACTCTTCCTATATTTGGGAAATTTTCTTCTAAGATTTCTGTACCCATGTTAGTGAAGACATCTGTGCCATCTTAATAGATTTTCCTTAATTCTGATAAGCCTTATTTGTGTTCTCATCATCTAATAACTGCTAGATATATTTTCTTTTTTGCTTCTTTGTGCTTTTTGTCATAATTTACTCTTTTGTCCTCAATATCAAACATTCTGCCTTCACATTTATATCAACTAAAATATAATTTTATATTATGTATTATTATTTAAGCTCATTATTTCACTTACTTTGTCATAAAAACTAGATCTGCAATTGTAATTTAGAGGGATTTTGATCTCTAACTGTATTTAACACTTAAAACTACTTATTACAATTTTAATAAGACAATACTCTCCTTTGTAATAATGATTCATCTTTACTCAGGTGACATTAATGTTTGTCACATTTTAAAATGTAATTGTTATAGACTATATTTGTCACCCCCAAATTCATATATTAAATTCCTTCTCACATTCTGAGGAGGTTTGGAGCAAAGATTCTATTGGAAGCTACTAAGTTTAGTTGGGGTCAGGAAGGGTAATCCTATGATGGGAATAGTGACATTTGAAGTAGAGAATGAGAAACTCTCATCTTTTCTTGCCACCCATCATGTGGAGCCACAGAAAGAAGGTGGCCATCTGTAAATCTGTGAGCCATTATAAGAGCATTCACCAAGGAATTGAATCAAACATATTTAACAAATATAACAAACGTAGTCATGACTGCAGTGAAGTGACTTTATAGAAGTATACATCACATTTTTAAAAGACAATTTTATTAATATGCACATGAAATAAAAAGTTCATTTTAGTATCTAAATGAATGCCATTTCTTAAATTTGGAAATTTAATTTATCCTTGAACAAGTCCATACTTTTCTTAGGGAAGTGCCTTTTTTGTATAGGTTTGTAATATGAAATAATTTTATTTATTTTGGGGAATTAGTGAATATTCATATTGTATTTTAATCATTTTAGTTCCATTCCCCCTACTAATTTTCCCCTCGCCCCATCCCCAGATTCTATTTATGTCTCTACAAAGTCTACTTTTCTCTGTAATATCTCTCTTATTTTACTCTTTAAATTATTTATTATTTAGCTTTGTCATATAAGAGAAATCATATGGTATTTAAATTTCTGTGCCTGGTTTATTTCACTGAGCAATACGGTTTAAAGATGCCTCTAGCTTTTTCTACAAATTATTAAAATTTATTCATTTGTTCATGAGCATAGAGTCACCTTTCAAATTTTAGCTATCATGAGCTGTGTTGCTATACATGTGTATGCATGCATCTCTGTAATATAATGTCATTAACTCTTTCAGGAAGGTACCCAGAAGATGTATGGTTGGATCAAGTAGAATTTTTGCTTTTACTGTATTAAGAAATCTCCATACAGATTTTCACAGTGGTTGCATCTATTTACATTCCAACTAACAATGCAGAAATGTTCCTTTTCAGCAGAACATCACCTTCAATTTTTTTAGCTCTTTATTATAGCCATCCTGTCTAGTATGATGCAATCTGTGTTACTTGATTTGTAATTTCATAAAGACTAAAATGCTAAAACATATTTATGTATTTATTTGTCATTTGTACTTATTTTGAGAAGAATTTCTTCATTTCAGTTGCCCAATTTAGATTAGGTCTTATACTTTGGGTTGATAAATTTTCTGAGTTCTTTCTATATTCTAGATATAAGTCCTCTATCCAAGGAAGAGCTGACAAAATTTTTTCCTATTCTGAATGGTGTTTTTGTTGTTGCTGTTGTTTTCATGCTGTTGTTTCCTTTGCTGAATAAAAGCCTTTTAATTATATATTATTATTTGTTGGTAATTTGTATTTTATGTTGAACATTTGGGGTTTTGTTTTAGAAAATTATCTATACCTATGTCTTCAAGTGTTTCACTATTTTATATTCCAGCAGATTTAGTGTTTCTATTTTTATATCTAAGTCTTTAAATTATTTTGATGAGATTTCATTACAAGGTGAAAAATGTGGGCCTATATTAATGCTGCATGGGGCAAACCAGTTTTGCCAGCACAGTTTATTAAGGATATTAACTTTTCTTGTTTCCCCCTCATTGAGTTTATTGGTACATTTTAGGTATACACTACAGTTACATTCATCATTGGGATCTTGTACCTGTACATGACAGATCTTGGTTTTCATGTTTTCCCCTTGTCCCTGCCCTCCCTTCACGCCCTCCTCCCCTCCCCATTTAAAAACACTTTATTTCCATTTTTTTCATTTTCTCATATTGCTTTTCATTCCCTTACTACCTTTCCCTTACCCTTCCCACTTTACCTACACCTCTAGCCCTGTTCTTCCTATTTCACATTGTCAATTATCTCATTACAATCTTATGTACTATTGTAGTTTTTCACACCAGAGAAACTATATGGTATTTACACATATGTGACTTATGTATTTCACTTAGGAGTATATCCTCAATATGTATCCATTTTCCTATGAATGACTCTAATTTCTCATTCTTTATGGCTGAGTAGTATTCCATTTTAATAAAAAAAAAAAGCACATCTTCTTTATCCAGTTTCCAACTGATGGGCGAATGGGTTGTTTCCAAGTTTTAGATATTAAAAACTGTGCCACTATAAATGCAGATGTGCATATATCACTGTGATATGATTCTTTTAATTCTTTTGGAAAGATACCCAGAAGAGGGATGGCTGGGTCAAATGGAACCTCTAGTCCCAGCTCTTTGAGGTATCTCCATATTGATTTCCATAGTGGTTGCACTAGTCTGCACTCCCACCAACAATGGAGAAAGGTTCCTTTCTCACCACAACCCCACCAACATTTGTTATTGAGTGATTTCTTGATAGCAGCCATTGTTTGTGGGGTGAGGTGGACTTTCAGTGTTGTTTTCATCTGCATCTCTCAAATGACCAGTGATGTGGAACATTTTTTCTTATATTTACTTGCTGCTTTTACTTCTTTGTCTGAGAAATGTCTGTTCATTTCAGATGCCCATTTTTTAATTGAGTCCTTATATGGGATGGGGTTGTTTTGAGTCCTTTATATATTCTAGATGAGAGCCCTTTATCTGAGGAGCAGCTGATAAAATTTTTGCCACTCTTTTGGTTGTCTCTTAGAACCAGAAGAGATCTAGAATAGCAAAAGCCATCGTAGGCAAGGGAGACATGGCAGTGGGTATAACAATTCCCAATTTGAAACTATACTACAAAGCCCCTGTGATAAAAACAGCATGGTATTGACAGAAAACAGACCTGAGGATCAGTGGAACAGATTGGAAGACACAAAAACAATTCCAGATGCATTCAGCTACCTCATCTTTGACAAAGGAGCTGACCATCCCCACTGGAGGAAAGATAGCCTCTTTAATAAATGGTGTTAAAAATACTGGATCTCAACCTGCCAAAGTTTAAAACTAGGCCCTTATCTTTCACCATGCATTAAATTAAAATCCAAGTGGATGAAAGATCTAAATATTAAAAAAGAAACACTAAATTTGTTGGAAGATAAATTAGACAGACTCTTGAAGACATTGGCATAGGAAAATACTTTATGAACAAATCCTCAGTAGCACAGGAACTAGCAAAAAGAGTCAACAACTGGGATCTCATCTTATTAAAAAGTTTCTGCACTGCAAAAGAAACCATCAAGAGAACTAAGGGAAATTAACTTTTCTAGAGTGTGTTTTTTGTCACCATGTCAAAACTCAGATGACTGAAGGTGTCTGGGTTGTTTCTGCATTTTCAATTTTCTTCTATTGAGTAACATGTCTCTTTTTGTGCACATATAATGGTGAATTCATCTCTGTAGCTTGGTACCACAACTCAAAGTCCAGGATTAAAATACCTTTTGCTTTGTTTTTGTTACTCAGGATTGCTTTGACTATTTTGGTTCTCCTTTCATTTCATATATATTTTGGAGTATTTTTCCAGTTCTTTTTTTTTAAAGGAATGATGATAATATTGTCAGAGATATTGTTTTAAGTCCATACTAATTCTTGGTGATATGCCATTTCTGGCAATATTCAATTTTGATGACCATTAGTTCTGCTTTTCCTTAAGCAGCAAAAGGTATATTTACTTTTCTTTTTCCATCTCCTTTTTAGAGTAATATAGTTTTCATTATAGAGCGTACTTTTTTAGCTAAGTTTTTAATTTTCCTAATGCCCAAATGAATGAAATTGTTGTCCTGATTTCTCTTTCCTTATGTTCATTGTTGGTGTACATAAATACAATTGTTTTTTGTGTATTAGTATTTTATTCTGCCGTATTGCTGAATTTATGTATTCATTCCAAGAATTTTTTTATAGTGTTTTTTTAGACTTCTACATAAAAGAACATATTATCTTTGAATAAGGATTATTTAACTCATTCCTCTCCCTTTTCTACTTTGCTTTCTATATCTTTCTTTCTTTCCTCCCTTCCTTTCTTTTTCCTTTCTTTTTCTTGTCTCATTGCTCTGGCTAAAGTTTTGATTATTACATTGAGGAGATGTGGTAAAAATGAATATCTTTGTTTTTCTCCTGATTTTAGAGGGAATGTTTTCATTTGTTCCCAATTTAGTATAACATTGGCATTGTGTTTTTCAAAATGGCTTTTATCAGTTTAAAGTAATGTCTTTTCTTGTCTATTTTCATCAGTTTTTGTCATGAATAGATTAGATTTTGGTGTACCCATTATATTTAGAACTTTATCTTTGTTATTTTTTTCCAGTTCTTTTTTACATCTTAACCAATTTTTTTTATTTTTGAGGCAATATTTCAATGTTACTCTCCAAATTTTCCACATATTTTCCTTTATCTACACTATTTAGTAATGCTAGTAAATATTTGTATTGACTATTAAACACTTTAATTCCTTATAACTTTTTTTACCTGCTTCCTTCTAGATCTAGTAATTTTGAAATGGTATCTATATTTTTCTCACTTTTTAGCATTTTATTTTTCTTTGTTTATTTTAAGCTCTCACTGTGTATTTCAAGCTGGTCTTGAACTCACTATTTAGCCCAGGCTGGCCTTAAGCTTACAGTGATGATCCTCTTGCCTAAGCCTTTCAAGTATTGGGATTCCAGGCATGTACCACCAAGCATGGCACTTTTGTTATACTAGCATTACCTAATAGCTATCTAAAACTGTAATTTGCTTTTGGAATAAATAATGTTTAGCTTTGCTTTCCTTACTCATCTTCAAGATAGATTTTTTTCTTTTGCAATTTATCAAAGATTCCTCACTTCACAATTTTATTGGTTTCTTTCAGTTTTCCATTCTTCAAAGAAAAGCATTGAAGTTCTCAGGAC
Source organism: Fukomys damarensis (assembly GCF_012274545.1). NCBI lineage: Eukaryota > Metazoa > Chordata > Mammalia > Rodentia > Bathyergidae > Fukomys > Fukomys damarensis. The sequence goes on along the minus strand of NW_022900926.1, from coordinate 56,459,958 downwards.
AACTCACATTCTTCACTAAGTGAATTCTTTTATCTCTCCTTTATAGTTTCAATATTGCCTTTTTAAAAAGTGATTTGATAGTACATTATATAAACCATTTGTAGAGAAGTTGCTGAAATCTAGCAAATTTCAACCTACTGCAGCAAGCAAGTAGAATAAGGTCAATTCATTAGATTTAAACATTAAATTTTTAACACCAATGACAATGTGCAAGATGTATTTTGAATAGAACAAAGGATAATTTTTAAAAAGAATTTTTCTACTAAATTTAAGAAAAGAAGTTCTGTATAAGGCTTTATTTTAGATATATAATGAGCATGGATTGGTATGTTCTTTTTGTCTATAGATTTCTAAAAGCAAGAAGCCCTTGGAAAAATTTATGCCAGCAGAACATGGCACAGGGAGAGTAAGAGTTAAGAGATGTGTAAAACTCCTTTCCAGTATTCAAAGCCTTCAGACTGTACAGAACAATACCACATGCTCCCCTTACCTCCAAGAGAAGGAACCTTGAATATAGAGGAAGGGAAGAATTCAAAAGGCTGCACAGAGGGCTACACAATTAATCAGTAAAACTTCAAAGACTGAACAGAAGTTTTGTTTTGTGTTTTTCATGATTTCTCAAAGGGCCAGAGTGTGTAAATTTCTCCCTATGGAACTTTATTTTATACTAGGAAAGGCAGGAATGATAAAAGCAGTTCTTTGAGTAAAGTAAAATCTCCTCCGAGGAGAGGAGACAATTAACATTAGACTGAACTGAGTCGGGCTGGAATAGAGATTAGGGATCTTATTTACTCAACATACACTTGCATAAACAAGATCTCTGTCTCCACTTCTCACTCCCTTTGGTGATTGAATCTAAGGCCTTGGTAAGTATAACCTCTATGTTGAGCCGAAAGAGGAAAAGATCCTGAGCCCGGTTGATATATTTTCATCATCCTTGTACTAAGATGGGAAGAAGGAATTGCAGCCCAATTTTCAGTATATTTAGCACATGCTTGTAGGAAAATTTGCAAATAAAACTAGAAAAATAAAAACTATACTAAGTATAATCATCGAAAAAGAGTAAGGAGTTCTCAAATATTTGTAATGAATACTTAAAGTATAAAAAAGATTGATGGTGTAAATTTAGCAATTGAGGAAAAAGGAAAACTAATTTGTACAAATGAATAATCCAAGACTTTTTGATAATCGGTCATTCAGAGTTTTAGAAAATAATCACATTTTCTATGGTGAACTGATGAAACATGTTTTTCTAGGTATTTTAGTTATTTAGTCAGTACATTTTTAATATTTAATACATAGTTATATTTATTCATGTACACATCTATCAGACTCATTCTTCTCCTGCATGTGTTAGACTGTTCTGTAATAGGTCCTTGCTATTTGACAAGTACAATTGAACTATTTTCCAAAGATAAAGATTACTTTCCTCTTTTCTTTCAAAATAGATAAAAGGAGGGAAATAACTATTTATGGAATTGTGTAAGCAAGAAGGAAGTGCAAGTGAACCTTATGTAAGAAAAGTTCACAGATTAGGAAAAATATCTGTGAGAATTATATGGCATATAATATTTTCAAATTAAACACAGTAGGTAAACCAAGAAAGCATTCAAACACAGAAGTCAAAAAAATAACTTATGGTCCAAGGATTTAGTTCAGTGGTTCCTCTGCCAGCCTCACAAGAACAAGGACCTGAGTTTGATCCCTGGTACCGCAAAAAAAAAAAATGGTGAAATAAAAAAAATAATAATAACTCATGATCAGGACCATAATTAAATTTGTTGTGCATGCAAAAGTTTATGAAGGAAAATGAACAATTATTTTTTCTTTGGAAATCATCATTTATCAATCACCCACTTTGTAACAATTGTGGTATCACAACTCATTCTTCTTTCTCCAGAGGCACCTTCTCAACTCCCATTTTCTGTGGAATGACAAAGTAAAGGAAGTGACAGAACAGCTTCTAGAGCACAAGGCCCTTGCAGTGCTCTTTTCTCAGACCAAGAGGGGTTCTCCCTTGAGTGAGTTGCTCACTACAATCCAAACAAGATCCAGGTTTTATGCAAAGTGGCTGCTGCTGCTGGATTGGTCAACACTGGTCAAAGAAGATAGTACCTGTCATAGGCGCCAGTATAACCATATCAAAATAGGTAGTAAGACTATGAATTGAGTGAGAACCAATGACATCTTTCCCTTCATGAGTCAGCTCATTCATCTGAGGTGCTCACTTTAATTCTTTCATATTCAAACTCTAGATGATAAAGGATAGTCTTGCAAGATAATTTTTATCAATTTTTGAGGGACAGTGGAACACAAAGTGATCTTTGCTTAGATTTTTTAAAGCAAAATTTTAAAACCCAAAATGTACAAAGTCTTGGAGCAGCCTTGCACTTTAATAATTTCAAATGTGTAATACTGAAAGCTTATTTAAAATCTCACTTTAAAGTTTAATTAGATATAATTATTATGTTATTTGATTTTTGAATTTTGAATAAATTGTTTTAATTGTAATTCTTTTTAATATTAATCATCTTAGATTAGCAGATTTAAAGCCAGCAGTTAATGTAGAACTATTCATTTAAATTATAAAAACCCAACAACTGTTTATTAAATGTAAATAATGACACTTTCTTGCAAACTTTTACATTAGTTTTAGCACCTATATAAGTCTAAAATTACTAAACTTGATCCTGCACCAAAGCTTCTGGAACAATATATTTAGGATGTAGAGAAGCTTTTTTCATGTCTTACTGATGGAGTCAATGAACTGCAGTTTTTCTCAATTTCTCATATTTCTAATATTCTTTGCGACACTTGGGGCAAAAGTTTTCAGTCTTTGTGAATTCTGAAATTTTAATGTTTGTGGGTGGCTAAAAATCTGCCAAGCTGATGGGAGAAGAGTGAAATCAGTAGAGGGATATTTGGAGAGTTAGGAAACAAGAGCAGAAGTGCTCCCCATAAGCCTAAAGATGCGGGAATAAAAATAATCAGTACAGGTCTCTCATGGAGGTATGGCCAGGAAAAAAGTCATTATGAAACAATAGACAATAGGACATACACAGCTATCAATTTTCTATGCTATGTCAAGAGAATGTAGTTTTCATTGATATACATCTTACCTGTGATATGATTACATACATTTCTCCACACTTATTTTCTCCTAAAGGAACACAAATTCTTATCTTCTCATAATGATAGATTAAGTGTTGGTTGAAGTTGTGAAAAACACATAATAGTGGAAAGTATGGTACTCCATTGAGATGATACAACCCTCCACTATATATACAGAACACAATGTTTTGCAATTGTTTCTCATAGAAGTACGTTTTCACAAGTTTTAACATTTGCATTTAATATATTCATATATTCATATTCTACAGTTATCTAATAATCAATTTTATATTTATCAAGAATCTTGTATGACCAGCATCCAGTGGAAGAAAAAAAAAAGAATCTTGTTATATTTAACAATTAAATATCAAGGAAACTATTTTTCATGATATATTTCTTTTTTTTTAATTTTATTGAGTTTATTGGTACATTTTAGGGATACAGTACAGTTACATTCATTGTTGGGATCATGTACCTTTACATGGCAAGTCTTGATTCTCATTTTTTCCCCTTACCTCTGCCCTCCCTTCACCCCCTCCTCCCCTCCCCATCTACAAACACTTTATTTTCATCTTTTCATTCTCTCACATTTTTTTCTTTTCCCTTTTTGTTCTTCCCCTATGCATCACACCTTCCCTACACCTTTAGCTCCTTTCTTCAAATTTCTAAATGTCAGTAATCTTATTAGAATCTTATGCATTGTTGCAGAATATTCACACTAGGGAAACTATTTGGTATTTACACATGTGTGACTTATTTATTTCACTTAGGAGTATATCTTCAATATGCATCCATTTTCCTATGAATGAATCTATTCTCTCGCTCTTTATGGCTGAGTAATATTCCATTTTATAGAAAAACCACAACTTCTTTATCCAGTTTCCAACGGATGGGCAAATAGGCTCTTTCCAAGATTTAGCTATTACAAACTGTGCCGCTATAAACATGGGTGCACATACTTCTCTGTGATATGATTCTTTTAGTTCTCTTGGAAAGATACCCAGCAGAGGGATGGCTGGGTCAAATGGAACTTCCAGTCCAAGCTCTTTGAGGTATCTCCATATTGATTTCCATAGTGGTTTCATGATATATTTCTAAATATTTCTCTAAAATGTTTGGATTTCAATAATTTTGAATATTTAGCATGTTTAAATTTTAAATGGATTTCCCTATTCACAAATTCCTCCTTTAAAATGAGTCTATGTTTCTTTTAAATCTCAAAGTGCATATAAGAATTTTAGAGAATATGTCAGATTCAGAAAAAGATATTATCATAAAATCTTATTGTATCAAATATTCCACATGCAAGTCCATCCACAATACTATCTGTCAATTCCATGTCCTCTTCTCTAACCACCACAATCCTGATATTGACATTTCCAGGGCTAATTCTCTTACTTGATATACTTTTGGTGTTATTCGTTGTTAAAGGAAAAATTGACATACCCTTTATTCTGTTTTGATAAATATCTTCTTTCAATGAACAACCTGATGATTTCTAGGTACAATGGACACATGCATCAATTAATAAAATACTGGAGCAAAGTAAAATATTAAGAAGCAATTATTCACTCTCATTTTTAAATAAATCAGTGCAGAATTATATCATGTCTAGAATAGTGCTAGGCACTAAGGGGTATAGAAGGTTCTAGAACACACAGATCTTTTAGACAAAATATTACCCCACTTCTTTTTAACTAATAAGCTCTGATGTGGTTACTATGATTAAAACTATTTGAATTGAGAATTTATTTGATTCTATTTGAAAGAAGAAATTAAAAGGTTGGCAAAAAGTCTTAGAAATGCTATATCTGGGCAAGATTGTCTATGAACAACTGGATAAATGTCAGTATTTAATCATTAATTCTTAATAGGTTTTTGGGAAACCATCCCAAAGTATACAATGCTTCACAATTAATATACCCTAACATTTTCTTCTTTTTTTCTGTTTCCTGTGTTCTTAAATTATAAAGTATATGTTTACATTATAAAAAGTAGAAAACCAATAGAAAAAAAATCAAGAAAATATCTATATTCATTTCCTCGACCATAACAAAATACCACAGGCTGAATAGATTAAATAATAGAACTTTTTCTCACAGTTCTGGAGAATAAAAACCTGAGGTCAATGTTTCAACAAACTGGTTTTTTCTGAAGCTTCTCTCCTTGATTTGCAGATGGCTGCCCTCTCCCTGTCTTCATGTGTTTGTTCTTTCGATGGGTAGTACTTGTATGTGTCCTAATCTCCTCTTCTCCTAGCACAGCAGTCCTATTGCTTTATGGTCCTTTCATATGAATGTATTTGACCTTAATTACCTTTTAAAAGAAGTCTTTAAAAGCTATCCTTAAAAACCTTTTAAAACTGTTTTAGTGATAGATCAACAATTCCAGTCATATTCTAAGATCATAGTAGTTAAGATTTCAGTATATGGATTGGGGAGGTTAAGTCAGCTCATAATACCATTTATATAATATAGGTTAACACATGGTACATGATAGATAATGGTATAGTGTTATGCAAACACATGTATATCCTCTTTTCACTAAATACATAATGTTATTTAAATATAAATATCTTTGAATATTCTTATTGGTTAAATATTACATAGTTTTATGGAATTAACATAATGCATTTAATCAATATTCCACTCTTAATCACTTAAGTCATAATATTTTCTATATAATGTTGCATGAGCATTCTTACATATATACTCTGACACAATTTTCTATCCATTGCCTTTTTTGGGGGGTACCAGGGATGGAACTCCAGTCCTTGTGCTTGTAAGGCAGGCAGGGGAACCACTGCGCTAAGTCCCTGACCCTGTTCATTGACTTTTGATAAATATCTAGCAGTTGATTCTAAGTCAAATAATATTCTTTTTGTTTGCTATTAAGTGTTTTATTAACTTACTTTAAAATTAAGTAATTTTTACTCTGATACTTATGACATACTAGTGTGTAGGTACTATAAACATGTCAACATAAAGATTTTAACATTCTTTCTTCCATGATAAATAAATGAAAATGTATTGTCCTTCCAATTATATTTATTGGAATCAATCAACATATGCCTGTGTGAACTCTTTTCCATGCTTTAGGCAATCTTTGCCTTTCCTTTTATGAATGCAGACCTCCTTTGTACCCTCCTCACCCACACAAAAGCCCCAATCACTTGAGTACATTTAAAGCTCATTATTTTCATCAATGAACCCCTCAGCAGAATATGAATCTTTTTCATCACCATCAGGGAGATTCTTTTGTAAATGAAATAACCTCAGTCACTTTCCTTTGTTCATGTGGAATTCCCAGTGACAACCCTAAGTTCTGTCTTGCTCTTAAGACAATAGCCTCTGGAAAGATAGAGTGTTCTGATAAAGAGCAAACAGAGCTATGGTTTAGTGAGGGTTATGTAGCCACCATATTTTCTAAATATTATTTGGAGCCATTGTTTTTAGATTGTAGCCTTTCCATTGTCGTTCTCCAGACATTTCAAATATTTCAACTATAATATTTTCATTCTCCATTCATTGCATATCACAAAGCTATTTCTGACATTACATAGGTTCAGTTTAATGCAGCAAATAAAGCAAAAGTTTAAATATTTTACTGTTTCCCTTTTCTGTCCCTTGCATATAGAGAGTTTTCTTGGAGACTGGAGAAAATGGTCTAAGTGATATCATAGATATGTAGCACAATTGTCATTGGTAGTTTCTCAGAAATGAAAGAAAAACAATAATTTTCCTCAGAGAAACTGACACTTCAGTTCACAGGTTCTTCTTGGTTTATTTCTATTCCATATTGAATTCATCTAGGTGTTCTGTATGATCAATTTAAGTGTTCCAGACTGCTAACACCATATGCCTTATGTGAATTTTTTCCAAATTATTTTTCATAAATTCCAAATGAGATGAATTATACAGCACATTAAACAAACATCAAGATTGGTTAAAAAAAAGTTTAAAAAAGTTAAAGAAGATTCCTTTGCTTGTGAAAAAATTCAACTTTACTTACCAAAATATCCAATTTTTTAAAGAATGTTAATGTCTTCCTCCTCATTATCTAAGCCCACATTTATTATAGCTCCACATTGTGAGGTATTTCAAAATTCTGCATATTTCTTGATGAGGATTTTGTTTGTTTGTTTGTTTGTTTGTTACTGGAAATCGAACTAAGGTCCTTGCCCTTGCAAGGGATATGGCAGAACCACTGTGTTAAATCTCCAGCCCTGATGAGGATTTTTGAAGTAGTAAAATCTCTCTTTAAGAAAAGAAGTAGATTTTAGATAACACCGAAACATTCTCTAAGAGGATAAATACTCAATCTGTAAATTATTATTTTATTATTTTGTATTTGTTCTATTGCATTTTACTTCTGATCAAATTACATTAAGTTCTACTTTCTTACTTTTGGGGCCTCCTACGTGTATCAACTGGTAGATGGAGAGTATTCCTTTGGCTGAAAATGCAACATAGGTGCTAATTTCTGCTTTCTTCTAACACTTGGCGAATATATCTTTCATTCAACACTTATAATTAGGTTCACTTTCTTAAGCAGAGCAACTGTTTTGCTTCAAACAGGATATTTGCTTAATTGTATGTAAGTGCTAACACTTAAATTCAGTTAAACATTTAAAAGAAAGGAAAAAATTTCCTGAAGATGGCTTATATATCTCTGCACTGTTTAGTGGATATCTTATGAAACAAGGGTCATGAAAAATGTGCAGCCATTTTGACAATGACAGATAGTATCTGATTTTCAATACCAACCATGCTTATCTTCAACATGTCAAAAATTTATGCCCATTTAATCAAATGAGATATTTAATCATATGCATTCAATGAGCAAAAGAAATACATAATTACCCTTCCAAAGTAAGTAAGCAAAATGACAATGATATCATGTAAAATTAATGACATAAAACTGGTCTTTCTGACCATTTGAATTTTGCCATTCTCTCTGCAGACATTCGTTCGTAATTAAGACACAGATCATCCTTAGTAAGAATGATGCTGTTTCATTAGAACACATAAAATACCATGTAATAATAAAAATTAAATAAAGCCAATTACTTTGTTTTAATTTTGAGCTTAGCAAAGAAATAAATAAAAAAATTGAAGCAACATAACTACAACTTCACAATATCAATACATCACCATCTAACACTGTGTCCATTTGGTACAAAAAGCATTGTCTCTCACTCCAAATGAAGGGAAGGAAACATAACAAGTTTAAAATTCTCCATCAGTGGCTGTTTTACTAATTATTCAGATTCCAAGGCAATCATACAACTGTAATCATTCACCTCACGCCTGGAAACATAAGTCTTGTGCTTTTGATGAATATTTATAAGACAGTGTAAAGCAGTCTACTTTCTTTTCCCTTCAGGCAAGACAATTTGGAGTTCATCAATATGTATTACCAAGGACTTTTATAAAAGGCACTTCAAAGAAAATTCATCAGGCATTCCTTTTGTCTTGATTTCTGTTAGACTGATACTTCCTTTTGACAAGTATCAATAAATTATCCTCTGATGGCTAGAAACTTGATGTCTTATTCAGAAACTTCCTCACACAGAAAAATCATGGCTTTGAGTTTCAAGAGATATTATTAAGATCCTGCATTTAATTTAGGGACACACAGAAGATATGCAAATTAAAAACAATAAGACAAACATATATATAGTCGCCCTACAGCACACTGAATGGAGTTTTCCCATATTTGAGAGCTTTCTTACTGTATACAACTTGCAACTTTGCTACCTGCCATGTGAACATACTTACAATTCTTTCACAAGTTTATATATAAAAAACAAGCTTTGAAGTTCCTGGATAAATACAAAAACCATACAAAATTAAGACCAAATTAAGGTAGATATGGAAAGTGGTGAATGACAAGCTGTCTTTCTCCATAAGGCTGATTAGTTTCCTTTTAGTTAAACTCACATTTCCACAAGTAGGGAATGAAAAATTGCAATAATCAAAAATAAATTTTTAAATATTCCTTTAAAAGAGGATACTAAAACTCTTTATCTGCATTCTTCCTTTTAAAAGAAAGCTCAATTATTTTGTGTTATTTTAGTGGCATAAATACTTGAAATATGGAATACTATTGCTATGTATTTCTATAAATAAACCATAAGCCAGCATGTTGACAAAAAAGTCTCAAATTATAGCTTTACTCACTCCACAAAGTCATGGAACTAATTATAAAAATATTTCATAGTCTGAGAAATTGTTTTGTCGTTACCTGATATTGTACAAAACAAAATAAAATATCTAATTTAAAATCAAATTCTTAAAAATATAAAGGAAGAAAAGAGTGACATTTCAGCTCAAATCATGCTTTATAATCCACCTGTAATATTAATTACACAACCATTTTGATTCATGTTCATGTTCTATGAAAACATACCTCACTATTAAAAAACATAATTTGCTATGAATAATTTTAATGCAGTATCTGTTTTTAAAAAAAAGAAAAGAAAGAAGAAAAGATACAGAAAGTTGTGGCATTGAGAAGGTTGTTTTCTCAATACTTAACAAACTGGGATATACTATTTAGTGGTTTTATAAAACTATCCCAAGTACATTATTTGACATAGTTTATTTTTAATATTATTTGGCAAGAATGCTAATGATGATGATAATGTATGAGCTTCATTTTCTATATTGCAAACCAAATACACCACAGAAAGTCCTGCCATAATGTAGATATAACTATTATTAATTTATAAATATATATCATAGTTATCAATTTCCAGGTGCAAAGATCAATTTTCTGACCATCTTCTTTACATTTTCTTCCACACTGATATCAAAATTAAATCTTCTCCTAAATCTGTCATTTGTCTACATTTGTTAAATAATTAATGTGCAATGACTTAAAACAATAAACATTTATATTCTATTTCCAAAGATGGGAAAACAGAAACAGCTTACCTTAATAGCTCTCTTTCAGAGTCTCATGAAGTGAGCAATTTTGGCTGGGGCTACATATATCCGAAGATCTGGCCAAGTCTGGGAAGCCTGTTTCTGATCTCTAATGGATGTTTTGAGGTGGCCTCAGTTCTTCACAAGCCATTTTTTACCACATGGCCCAGGGGTTGCCTAGGTGTCCCTATGTCATGGCAAGTGAGCACAGACACAGTAAGGTGGAAACCACAATGGCCTTTATGACCTATCTTAGAAATCACTCACAGTCACTCACCACATTGTGTTCTCCAGAACAGAAGCAAATCATCTGGTCAATCCCACTCCAGGGAGAGGAATTATGCTCCACTATTTGAGGAACTATCATGAAAGATTTTTGTCTTTTTTGTTTGTTTGTTTGTTTTTGTTTTTTTCTTTGGTTTTGGTACCGGGGATTGAACTTGGGTCTTTGCCCTTGCTAGGCAGGCCAACAAACCGCTGAGCTAAATCCCTAGCCCAAGATTTTTGTCTTTTGTCCACAGTATAAAATTTCCATAAATGTGTCCATTATATATGAATATGGCCTCATAACTGCTGGATAAGAGAGTGCACATCTAACATTAAAATATATTAACAAATTCAAATTTCACCCATTAGAGATATCTTTATTCACTTTGATGAATAAGCTTATTAGTTCTAGAACTATCTGGGGGAGATTTTGTGCTTCTAGGTAAAGGATCATATTGTCTGCATATAGAGATAGTTTGATTTCTACCATTTTTATTTGTATCCTTTTTATCTCTCTTCCTTGTCTTATTGTTATGGCTAACATTTCAAGTATTAAAATGAAGAGAAGAGGCTAGCACTAAGGCAACACTGTCTCATTTCTGAATTTAGAGGGAATGCTTTCATTCTCACCATTTAGTATGATGTTGGCTGTGGATTTGTCATGAACGGCTTCTATCAATTTGAGGTAAGGGCCTTCGGAACTTATTTTCATCAGTATTTTTCTAGTGGTGAGCATTCAAAGCTATTAACTTTCCTCTGAATTGCTTTCATTGTGTCTCACAGCTTCTGATCTTTTTTTGACGTTGTAATTTGATTCTGAGTAATTTTTAATTGTTTTTTGATATCTTCTATGACTTATGGACTACTCAAAAGTATAGTATCTAACTAATCTCCGTATGACTGACATTTCTGTAGTTACTTTTGCTATTGATTTCTAGTTTAATTATCTTTTGATCTGTTGTGGCTAAATAACTTCAATTATTTTGTATTTTTTTAAACATGAGATATAGCTAAAGTATAATCTATTTAAGAGAAAGTTACATGAACTGTACTATTTTTCTTTTATTTTTTCCTATTATTTAACTATTCTCCCTGTTATGCTCATGAAATTATTTAGATTTTTTTTTTTTTGGTGGAAAGTTGTTATTCATTATTCTGAAAGGGTAATTTTGCAGAACACAGTAATCTTGATTGGCGACTGATTTCTATTGGGACTTCAAAATTTTGTTCCAAGCTTTCTTGTCCTATGATGTTTTTGTTGAGGAATATGCTTCTATTCTGATAACTTTGTTGATATTTTTCTCTAATAGCTTTTAGTATTCACTCTACTGAAATTCTGGGGATTATGGCTGCAATGTAATATGGAGTGGTGCTTTTCTGGTCATGTTTATTTGGCATTCTATATTCCTCATTTTCCTAAATATTTATATTATACCCTAGATTTGGAAAATTTTCTGCTTATTTCAGTTAATACTTTTTTATACCTGGTCATTTTCTATCCTTTTCTTAACTCCTACAAATTTTAGGATTTTTATTTCTTAGTAGCTTTCAGGTCATTTCTGTGGTGTCTTACTGATACTGTGGTATCATTAAGTATGCAATAAAATTCATCAACCTTGTCTGTAGGTCCTGACAATTTCTCTTTAGGTTGCTCATGCCTGCTGCCCATGTGTTCATAGTTGGAATTTTTATATCAAAGATTCCTACTAGATTTTTTTTCATTATTTCTAATTCTTTACCAAATTAGTAATTCATATACTCCATGCTCTTCCTTAATCCTTCAGCGGCTTATTTATATCTTCTTTAAAATCACTGACCAGCTTAACATTTTTGTTATTTATCTGATCATTTGCAACTTCTTTGAACATCTTATCACCTGTTTCCCACATCTGTTTGTTGGTATCACCTTTGATCTATTCAGTTAATTAATTAATTTGTTTTTGAGTTCTATTTTGGAAATTATTCCTATTTCTTGCCCAAGAGCTCAGCTTTTGGAGAGTTATATTTGGAGACATCTTATTGGCTTGTTTTCTTATGATTCTCATAGGTCTGTGTGTGTGTGTGTGTGTGTGTGTGTGTGTGTGTGTGTGTGTTTGTGTAGTTGAGATCAACACTTCTGCCACTACAATGGAGATCAATTTAGCGTGTGAATTTCTTTCTGTGATGCGGCTTTGGCTATGAGTTAGTACAGAATCAAATACTCCATTAGGTTAAAGAATTGGCTTGAGTTTCAGTCAGTCATACCCTTGCATGAAAATAATCATTAGCTACTGGTGCTAACAACATCAAAGAACCAGTCTCATATTAGCACTTAATTTAAGAACTGTTCAAAAAGTTTACAACTCTTTCAATAGCTCAAGAAAGTTGAGGATTAGTAGTGATGGAGTATAGGCTCAGAGCTAGGAGAGGAAAATGGAAAAAATATGAAAAAATAGAGTATAATATTATGAGCTTATATAAAATAAAGAGAAAAGAAAAATCAAGAAAATAGGATTTCACGGTATTATTTTTATTTCTCAAATGGAGGAGATGAAATAATATTTGAAAGGTTATCTGAGGGCTCAGGTAGAAAGAAGGAAAAGAGAACAAAAAACTGCAAAACAAAAAAGGAATATTTAAAAAATGAGAAGGAAATATTAGTAGAGAGGTTTCATAAGTGTTGGAACAAATTAATCCACTATAGAAATTAAAACCTTAATGCACACTCATCCATTGTTGCACGCTCACTTAAGCCCAACACCCACACTTTAGAACAAAAGGAGTCTGAGAATGCAAAGAGATTGCCTAACCTGTTTCACTGCGTGGCTGCAGGCAAGATCCTGAGGAGAGCCAACACTTTACCCTATTCCTGACCTGCTCTTTTTCACCTTCCAGTTTCCCTGGCCTCTATTTTCCTGGAGGTTCTTCCTGAGGTTTTAACTCTCCTCAATCCAGTGAGTTTTAGCCTGGGTGTCTCTGTCCTGCACAAACTTTCCCACAGCTTTTTCCATCCTTCTCCCACCTTCTCTGAAACTCCCAGTTTCCTTCTCTCAGTTGGTACAATCCTCTGTGATTCAGCCACCTGGGAGTGAGGAAGGAGACTTGTTCTTAGTGCAGGCTGTTTCTTTAGCCCCTGCTTTCCCCAGATTCTAACTGCCTGGGCCTCTGAATTCAGCTTTTGCTGTTCCTTCCTCCACACAGATTGGGTACGCAGGAACAATGTGCCGGTGGCGGGCGGAGGCTGGTGAGGGTCCAGCTGCAGTTGCCCCACTGCCCTCCGTCCCTGAAAGGATTTTAGCAAGGGCTCTGAGCCTGCCCTGAGCCCAGTGTTCATGGACCAGAATTCTGATTGCTACTATCACAGATTCTGAGCTGTCTTTTGGCAGGAAAAACAAGGAATTCCCCCAGGGTTGAGAAACAAAGGTTCTCGTGGTGAGTGCCCCCCTACAGCCACGGCTTTGACTCTATTTCAGATAGTTTTTGCACTGCATAGTGTCCCTAAATCTCTGGATTTGGCCTTGGAACTGCTCTGCTAACTTGGGAGATTGTTTACTAATATGACAGATTCTGGTCTATTTCCTGAAAGGTATAGATATTTCTCCACCAACTTGTAAACAAAATCTCCATATCTAAATTGGGCAAATGCCTGGGATTATATGCAAGTTCTCTTTTTCATTCTGTTTTCCTATATTCTGTATTTCCTTGGATCACTGTCCCATTCCAGTGTACTACAGAGATTGGTATATTCACAATGTCTTTATCGGTGCTCTGATTTAATTTGTATCATGAAGTTCTGTATAGAATGAAACTCTAAGAATGCTGCTTTCTCTACACTGCTCGGATCAAATGAGCAGCCAGTGTTTTCTAAAGTTGTTCTTCCATTTTGCATACCCATCAAGGGTGTGAGAGTATTTTCTCAAATATCAGGTTGTTGGCCAGAGATTTAGCTCAGCGGTTCCCCCACCTGCCTTGCAAATGCAAGAACCAGAGTTTGCTCCCTGGTACCAGAAGAAAAAAAAAAAAAGATTCAAATATCACGTTGTGATTTTATGGATTGTTCTTTGAATTTTTGTTTACTTCATTAGTTATTGTCCTGGTCTTTATCATTTCTTTCCTACATTGAATTTAAACCTCTTTCACCCCCGTTAAGTGGATCTCACTTATTCCATCATTTCTTTCCTAATATAATATTTAGTGCTATGAATTTCTCCTCTAGTGGCTTCCAAGAATGCATAATAACCTCTGATTTCATTTTCATTTACTTCCTCTTTATTCTCTGATCCACCATTGATATGGAAATATGTTGTTTAGTCTGTAAGAAGGTGGAAATTTTCCAGCTGTCATTCTGTCTTTAAGTTCTAATTCAGTTTCATTGTGGTGGGAAATCATATTCCACATGACTTAAATCATATTAAATTTATTGAGACATGATATGTTAGCAACATTCCATGTACCTTTATACAGACTATGTATTTTGCTATTTTTGGACAAGAAAATATTAAAATTATCAATTAGGTTAATTTAATTAATAGTGTTTTTCATGTATTCTGTACCCCTCTGATTCTTTTTTTCTTCTTCTTCTTCTTTTTTTTTTTTTTTTTTTTTTTTTTT
>NW_022900926.1:56377140-56444935 GCF_012274545.1 Fukomys damarensis | reverse complement strand
TTTTTTTTTTTTTTTTTTTTTTTTTTTGGTACCAGGGATCGAACTAGGGACCTTGCACTTGTGAGACAGGAGGTGGAACCACTAAGCTAAATCCTAGGCCCTCTCTGATTTTCTTCAGTCCAAGTATTATCTACCACTTTTCCCCTTGTGTATTTAGAATTTTTATACCATCTGATGAAAGTATCCACTTATAGTACAAAATGCAACTTCATATCATAACCAATGACACAGGAGATTGAGGTGCAGCAAATGTTGGAGGGGAGTAGATGTGACTTGTTAATTTCAAACTTCCAGGACACATGAGCAGAACAGTTCCCATGGGCCTGCATGTTGACTGCTTGTGAGAACTCCAGCAGGCTTTTCATAGGACAGCCTAGACCTGACGTCAGCCTCAGAAATAGGTGATTACAAAAGGACAGTTTTGACTGAGTTGTTGCCACTGTTCTTTCTCCAGTCCGTCCTACCTTCACACTGTATGGTGTACTTCTTTCCCTATTTTTACATGGTCCAAACTTGCTCAGCGATGCCTTTTCCTACCTTTAATAAAACTTTGCTACCATTTGTGTTTGTCTTGACCAATTCTTTACTCAAAAAGAAAAAAGCTAGAAACCATCTCTTCAAGGAGACTCGAGCAATCCGTAGCAGTAATGTTACTTTCTCTGAAATCTACATTGAATAACAATATTATAATCATTTCAGTTTTCTTTGGATTCATGTCAGCTGCTCAAATCGTTTTTCTCTTTCTACATATTTAAAATGAGTTTCTCAGAAGAAGAACATAATTTCCATACTGGTTACACTAGTCTGCACTCCCACTAACAATGGCACAGGGTTCCTTTCTCCCCACAACCCCACCAACATTTGTTATTGAGTGATTTCTTGATAGCAGCCATTCTTTGTGGGTTGAGATGGAATCTCAATGCTGTTTTCATCTGCATCTCTCGAATGACCAGCGAGTGATGTGGAACATTTTTTCATATATTTACTTGCTGCTTTTACTTTTTTGTCTGAGAAATGTCTGTTCATTTCAGATGCCCATTTTTGAATCGGGCCTTTATATTTGGGAGGGCTGATTGTTTTGAGTTCTTTATATATTCTAGATAAGAGCCCTTTGTCTGAGGAGCAGCTGGTGAAAAATTTTTCCCACATTGTAGGTTGTCTCTTAGTTCTTCTGTTGATTTCTTTTGCAGTGCAGAAGCTTTTTAATAAGATGAGATCCCAGTTGTTGATTCTTCAAAGAGCTGGGACTAGAGGTTCCATTTGACCCAGTCATCCCTCTGCTGGGTATCTTTCCAAAAGAATTAAAACAATCACATCCCAGTGATATATGCCCACTTATGTTTATAGCAGCACAGTTTGTAATAGCTAAAACTTGGAAACAGCCCATTTGCCCATCAATTGGAAATTGGATAAACAAGATGTGGTTTTTCTATTAAAATGGAATACTACTCAGCCACAAGAATGAGAAATTAGATTCATTCATAGGAAAATGGATACATATTGAGGATATATTCCTAAGTGAAAAAAATAAGTCACAAATGTGTAAATACCGAATAGTTTCTCTGGTGTGAAAAACTATAATAGTACATAAGATCATACTGAGATAATTGACAATGCAAAATAGGAGGAAAAGGCCTAAAGGTGGAGGGAAAGTGGAAAGGGTAGGGGAAAGGTAATAAGGGAAAAGAAAAAAATATGAGAAAATGAAAAAAATGGAAACATGTATGTAAATGGGGAGGAGGGAGGGGGGTGAAGGGAGGGCGGGGACAAGGGGAAAAATGAGAACCAAGACCTGTCATGGAAAGGTACAAGATCCCAATAATGAATGTAACTGTACTGTATACCTAAAATGTACCAATAAACTAAAACAAAAAAAGAAACACATAATTATGATATTTAAAGTAATAATTATATTACTTTAAATCCAGCTAACAATTTCTGCCTTTTCACTGGAAAGTTTAGATCATTTAACATTTCAAATAATTATTAATTCTGCTATCAATGAATATTTTTAAATATTTCTCATTTGTTCTTTTTTACTTTTCTGCTTTCTTTTGACTTTAATTTGTATGTATGTGTATGTGTTTGATTCCATTTCATCTCCATTATTTATTAAGAATATCTCTATGTTTTCTTATTTCAGTGATCCCTTTACATCTTTAATTTATCATTTTCCTGTTATGTGTTTGATTTTGCATAGTTCTATAAGATCATGAATCTTTTCTTCTACTTTGTTTAATATACTAATAATCCTATTTAGTTTTTAGAATGAAACACAATCCTGTATATTTCATCTGTATTATTATAGTTTTCATATTTATAAGCTCAATTTGTGTTTATATTTCTTTGTATTTTATGTCTTTATCATACTTTTCTTTGTAAAATCAAAATGTTAATAACTTCTTAATGTTCTTGCCTGCTAATTCTACCACCAAAATAAGTTTTGAATTAATTTTAAACAAACATAATTTTATCTTCACTATAGTTTGTATTTTCCTGTTTGTTTGCATACCTAGTAATTTGTATTGGATGTTGGCTATTGTTGGGTGCTGGATATTATTGAACTTCTATAAACATTGTTGAGATTTACTCTGGGAAATAGTTCAGTGGCTGGAAATATTTTAACATCATATAGTCCTTTGTTTCTAGAGTTGTGAGGTCCAACTAGGCATTACTCTAAGGCTAAATCATCCCTAATGCTAAAGAAGAACATACTACATATTCTTACCAACGCCTCATGAATTATGAGACTGCAATCTGGCTAGTGAGAAGTAAGACACTTCTCAAGCATTTGATCACCAGATGCTTATTTTAATTTTTTGATAATTAACTACCTAGCTTCAAGCAGTTTCCATGTGTTCTGGTTAGCATTCTTTTAAATGTTAGGACAATAACCTCTAGTTTTCCAGAATTATTTGTGTGACATTTTTCTCCTCTCATGTTCTCTTCCACAAACCATACCCCCTTTATTCTCTCCAGATTGTTATTTCATCTCAAGTCACGGACCTCATAACACTTTTCTGGGTTCCTCCTTCCCAAACAATAGCCTAAAAAATCTAGAGAATGGGATCAATTTTCAACCTCAAATTGTTTTCTGTCTCTCACTGCGCACTACTCCTCACTGCCTAAAGTTCAGTGTATTCAAAAACATAATTTCAAACGATTTTATCAAATTTCTGTTTCATTTGGGAGGGCAAATCTCTTTCACTCTATCAAAAATTCTTAAGAAAAATAAAGTACATAATTTTTAATTTCTATGATAATTTTATTTCAGCATTTGACACAACTAACTGATAATCCCTACAGGAAATGTTTTTATTTCTTACAATCTATGGTCTTACTCTTAACTTTGTGTTCTCTACCTCCCTAGTTTTCCCACTGTAATAACCCATGAAGAAATTTCCTGATCCCTCTAATTCTTTCCCACTTTCCCTTTGAGTACCTTCACTTAATTCTGCATTGTTCTTTTTCTTAGAAATTTCGATATAATGTCCCTACCACACAACTCTCCTGAGCAATTCATCTTGCTTATTAGTTCATCTCCAATTAATTATCACTTCATAAATCCCTACTCCTTTTATTCATATGCAAATCTGTTTATTTGTTCATATAGTACTTATACCTACCATGTTCTAAAATGATTTTGGTTACCCTATGAAATAGCATAAAATGTATTCTATTAATTCCTATATACTTAATAAAAGTATGCCTGACAACCTTTTCAAAGGAAGGTGTTGAAGAGTTGCGTGATTCATAATTATATACTAAGCTGCTTTGGGCCGGGATTTAGATCAGTAGTTTGGGGCCTGCCTCACAAGTGCAAGCACAAGGACCCAAGTTTGATCCCTGGTACAAATAAACAACAAATATATATATAAATATTAAGCTGCTTGCAGAATAAAATGCATTTCTATTTCCATTTGAAGAGTTTCTCATGTATATCATTTTAAAGAAGGCAACGTTGTACTATTAAGTTTCAAGATGGCCACAAACTTTTTAAATTATTAATATGTAAAAGTACATAGCAGTAGATAATAATTACATTATGGGGTTACAATCATCATGGGAAGTTGTTACAAGCACATAACATATCTTAACCCTTTTTGTTTTCCTCCCCACTCTGCTCCTTCTCTCTCTATAGGTCTCCTTCCAGCTGGAAAAGATCTATATCCTTGTCCCCTATGTTATATCATTTATTTTGCTCCTTCTTCCGCTTAAGTGGCTGTGTCTAATTCTCCTAACACTGAACATAGACAGGACCTTACTAAATTACTTATACCCACTGCTTTCTTTAAAAGATGATGGTGGCTGATTTATAAGATGCTCTGTTTTGTTCACTGGAATGGTGCCACCTGTAGAATATGAGACCACCGTGCTTCAAGGAATACCATCCCCCCTGGCAGTGTTCCACAGCAGTCAGGCCAATAACTTCAGCAGAGCTTATTCTTTGTGGCATACACAACTGGGTATCACAGATATAGATGAGGAACGAAACCTATACATCTTTCTAGATGTCAGCACTTTAATCACCCTAATTATGTAGGATTTTACAACTGGAGTAGCTATTAAGTGTGGAAGACCAGTCCCACTGCTTCATCCAAATGTCTGACTAAGAATTAATAAGCAAAATAAAATAAATTGTATTTTATAAACTAAATTTTTGGAATATTTTATTTAACATAAGTGGACTCAAAGAATATATTCAATAACTTACACATATAGACAAATACAAATATTTTTCCTAAATTTTTTTATTAAATTGATCATTGGTAATTGTCACAGTACTTAAATAATTTATATCAAGTTTTGAATTGTTTCAGAATTAGATTTAGAATATCAAAAACTAGAGTCTCAAGCAAAGTTTCAATAGACCACGTTGTGTCTTGAGAAATTATACAATATTTGTTACATTTCAAAAATATTTGTAAACTTCAAGCCAGTCAGAAACCACCAGTTTAAATGAATCTTCAGATGACAGTCATAAATAATTTTTCCCTTATATAAACTTTTTAAAACTTGACTAATAACTCAAAGTTTTTAACTTGACAAGTAATTTTTTTCTCACTAGTGATAGGTACTAAGACATATTTTGTAGTATTGAAGTAATCAAGACATAAAACTAGACTCTTTATTTCAGTACATCTAAGTTACCCCATGAGATATATACATAAATTAACAGAACATTATTCTACTTCATCATATAGGTCTCTTCAATATGTCACATTGGTAATCTTTTCCCTTAAAGAAAAAATTGTTGTCAACTTTAGTAAAACAAGGGGTAATCACTAGTGTCTGGTCCTGCATCATAGATCATGCAACATAATCACTTCAACCTGTAAAAAATATCAAGCCTTTGAAACAAGGAGTCTTCCTTGGCCATTGACCAGATTTACAAATTCATAAATACTAACACTGTCTGACATGACAATCCTCATCTAGTTACCTGAGATGGAATTTTTATAGATTTTAGAAACTGACAGTTATTTCTGAAAGTTTAAATCCCCTTGATCCACTGTACTCTTTTCCACCCACCAATAAAATATTTGTAAAGTTATCTATAACTATATAGTAAAACACCTAAAAGCTTAGTGGTTTGAAGTAAAAAATAAGCACCTATTAATCACAAAGTTTCTATGGGACAGGAATCTAGCAGTGAGTTGGCTAGGAAATTTTGGCTTAGTTTCTTGTGAGTCTGCAGTGAAGATGTTGGCCAGGAGTGCAGTGAAAGATGTGTATCACTTGCTTCGTTCACTTCTACAATATTGTAGTGGTTACAAATGCCTCTG
This sequence comes from Fukomys damarensis, assembly GCF_012274545.1. NCBI lineage: Eukaryota > Metazoa > Chordata > Mammalia > Rodentia > Bathyergidae > Fukomys > Fukomys damarensis. The sequence goes on along the minus strand of NW_022900926.1, from coordinate 56,439,149 downwards.
TACTTAATATAGGAGATAATGTTACAAAGGATCATGAGGAGAAACTCAAGAATGGGAATCACTGGAACACTTTTGAGGCTGATTACCACACAGTCACATCACAAATGCAGTTGGACAAACTGCAATAGCAATATGAATTGTACTTTTGAAGTCATTGTAAATAAACTTGTCTGTTTCTTTATCTCCTTATCCTTAATAACATGCCTTACATTTCAGTAATTTTTCTTACATTTCAGCGATCTTCCCTTAGGGTCACACTCTGAATCTTACTATCTTTAGAAATGTTCTGTCTCTAAAATATTTAAGTTTCAAGTGTTTCAGTTTTTAAACCTCCTATTCTAGCACACTAGCTTGACACATCATTTTCTACAAAATACTTGACATCTCAAACATTTCCGATTACCTTTATTTCTTGGTCGTCTCACTTTATCATTGTCCAAGGCAGCTATTTTAAACCTCCTGCACTAGTCTCACATTTCTCATTACTGCCTTCTTATCCCATTTAAATTACCTTGCTTACTGCGTAGCAGAGAACACTAAGACCTTAACTTCCTTAAAAATCTTAAAACCTAGAGTAAGAGGTTTTCCCCTCTATTTTTCCTGTTATTAAAATACAAGTCATTCTGCCTGTCTGAGACTCGATCCATAACCTTCTTTCTTTGCAAGTATTTTGTGCTATTTATTTGATTTTTTTCTCTGACCTATATTATCACCTTCTTATTTGTTATCATCCTAGGTATATGTGATCAACTATCTTCCATACGCAAAAAGAGGAAATGACTTAACTTCTCTTAAAGTACTAGGAAAAAATAGCCACTTAGTAGAGATGGTGAAATCACAGATGGAAGAAGTTTGTTCTCTGAATCATAAGAACCTCACATACTTTTTCTTGACATTTAACGTGAATCTAACTACTCATTAGCTTTGAACTAAATGACAGGAATAAACTCTTTCACATTAAATTTGTGTCTATTAAGAACTTATAAATATATCCACTGCCTCCTTTATTTCCAACCTTCATAGTTCAATTTCCTATTAGTCAATTTGAAAGACTTATTTACTCTCTGCTTCCACATTTTCGTATTCTGTCTCCTCCCTAACACTCTGCGTCTGGCTTCTGAACTACTCTAAATGGAACTTGCAAGTAGAAGTTTAACAAAAGAGCTAGGGAAAAGATGTGTGGAATTAAAGATCAGATCATTATCATGGCCCTTGACAATATCTAAATTTCTCATGCTATTATCCTATTAAATTTTATTTTAATTGGCAAAAACAGCAATATCTAAATTTAATTATCTGTCTTCACTCTTAAAATCTTCAAATGAGGAGAGAATCTTTGAACAAGAGGCTGGAATGGACATATTTCTTGGGTGCTCAAAACATGCTGCCCTGAGAATATATTTTAAAGAGATAAATAAATTAACACATTCAGACACAATTCTAATTCTTCAGAAAGAGACGCAATTAAAAACAAAATGCCATCAAACTCTTGGAAAGCTATATTAAAAAATACATGTAAAGAACCCTCTTATCTGATAAGCAGATAACAATTTATACTTCACAAGTCGGAATTTTACTTAGAATATACCAGAGGAACACTGTTCACTGAAGTGTGAGTTGGGAATAGGTGGCACTTTCATGTGAGCAGTTAATTTATAGTTAGGCCCCTTAATGAAAAGTCCTTTAGCAGAGACAAGAGCTGTTTTTCTTTCCTCAATGAGACTCTAACAACTTGGCTTTGATGTACCTATTGATGCCCAACTAAATAATAAACTCTTTCCATCAAGTTTACAGTCATTAAGAAATCTTATAAGTATATTAACATATAATTCTTCCCTAAAAATGTAAAATTTATATACAAAATATCTCAAAGGAAAAGTAAAAATATGGAGAAACCTAAAGAAGAAAGCAAGGGTCATGGTGATCATGCAAACTAGCATCAAAATGTTCCTATAGTCTTTCAATTTATCCTATCCTCTTTATGTTACACTCTTTAAATTTATCCTATTTCCCAACAAAAATAGACAACTAAGCCATTCCTTTCACTTGTAGCTAATATCCTTCTCTCTTGTCCACTCAAAAGTTTTAAAGTTGCATCAATTTATCCCTTTGCACAAAACCTCCCTCAGCATACAAGCATGCTTTGTAATCTTTTCTGCTTAAAAAGACATTTCTTGGACCTCATGGGATTTTCCATATTTTCATGTTCTGTTACAAAAAAATCCATCAAAAAGAGTTTTGTATGTCTGCTCTCTTCAATTTCATGATTTCTTTCATAATATTCTATATTTAATATCTTATCCAACTATCCACTGAAAATTTCATGCTGACCTCGCCAAATTTATTGAAGAGTTCTACATAAATCCTCCTCTTTCCTGATCTCTTGCAGCATTTAAAACAGTACACACTCCCTGCTGCTTGCTCTCATAATTTGGTCACTGGGACAATGCACTCTAACAGTTTTCTACTTCTGGGATCTCTCTCATCTTCTAAAACTCTCACTATAGATTCTGCATGCCTTCGCCTATACACCTCTTCTATTTTCTAACACTTCCCTGCATGACCTAATTTAGATTCTTTGTCTCCAGAACCCCCACATTTTCTTTTTATTAACACATTTATATGACCATACTTCCTGTGCAATAGCTTCACTTTGTTTGCAAAACAGAAAACTCAACTTAGCAAAGGAGAAATATTCACCCCTCATCTCTTCCAACTAGCTCTTGCCTTAGTTTTCCACACGTAAGCCACCATTAACCATTGATTTTGACTGCTTCCCTTTCATGAACTCCACATGATCAAGTAGTTTAAAGTTTTCTGACTTCAGCATGGATTCTGAATACCAACACTTCTCAACTCACCACAAACATCCTAGGTTGTCATCCATCATCACCTTACTTCGATTACTCCCTCTAAGCATCTCCATACTTCCTCACATAGCTTAGTCTTCCCCTCAGGTAACAAACAGGGCATTCTGTAAGTGATATCATTATACTTTGTTGCTCAACATGTTTCAATTGTCTCCCATTAAACATGGAGTAAAGACATTCCATGGCTTATAATTCCACTCTTATACACGCCTGTCTCCAAAAGTATTTCTTATCAGATTCCAGGCACGTTGAACATTTATCTTTATTTTAAGTTCAACTCACTTGCTTTTCCCTAACTGCCTAGACAATAGCCCATCAAGTTTTGAACATGTGTTTTTCTTTAATTAGACTTAAGTTTAAACATGTCCTATTTATAGGATTCTTTCCTTATCATTCATTCTATCTGAAGCAACCTACTTTTGCCCTATCCACATCTTACAACGATAACACTTATTACATAAAATTATGTGATATGTAGGTGACCCCTCACTCCTTTATGAATTCTCACTTAACTGAAAATTCTATATATTCCACTGGTTCTGCCTTCACTGTACTTCATTCTCAGTCTCGAGTGCTGCTTTTTAATTTTGTCTAATCTCTTAGCATTAACATTATCAAGCCCTCCTTTAGTTCACTTAATAAATTATTCCATTCTTCTCATTCACTACCTTTCTTCAAGTTACTATTAATATCTAGATCTCTATTGGTACAATATTATAGTACATATCAACTACATTCATCATGGGAAGTTGGTACACACGTATATGACATTTGTTAGTTTTTTAAATTTTATTTTATCCCTTTTCCTTCCTCTCCCTCCCTGTACCTGCATCTCTTGAATAAAAATAGAAAATAATAATTGTGTTTATATATAGATACATATAAAATATATAGGTATATCACACATGATGATCACATTCTACATTTATCTATATATTATTTACAGTTAAGATCTGTATGTAGAAACCAGGATCTATCTATGTAGTTATTTATTAAGTACATCAGTTTGGACTCACACAACTACCTTAAATTCTATTACAGCCTCATGATATTACCCTTTTCTACTTTTTCCCAATTTATTCCTCCTTCTATTATCTTGATCTTGAATTATGCCAGGACCAAGTTTGCATTTAGGAAAACCACAAAAGTTGGAGCCATTCTTCATTTTTCCCTTTTCACATCTACCAAACTCAATAAGTTGACATTTTTCAAAACTATCCTTTGGTCCCAGTTTCTATTTCTAAAGTACAAATTCAACTTCTGGCCTGGGCAATGATAAGCATATATTCTTTTGTGTACATTTGCTTGTAGCCACCTAGAAGATATTCTTCCTATCCATTCTCTCTTATAATACCCATAATTTCCTTTGGAATCCCAGTTTTTACCACCGTGTAACTTCTCAGTGTGGGTAGGAAGGATCAATGACACTCCAGTCCTAGGTATTGACCAACATGGGTAAGCCAATATATATAATCTCACTCTTCATGCTGCAGTATTCAAATTGGGCTAACAAAGGCAAACACAGAATTACTGTGTAATCATTGTAAAACAAAATATGTTCCTTAGCTAACTTGTAAGATCAAGAATGTAATCCCATTGACTATTTGTATCCATCTTGTTCCAAGAGGACCCAGTCAGAGAAAATACAATCTCTCTCTCTCTTTTTATTTTTTTTTATTTTTTTATTTATTTTATTTATTTATTTATTATTTATTTTTTGTACCAGGGATTAAACTCTGGTCCTTGCACTTGCAAGGCAGGCCACCAAACCACCAAGATAAATCCCTGGCCCTGAAAATTCAGTCTCTGAAAGGAGACCCAAAAGGACCAGCAAAGTAATAAAAGCCACGACTGAACCTATGTAAGGACACCACTTTAACACTAGTTGTGAATGAAGTAATCATCGTTTTGCTTAAGTGAGCTTAAGTTGATTTTTCTGGTCTTGTCACCAGAGGTACTCTAATTTAATCTAATTAACCTCATATCTCATAGTTAATACAGGAGCAACTGCAGTGGTGATTGGTCTTTTCACCAACAAAACCTCATTCTATCACAAACAAAAGTCTCTGGTTCTTTCAGGATAGAGTGAAAATTACCTAGAATTGCACACTGTATATCCTGGACATACTGAATCTCTACCAGTTCTATAGATGTGTCATAATCATGCTGTAACACTTTTAACAATGCTATTTATTTTTTAAAAAAAATAATTCCTCCATGGGTGCCTATCTTTGAGTTTCAACATAAATGCAACTGTCTTTGTGATATTTTCTCTACTAGGTATGATTGTAACTATTTGTTCTGTATTTTCCTATCGGATTTCTGATATGACTGAATTTATATTTCAGAAGCATCAATCTTGTCTGTATTCCTCCTGATATTGTCATCACTATTGGGTTTCATGTCTTCCTTTAAACCAGAATACCAGTCATTTCCTTATGTTCTTATGACATTTGTCACATATTGAACAAATGTTAATTGAAAGAATAAACCGGCAAGGATGCTGTTCCCATTAAAATTTGCATTCTAGAAGTAATACGCATGTAAGTCTACAGAATCAAGTTTAAAAGCTAAGAGCCACAGGAAAGATGGATTGCTGATAGATAAACTGGCTCTTACCACTTCTTTCTGAGGTAATGTAACACAGAATAACATATGAAATACAGAAACAGCTCTGCAAATTATTCTTCCTCAAATGATTTCTTTACATACAACTTTAAAGTGAAGAGACACAAACAGAAATACAGTAGAATGTCTGCACTTCTAATAATTTGTTTTCAGTGGGTATGAAAAGAAAGTTTTCAGTTTTGTTAGTTTAATTACAGAACCCATCCATAAAATTCATTGTCAATATCAGTCTCTTTGAATTTAAAACTATTATCAGAGCATTGACCAAAATTCTACTTGTTTTTCATTCTCTTGTTAAAAAATATGTATTCTTTTTCCAAAAAAAACCATTTGTATTCTAGATCATATCTTGAATTCCTCATGTTGAATTTTGTTTTGCATATGTGTATTTGCTTGCAATATTAGATCCACATTATTATATTTTCCATATATAGTTGTATTAGGAAATGAAGAAAATAAAATTGTGTAAGAAAATTAACAAACTCTAATTCAAACATCTGATTTTCTCTCCAATAAACTATACTCTATTTTCAGTTATTGTTAATCTTTATATTGATAATGTATAAGTATTTTACAATGCTATGCTTGTTGAGTTGTCAAACTGTAAAGCTGAGAATTAAAATTGTATTCAGACAATGTTTTATGAACAAGGGGCATTTTGCTGTTCAGGTGTTTTGGTAATGATAAAACACTGGGTTAAAAAAGCAGCCTTGCAGAGGTGCTCAGATTCACACTTCACACTGTGTGGCATTGTGCACAGCCCAGCACGCACACACTGAGCTCTGCTGTGAAGCGCGTGGGAATCGTGCCTGACGCAGCTGCTCTCCGAGGTGTTTTTCCATCACTTCTCTCCCTTGACGACCCTCTCGGCCCTTCCATTCTGAACGGTCTTACAATGGAGACCTTCCTACGTTTTTAGTGTGCTTATAGGAAACATGGGTCAAAATTTGTACATTCTACAACCGTCCACAAATAAAAATTAATATGTTTTTAAAATAAGGAAATTTCTCCTTCTAACATTAACATTAAAGAAATGGTCGAGCCTCTTCCTTTCTCACAATTAATTTTCAACAATTAGAATGAATAAACATTTGACTCCAAGGACTAAATAAAGACTATTTTTGAAAGCATGCTTTAAGTTTTGCCACTCACTGTTATTTCCATTACTGCATGTGTGGACTGAACAAATTTTTGCATCGTCAAACTGCAGTACGTCCAGTGTGTTTATATTTTACAGCTGGTTTTCCCTGGACTTCTCCCTGTGGAAGGTTAAAGCAGGTACCAGGACCCTCTCTGTGTTCGGACTGGTACGGACTGAGAGGTCAGATATTTGACTCTCAATTCTGTCACATAGACACATACACTGTCGGCAAGTCACCTACTTTCTCCAATACACAATTTTTCTATTTAAAACAGCAGTAATTGTGTATATTTTTCAAGTCTTTTGTGTGAAAAACACTTAAAAAAATATATATAAACTCTTAGTCTTGTATCTGACTTGCATTCTACATGTTTGCTTTATTCAAATGTCTGACCCTCTGTATAAATTTCAAGCCACTGAAAAATTGAACAAGTTCCTAGCAACGAAGGCAAACACAAAAAGTATATTTCTAGAAATGCAACTCGTTCTTTGTCACACGTTTCCTTTACCTTCAACTCCCACAGTAACATTACAGTACATATTTCCACTTAAGAACATGATGAGGTAAGAATAATAAAGAGATAAAACAAAGTTTCTGTTCAGTGTCTCTTCTGATATTTGTTATTATATCTCTCCTGCTTTAAATACTAATTAAAAAAAAAACTACAAATTTTTTCCCGTGTTATCTTTTCAAGTTGAAATGCAATTATCTCCATTGAGATAATTTGAGAGATACCTTGGCTTCTTTGCCTTTATTATGATCTTTAGAAATAATTCATAATCTAAAATATTATTCTGCTTAATTCTAAATAGGAGATACTAGAGAAAAAATAATTTTACTCTAGGATTTAGAATACTCAGCACATATAAAAATTATAATGATTTTTCTGTTATGAAATATTAAGAAAGTAATAGATATACTTTTCAAATAAGCTTTATCTTACTGAGATTTATATAAAGACATGGCATAGAAGGTTGTAGAGGGTTTTTTTTCATTTTTTGGCAGATATTTTTCGTTTCTTTTTTTATTTCTTTCTCTCTCTCTCTCTCTCTCTCTCTCTCTCTCTCTGTCTCTCTCTCTTTCTTTTTGTTTTCTGAGACAGGGTCTCACTATGTAGTTGAGACTAACCTGGAACTCATTATATAGCCCAGGCTGGTCTCAAACTCACAGCGATCCTCCTGCCTCAGTCTCCTTACAGGCATGCACCATTATGTCCAGCCTGGCAGATATTTTTCGCTGTGTACTTAGACATTTGCCTAAGAGGATTGTTTCTATGTCAGAGCTTTGGGCCTTTTCAACAAAGGTTGCATCTCCGAACAGAGAAGAGCTTGGTCTAAATCGATCCAATTGTGTTGCCGGTGATTGGTAAGAATCTGTGTGATGCAATTCTGAGCGATGAGAAGTGTGAGAAATGCTGCTAAGGTGCCCGGAGAGTGATTCTCTGGAAATTCGTTTGCTTTAAGGGAGATGCACAATGAATCTACTACAGGTCTTTCCATTGTTCGGAAGTTACCAGAAGTGAAGGCACGCAGTTTCCTAACAACTAAGAGGAGCCGGGAGCCTCAGATAGTCTGAAGACTGAGGAGTGAGGAGACAGGAAGACACCGGGGTCTTCACAGACACGTTAAACTGAAAAATTAACAAACTTGGAACTTCGTGCCAGTACATGCTAGTTGTGAGGTATGGGTACTGTGTATGTAGACACACCCATTCATAATGTGCTTAACATAGAGGTAAAGCTCAGAGAAACTGCATTTCAGATGCCAGTCACAACAGTAATACTGTGATGTTAGCCATAACATCACTTAAAATTATTAATACATATAAGATTATGCTGTGACTGTAATAAGCTATAAACTATGAAATAGAAAGTAGCATCGTGCTGAAAAGAATGTTTATATCTCAATTAAGAGTGAACTCTTTATAATCTCACTGAGATTGACAGATTTATATTTTTTGGCCAAAAAGTGTTAAAACTGACCTGAGCCTTCAGTGAGGCATGATCATTTTGCTGATTGAGAATGTTGCTTTTCTGTTGCTGGCTTGTTAGTTATCGGGGTTGTGGACATTTCTTAAAATGAGACAACGACATTTGCTGTGTTCATTGACTGTTTCTGCCATGAAGGTTTTCTCTGTGTCATGAAATGATGTTACAGCATTTTACCCACAGTACAACTTCTTTTAAGCTGTACTCTATCCTCTTAAACACTACTGCTGCTGCTGCTTTATATTTTTTTAATGGTAATATTCTAAATACTTACATAATTTCAACAGTATAAACAGAATCTTCACCAGGAGTAGGCTTTTATCTCAAGAAATTCTTTGCTCATCTGCAGAAGCAATTACTCATCCATTCAAATTTTATCATGAGATTGTAGCAATTCAGTCAAATCTTCAGCTCCACTTCGAATTCTCCTCTTATTTCAAACACAGCTGCAATTACTTCCTTCACTGGAGTCTCGAGCCCCTCAAAGTCTTACACTGATTTGGAATCAACTTCCTCCAACTCCTGTTACTGCTAATATTTCCTTCCAGAGGTTAATTATGTTTTCTTACATGAATCAGTAAAGTTCTTAATGACATCTTGAATGGTGAATCTTTTCAGCAGGCTTTCAATTCACTCTTCCTAGATCTATCAGGGAAATCCCTATGTATGACAGATATAGCTACAGAAAATGAATTTCTTCAACAGAAAGTCTTAAAAACCAAAATTACTCCTTGGACCATGGGCTACAGAATGGATGTATGGACAAGCATGAAAATGACATTGATTATATTATGTATCAGAGCTGTTAAGCAGCCAAATGTGTTGTCAGTAATGATGGAAGGGAATCTTTTTTTTTTTTTTTCCTGAGCAGAAGGTCTTGACAGTGGCTTAAAGCATTCAGTAATCGATGCTTTAAATAGATGTACTTTCACCTAGACATTATTTCTTTTATAGAGGATGGCCAGAGTAAATTTAGTATAATTCCTAAGAGTACTAAGATTTTTAGAATGGTAAATGAGCAGTGGCTTCAACCTAAATGATCAGCTTCATTAATCCTCGATGAGAGAGCCAGCCTGTGCTTGAAAGATTGAAAGCCAGGCACTGACTTTTCCTCATTAGCTATGATAGTCCTAGGTGGCATCTTATTTTAGTTGAAGGCCATTTCATACACATTGAAAATTTGTTGTTTAGGGCTGGGGATTTAGCTCAGTGGTTTTGCTGCTTGCCTTGCAAGCACAAGGGCTGAATTTGATCCCCAGTACAAAAAAAAGAAAGAAAAAAAGAAAATTAGTTGTTTAGCATTGGTACTTTCAACAATTATCTTAATTAGATTTGAGTAACTTGCTGCGTCCCCTTAAACTTCTGTGTTAGAGAAATGGCTTTTTTTTTTTCTTAAACCTCATGGATGAACCTATACTAGCCTCAACTTTTATTCTTCAGTTTTCTCACCTTGGTCTGCCTTTGTAGAATTGAAGAGAGTTAGGGCCTTGCACTGAATTAGGCTATGGCTCAAGGGAATATTGTAGCTAGTTTGATTTTTCTGTTCAGACTACAAAAATTTCTCCATATCAGCAGTAAGACTGATTTACCTCTTATCATTCCTATTCCCACTAGAGAAACATTTTTCATTTCCTTTAGGAACGTGTGTGTGTGTGTGTGTGTGTGTGTGTGCGTGTGTAATGGTGTATTCACTTCTTGGCTAACTGGAATAAGAGACCTCACTTTTGAACTATCTTACATATCAGTATGTTTATCTCACCAACCTTAATCATTTCTAGTTTTTGACAAAGTGACAAACCTGTGACCTTTCCCCTTATTCGAGCAGTTGGTGGTCGTTGCAGTTATTAATTGGTCTGAGTTAATATCATTGTGTTTCAGAGACTAGAGAAGCCCCAGAAGAGGGAGAAAGATGGAGAAATGGTCAATAAATGGAGAGGTCAGAATAATACAACATTTATTGGTAAGTTTATATTTTTTATAAGCATGGTTTGTGGTGCCTTCCACAAAACTCTCATAATATCAAAATTCACAGAGGCATAATAGTAGTAGTAATAATAATAATAATAATTTTAAATGTTGCTGGAAAAATAACACTGATACAAGTGTTTGATGCAGGTTTGCCACCACACACACACACACACACACACACATGCATATACACACACAATTACCACTAATTAAGGCTATTAATTGAAATCATCCAAACTGATGATTTCAATTCATACATGATATAAATACTATATATAATGCTATACTATAAATGATATAAAACAATTAATGGGCACAGATATTTTAATAGAAATTAGGAAAGAGTATATATGCTCTGGCATCTGCATTTGTTTAGCATTCACAATCAGCTCTGGAGAGTTTTGGATTACCTATCTGCAAATGGTTAACATTTCTGTAATAACCAATTACTAAGTGAAATCCCATGTTTTTAATTACATTCTACAGAGGACATCCACTTACTGACTGATTACACTTTCAACTAGAAACTGTTCTCACCTTTTTCCTTTTGGGACTCTGTCACCATAGTATTATTATTATTGCACCTGCACCTTTGGTGTGGCTTACATAAATATTCCATGATACCGTCATCATTTTTAATCGTTTTGTGATGGGAACAGGCTGGATTATATCCAAGGCCAGAGAATAATATGCTGTTTCTGTTAGACTTTTCTTGGGCAGTGTTAAAAGTAAGATAGTTAACTCTGGGCTATCCTAAATAATTTCTGTTAAGCACTACTTACAAATCTGTGAAATTAATTTATTATGCACAGAATAAGATACTAACAAACAGCTGGTAAGTATGGGGTTCCTGCGAATTAAAATTTGTACAGTAATATGTTAAGATCACCTCAATTTATTTTTACTGGTAAAATATGGAAGATTGGGGAGGTGAAACACAGTGATAGTAATGACTCTTCTTGTAACAAATTCTGCAACTGACAGGTATATCAAGAATAGAGGCAGTAGCGTATTTTTTATCACAAGTCGATAGACTCTGAAGCTGTCAAATGTTAACTAGCTTACCTCCTGCTCTTTGCAAAAAGGTTAATGGATACAGCACATTTTCTAATGTGACTCTGAAAAACAAAGAATTACAAATGATAAGAATTGGTATTTGTTTTTCTTCCCTTTTCCTTATCCTATGTAAAATGTATATGTTGAATGCCACAACAAAGCTCTCAGCTACCCAAAACTCATTATTGACCAGTATTCGTGTGTGCCTAGACCTGTGTGTGTGGATGATAGTAATGAGCTGTCCTGGAAAGGCTGGAATTACAGGTTGTTACAGTGCAATACTGGATTTGAAACTTTGCTCATTCGGGGGCCAAACCTTTAACCTTAAGGCTTTGCGGAAGGATGCTTTTGTCTTTTGTCTAGTTTATTCTGAAATACTCTTGTAATTCCAAAAATATAGCTTACATTGAAATATTAAATGCGTTTGATTAAAATGAAATTGTGAGTAAATAAATTCTAGTATCTCATAAGGAAGAGAACATTGTTACCAATATCCCCCTCTTCCCCCTAGGAAATGTAAACTGGACTATATTTCAGAGTGACCATCCCCTTCATTTCTCTCATGCTTTTACCACATTTACTTGTGTACCTAGAAATGCTGCTTAGTTTTGCATGTTTTTGGATATTTATTCATGGAATCACACCATATATACTCCTGTGAGCCTTGCTTCATTCACTTAGCACTCTGTTTTGACATTCATTAGAGGAATGGTTCACTCGGTATCTTGTATCTAGGAATTTGTCATTACACACTCTGTTGCCTTAAAACATTCTTGAGCATGTTTCCCAGAGCACTTGGAATGTTCTCTGGAGTGTTTACCTAGGTGAAAGCTACTCAACTGCAGTAATTGTAAGAAATCACACTCTCCAAGAAATAAAGGCTTCTGATCTATTTTCAGTATTTAAATATTTTGCCAATATGGCAAATGTTAAGTGTACATATTACAATTCATTTTGTATTTAAATAAAAACCAGTAAGTTCATCATACTCTTCACAGGTTTTACCATTTTTTGTTTCTTTTGTTGTGGTTATTGACCCATTGTAATGTCATCATTTATATTATTTTGAATCTGATCTTTACATATTTTGCACAGTAACACATTGTTGGGTAAATGCAAGCGAAAGGATTATTGTGATGGTATAGTCTGTGCTTTCACTATTTTTATGTGGCATATTGATAAATAGATGCTTTTAGTTGTAATGAGCTCAGATGTATCAATATTTTCCCTTTACACTTATGCATTTCAAATTTTAACAAAGAACTTCCCTAATTTTATAAAATTTATCCAATATTATGGTTTTAAATGTTTTAGAAATTTCTTTGCACAACCCCCCCACCCCCTTTTTGTACCAGGTATCGAACACTGGTCCTTGAGCTTGCAAGACAGGCAGTGGAACCACTAAGCTAAATTCCCAGCCCTGCCCAAACACCCTTTTAATCTACCAGAAATTGTCTGTGCATGTTTATTGTACCATTTCCCTAATAGTATATCTTTGACTACATTCTAATATCTTGTTTATAATAGATCAAATTTCCACTGTTATTTTTGTTTTCTTATTTGTTCTATTGGTGTCCTTTTCTATGCATGCCTCAGTAGCAGTCTGGTTTAAGCATTGTTTTGTAATATGCCATCTGATATGAAAATATCTCCCAATCTCTTTTTTAGAAGTGCATTATTCTTGGACCGGGGATTTAGTTCAGTGGGTTTGCCACCTGCCTTGCAAGTGCAAAGTTCCGAGTTTGATCCTTGATACCACAAAAAAAATGTATTATTCTTAATACTCTCTTTTTTGTTTGCATTTAAAAATATTTGAACTTCCACAATAAAGTCTGTTGCAAAAATAAATTGAGTTTGGGGAACTTAGAGAGTTGAAGCTTTCCTATGCATAGCCTTCCTTTTCTCCCTCCAACCATCTCCAGTGTCTTCCTCAAATTCTTTGATAACTTTTTAATAACATTTTTCAAAGTAAGACTTCCAAAATTCTATTAGTTTTGCTATTTCAAAGCATTTTTACTGTATACATATACATATATGCAGATCAATATCTTTTAAGAGTTTACTATGAGTATAAAGTGATCAAATTAATTTTATTGCATATTTGCTAAAGTGTTTTATTAATTCTAATAATTGCACAGTCTATAGTAGATATTGACAATTTTATTGTTTTTCTGTAAAAAGATACAGAGTAAACATTTTAGGCTTTGGGGGACATGTGGTCTCTGTAGCGTTAGTATTCAATTGCGCTATTTTAGCATAAAAGCAAGCACAGACAATATGCAAGGAATAAGCGTGGCATGGCCATGTTCCAACACAATTTCATTTACAGAAGCAGGTGGCAAACTGGGACTGGCTTGCAGATCCTTGTTCAGTGATCTCTGTTCTAGGCTATAATATCAACTGCCAAAAATAGCAATGTCATTTCTTTTGCTTAAAACCTAATTGTCTTTATTCATTTTTATTTTCTAACTCTACTAGCTATGAAGTCCAGACAAATCTTTATCAGACATGTTGACATTGGAGTTCTCAGTCTGGTGAGTGGCTTTAAGGATATGTTTTTCCTCTGTTAATCTGTTTATTACATCACCATTTTTATTCTGCATGCCAAACAAGAGAAAGAAAAGAAAACAGAGAAAGAAATTATCAGGTCCAGGTCAATTTCATGCATAGAAGTAAATACCAAATTAAAAATTTAAAAATCAAAAGAGACAAAATTTGGTTTTTAAAGGGTACAGTAATACTACATCTTCAGTTTTAGTAATTTGTATTTTTCTAGCAATATATTTTAAATATGCTTTCAATTTGTTGGCATAAATTTGTCCTAACCTTGTTTAGTTTCCATATTTGTAGTTAAGTACACCTCATTTTAAATACTACTTGAAATTTTCTATATGATATTTGGCTATTTTATCAAAGCATTGAGAATCTTTAAAATTTTCTCAAAGAATTCTATTGTATATTCATTAGTCCATTTTGTTTTTTTCTATTACATTATGTTCTTTTACCTTTTTGTTAGCATTTCTTCATTGGAATTTATTTCGCTTATCTTTTTGACTTCTTATATTAAACACAATAATTTTCAACCTCATTCCAATGGAAACATTTAAAGTTTCAAGTTTATCACTATCTTTTGAAATGTATAATTTTAAAGTTTTGTTTTATTTATTACTCAGTCCATACATATTTTTCTAATATATATTATGATATTTTTTGACAAATATGTGATTTGTAAATGTGTTTATAAATTTCCAAATATTCAGAGTTTGAAATTTAGCTAAGTGTTTTTGTATCCAAATACAACATAATTTTCTCACAGACTAAAATTATTTCAATTTTAGATCTCTATATGAAGTTCTAGGACAAAGTCAATTTTCAGACGTTGCCCAAAGTTCTTGGAATAAAGTATATCACCCAGTTCCTGTGTGATATGTTCTATAAATGGTATGAAATCCTTGTTAACTATGTGTGCAAGTATTCTATATGTTTACTTCATATTTTCATTTTCTTAATGAATCCATTAATAAAGAATGCATATAGAAAAATGTCCCTATTTTGTGAAATTCTGTCACACACACACGCACACACACACACACACACACACACACCCTACAGAGAGAGCTACATTGTATGGTGCTCACAGTGTACAGTACTTCTGCCTCTTCACTGAATTACTGTAGGAAGCCAGTCACTATGGACTTTCTGAAAACAGAACCCATGCCTGTGTTTGCTCACTGTTTTATCCTCATATCTGTCATAAAGCACCTCTGCAAAAAAGATTCCTGAATGAATGAGTTTTGTAGTTATATAAGAATAAATATGCACCACCTTTTCAAACGCCCTTATAAGTTTCTAGTCTATTTTCATTTTCTCAAATCTATAGTTAACTGTTTATTTAGATACATATTAATCTAAGGAAATAACCTATGCGTAGATAAAACAATAATTATCATTACTTAGAAAAGGATAAATAGATATATTTTCAATTATTTTATAGATTTTATCAACTTTTTGCATCCTGAAATATATGCCTTCTTTATCCTTGTATTTTCACTTGTTTTTCTGGCTTCTCTAATAATTTAGGGAGTCTTCTACATGCACTGCTTTGGTGAGTCCTTATATATTATTTTCTTCTTAACTTTCACATTTTCCATACATCAATAGTAAGTTATACTGAAACACTAAAATTCTCTAACAAGACTTATGCTTTTTATGTGTCTCATATGACATTTAGAAGAGTCTCCCAATTTATTTATTCTATACATGTTTCCAAGCATACAAATACATCAGAAATTAATATTTTACTTGCAAGTCCAGATTAATCATGAGCATGAAAGTATATTAAACCATCTAATTCATCAACGTTGTTGAATTCATCTAACTCTTGCTGCAGCAGTTTTGATGACATTAGTACCCACCACCTGCAAAATGCAAACTCATTCCATATGGAATGTGTAGCCTAGAAAGAATTCCAAATTTTGTATTATATTCGACTTTACAGGCTGCCTAGAAGTTCAATGTGGAAACATATTTAAAACCCTGCCCTGATCTTTTTCAGTAAAAATGCATTTGTATGCAAATTATACTGTACAGTGTATACCTGGAAGTGTATTGCTCTGCAGTTTTCCTAAGCCCCAGTAAAATAGTTAAAGGACATTTGAAGGATGTTTGATTTAAAATCACTTTTGAATAAGAATGCAAAATAAATTCAGAAACAATTTCCTCATGTCTGCCAAAGGATTGGTATGTGGTACAAGCCTAGCTCAATCTTCAAAAGACATTGTTCTCACTGACCTTATTAGAGCCAACGATGGCCCATGACATCATTTGTTCTACAGGTTCAATGCAATGTCAGATATGTCTATTGTTGCCAATATTTCCCATGAAGTAGCATTTTCTCACCAAGTCAATAATACAGAGAAGCAAGGTGAAAGGAAGGGTAGAAGACTGGAAAGATCATTTTCTTCACAACCCTAAGTACAGGGTTTCAGTAGTTTTTTTACTGCCCATTATGGCTATAGTTATGGTAAAGCTTTCTTCTGCCTCTGGATACTTATTTCTTTTCTTATGAATACATGAAAATTATTTAAAATTAATTTAAATATTTAGATAATATAACATTTTAAGGCTGTCTTTTAAATTAAATATTCATCTAAACTGCATTCAGGAGCAAGTCTTCTGTCTCTAGACTAAATCTGATAAAGATGTGTCTAAATTTACTTGCATTATTCATTCTAATCTTCAGGGATTAGAAGAAGCCAGAAATGCTGAAACACTTCAAATTCTTCTTGTTTCCTTAAAGAAAATGTAGTACATCTGTAATAATGCTAAGGCTAATTTGCAGGCACAGATCCTACTAATCTATCTCCAGAATATAAATTAGTATTGGTGTTGTGTTTAAAAATAAACAGTTAACATATTTTATTTCTCCCAGTTTATAGTTGGGAAAATTGAAATCTATTAATAAAATTTCCATTTTCTTTTAAATTCACTTATTTATTTTTATCTCAAATAAAATTTGACGACAGGTATCAACATTTATTTTTAGTGACATTCTTTGCTCAGTTAGGTAGAAATCCCCCAAGCATGTTTAACCACAATATATGCTAAAGGTTTATTTTTAAACATAACACCAGTATATTTTTTCAAAAGATAACCCTAGTGTACTGTAGTACATAGTACTTACCAAGAAAGTGAATCAGAACATAAATGGCCATAATATACAGAAATTTTATTTTATTTTAAGAGAAAGTATATGTTTATTACCAATCTGTGTCTGAGCTTATTGTATGTTATTTTAAATTTCTTCCTCAGAATTATGGTATAAACACAGTCCATAAAATAACTGTTTGGAATTCTTATATATCACATTTTATGGACAGAATGAATCACAATCAAGATGGTAATTGATTTCTGGAATTTCTTAGTAGATAATATACTCTTTAATTCTTCAAAAGCTCACAAAATTTAAAGTCAATATGAATGTGATTTTTATAAGAATAATGTCATACATATTAAACTAGTGGAAAGAAAAAAATCTTTTTTTCAAGTTTAATATAAATGGAAAGAAAACTTGAGATAGAAAATTTTCTACTTGCTCTGAATTTCATCTCTTCCCAGCATTCTGTCATTACAGTGATTTTAAAATATGTTAAGTACAAGGGAATAATGTGCTCTTTAAGGTATCATTCATCTGAATGCCTTCCATTTAAGAAAAACATTGACTAAGAAATATTCAGTATTATCCACAACATCCACATTCATTACACCACGTCCTCATCTAAACACGAGACCTCCAGCTTTTTCGCCATTGTACACCCTAGAGTAATAGTTAATTATTTTCTTTTGTAATTAAAATTTTTTTAATATCAAAGATCTTTTTGTATTCAAATTTCCATTCCAAAATCCAAGGTACATGCTTCAAAGAAATTGGGTATCTAGTAATTTTTTTTAATTCACTAATAAAATAAGGAGGGGAAATGCAAGAAAGGAAAGGGGTAAAAAATATAAAGTCTACACCCCAGAGTAGACAGGAAGATATGCATAAGTCACATGCCAAACTAATATCTTTATAGTTAACATTTCTCCACAACTATCTGTTAGTACAAAAATAGACCTTCAAAACCTGATATGGTCACATATGCCTGTAATTCCTGCACTCAGGAGGCTGATGCAGGAGTACTGCTATTGGCCTACATAGTGAGTTCAAAACCAGCCTACACTGAAAAGTGAGATTCTGTCTCAAAAATAATAAATAAATTAACTAATTAAATTAATTTAATTATCTAAACACAGGCCTACAGTCCCTAGAAAAGTTTAAAGGCTGTCATTGAAAGTATTAATACATAGCTCCTCCAAAACTTTGTTGATAGGTTTGAACACAAAGCTGCTTGGCTGTTATCAGGTGTCTTCTTTTCGGGGATAAGATACTTTTCCACTAAAGATGCTGCATGTCAATGACATAGCCTCTGTGACTCAGACTACCCCTGGGAAAAATGAAGATAAAAAATATCCAGCTTTCCCTATTTTAAAAAGTCGTAAAAATCAAGAGAGTTGCTGTGAAATCGGTTGACAGCTATGTTCATCAGAAAAGTTCTGACTGATTATGGCCTCACTTTCTGACAAGTAATATTCTTACAATTTAATGTATAAGTTATCTAAATTTCAATAATAGATTTTTTTAAAACTTAGACAATATTTGATGAATTATAAGAAATTCCTTCCTCACTGTAACTGTTGACCTTGATCTGTCCACATAATGAAATGAAGATTTGTAAAGCACACCCCTGTGTGTGTGAGTAGACCATGGAGGTGTGACCTTGTGTACTGTACAGGGCCCCTTACCCATTGCCCCATGCCATGCCCTTCCTTCACTATGTTTCTGCCTTGGACATAGCCAATCCTACACTAAAACCATGAAAAAATTAAATATCTCATTCTTCAGGTTGTGAGTGTGTGGCATGGTGTTCAGTGATGAGAATGATGATGAATACAGAAAAACAGGCACTGGAGAAGTGGGACCTTGACTGTGATTATATCTCAGCATGTAGTTCAGAATCCTTAAGTTGGTTTGTAGGGATTTGGAATAGTTTGGTGATTCCAGCTAAAGAAGCCCTGGAATGCTATGAGCAATGCTTGATGGGCAACTCTGGCTGGAGCTCAGATGATCAGAATGTGGATAGCAATACATACAGGAAAAGCTGTCTCACTTGGGAACAAGGACTCTAATGGCAATTGGACTAGAGTCCATGTGTGCTACACTTTAGGAGGTTTGTCTACAATTTGCCCATATCTTGAGATTTTGTAGGAGATTGAGATTAAGATCAATAGACTAATTTAATTAATCTAGCAGGGAAAATGTCAAGACAGCCAGACTAACATTGCAGTTATGACAGGAGTAGTACTGAGTAACTGTAGACAGATTCAGAGTGAGAATTGGGAGCAAAAAGCAGAGCAGAGAAATTTGAAAAATTTAAATATTGTCCTGGGGAGAAACATGAAACCAAGTACTTTGTACAGGCTCCAGAAGAAAGATGGCTTGATGTCATCTCAAGAATCAGCAAGAACCTACACATTTCAGTCTCAAGGTAAAAATGTCAATCTTTCATTTGAGAAGAGAGTTTGTGCTATCCCTTTTCAGGAAAGGTTTCCAATTCTCTGGGATTCATTTCACTATGCTCAGGCATAGAGGCTCTCAATGACTGCTACAGCCATGATACAAGGTTAACTGGCTACTGCTTCTGCTGACAGAAGACCTTGGTATCCTCTACATGACACTGCTTTTCTTGGTCCATTGAATGCAAAGGTTATAGTACTCCTTTGTATATATTTTTTAAAAACACATTTTCTTTATCCATTCATCCATTGATGGGTATTTGGGTTGTTTCCAAGATTAGCCATTGCAAATTGTGCTGCTAGAAATATGGTTGCACATATGTTGCTGTAGTATGATGTTTTTAACTCTTTGGGGGAGATATCAAGAAGAGGAAAAGCTGAGTCAAATGGAACCTCTGGTTTTACTTTTCTGAAGTATCTCCATAGGGATTTCCATAGTGCTTGCACCAGTCTACACCCCACCAACAGAGGAGAAAGGTTCATTATTCCCCATGGCCTTGTCAGAATCCCTTTGGGAATAGAAATATTTACCTACCCTGCCAATGTACTTTAGGATTATAACAACTTGGCATTATTATCATTATTATTATTTTTTACAGAGTTTGGAGTTTGCCTTGAGTCTCAGATGGAACATATTTTTTAGGAAAATGATGGAACAGTTGAGACTTGGGGAAGAAGCTACTGTATTACTGATTGTATGTGGAATAGTAGTATCAGGTAAAGTGGAATTATGAACTTGTCATTGCCTTAATTTGAAGAATATGTATTATTTCAGAAGATGTGCTTGGATGGAAAGTTGACAAAAGCTGAATTGTGACCATTAATCCTCATCTGTCAACTTAATGGGATTAAGAAATGCCTTCCAAATTGCTAAACTGCATACTACTTAGGTTCTGGGCAGGTCTAGGAGGCATGGGTATCTCATCAGGTCATGGTGGCATGGGTACTGTTCCAGCATTTTCCTAGGTACATACTCTTCAGGACTTTTCTTCTACTCTGGTTCCTGGATGCAAATATTTAAGCACATTCTCCTACATATGACTCAAATTTTCATGAAACCTTTCTTCTACGATGTTACTGTCTGCCTCCGCATCAGTTAAAGACAAACTAAAACCATCAGCAAGTTAATTCTTGCCTCTTTTAATTGGAGATGTTGGGTATTGTTTCTCAGCAAAGGGAAAGCTCACTAATGCAAACAACTTCAAAAAAGTCACTGCCCTCAACTACCTTCTCACATGCAAATTATCTGATAGGAGAATTCCTTGACTTCACCCTTACCAATCAATCCTAACTCTAACCCTAACCACCAATCTGATTCCTAATATCTCATTGGGCAATACTTGAAATTATGCACTGTGGATAACCCTAAGGCAAAATCTAATGCTGAGACAAACTATGAAGCCCAAATGCCAAAACCAAGGTAGAGAAATTCAAAAGCTATCACTCACCATAATCCTAAACCTAACCCTAACCCTGACCATCAGGAGGTATATTCCTACATCATTCCTAACAATCAACGTCTAATTAATACTAAGCTTCACCCTCAAAAACACACTAAAATACAAAGGGAGTGAAATGGGGGCATAGTCCATCTCCTAAATACAGCATTAACCCTACTCGCTAGCCAATCACTACCCATTATACCCAGATCACAATGTTCAGGTTCTTGAAAACACACAATCCATGGTACCTTCAAAAAAAAGTCACTAGCCTCAAAGCCATTCTCACATGAAAATTATCTGGTACATGAATTCGTTCCATAAAACGCTCACCAATCATGATAAAAACGCTAACTCAAAACCTGATACCTGATTTCTATTAGGGCGGTACTTGAAATCCTGCACTGTGGCTATCCCTAGGGTGCTTTCTCATGCTGACACTAATATTGAAGATCACATCCCATAACCAGGTAGAGAAATTGTAAAATATCATTCACCCTAATCTGAGCCTAACCCTAACCATAACACTGACTCTGGAGAAGGTAGGTATATTCCTGCATTTTTATAACACTGAACGGCAAATTAACACCAACCCTCACCCTGAAAAACACACTAAGATACACAGAGAGTGAAACGGGGAGCCTATTCCATACTCTAATTAAATCTCTAACACTAACCAATAGGAAATCACTCGCCATTATATATGAACTAAAATGTTCAGGGCCTTGGAAACCTTCAGTGCATTCCAACTTCAAAAATGTCAATGCTCTCAACTTATTTCTCACATGCAAATTATCTAGAATGTGAATTCGCTCTGTGTCATGCTTACCAATGCTAACCTTAACCCTAACCCACAACCTGATTCCTAAGTTCAGATAGGATGGAACTTGAAACCCTGCACTGTAGCTAAAAATAAAGAGAAATCTAATGCTGATACAAACTATAAAAACCAAATGCGAAAACAGACGTCAAGAAATTCCAAGGCTATCTCTGACCCTAAGCATAACTCTAACCCTAATTCTCAACCTGACCATGGAAAAGGTTCTTATACTCCTATATCATTCCCAACCCTGAAAGTCAAATGTACAACAATGCTCACGTTCAAACACAAACAAGACTACACAAGGAGTGAAATTCACAGTCTATTCCGACCACTAAAGCTTGCAATGAACCTACTCAGAAGTCAATCATTCCAGTTAATATGTAGATAATAATGTTGAGGTCCTTCAAAGGCCATAGTACATCCTACCTTCAACAAACTCAATGTGCTCACCCTCTTTCTCACATGCAAATTCTCTGGTATATGAATTCCTTTCATATCGAGCTCAGCAATCTTAAATCTAAACCTAACCCACAACCTGAATCCCGATTTCCATTAGGGTGGTACATAAAATATTGCACTGTGGCTAACACTAAGGTGCATTCTCATGATGCAACTAAGTATGAAACCCAAGCCCCAATTCCCAGATAAAGAAATACCTGGGGTATCACTCACCGTGATCCTAAGCCTAACCCTAACACTAACACTCAACCTGGAGAAGGGAGTTATATTACTGCATCTTTTATAACACTGAACGGAAAATGAACACCAAGCCTCACCCTGGAAAACACACTAAGCTACACAGAGAGTAAAATGGGTAGCCTATTTCATTCCCTAATTCTATCTCTAAGCCTACTCAAGAGGCAACCACACCCAATTATATATAGCCTACAATGTTCAGGGCCTTGGAAAACCACAGTACATCCCAATTTCAAAAATGGCATAGCCCTCACCTTATTTTTCACATGCAAATTATCTAGTATGTGAGTCCCCTCTGTATCCTGCTTACCAATCCTAACCCTAACCCTAACCCACAACCTCATTCTTAACTTCACAAGTTCAGAACTTGAAACCCTGCCCTGTAGCAAAACCTAAGGCAAAATCTCATGCTGATACTCACTATAAAACCAAAAGTTCAAAACACACGTGGAGAAATTCCAATGCTATCTCTCATTCCAAGCATAACTCTAACCTTAACACTCAACCTGACCCTGGAAAAGGTACTTATATTCCTACGTCACTCCCCACCCTGAACATCAAATGTACAACAATGCACACTGTCAAACACAAACAAGATTACACAAGGAATGAAATTCACAGTCTATTCTGACACCAAAATATTGCAAGGAACCTACCCGGAAGCCAATCATTCCAGTTTATATGTAGACCACAATGTTGAGGTCCTTCAAAAGCCATAGTACATCCTACCTTCAACAAACTCAGTGAGCTCACATTCTTTCTCACATACAAATTCTCTGGTATATGAATTCCTTACATATCAAGCTCAGCAATCCTAACCCTAACTCAAATCCGCAACCTCATTCCCGATTTCCATGAGGGTGGTACTTGAACTTCTGCACTGTGGCTAACACTAAGGTGCATTCTCATGATGATACTAACTATGAAACCAAAGCACCAATTCCCAGGTACAGAAATTCCTGGGCTATTACTTACTCTCATCCTAACCCTAACCCTAACGCTAACACTCACCGTGGAGAAGGGAGTTATATTCCTGCATCATTCATAAAACTGAATGGCAAATGAACACCAACCCTCACCCTGAAAAACACACTAAGCTACACAGAGAGTTAAATGGGTAGCCTATTAAATCCCCTAATTCTATCTCTAAGGCTACTCAAGAGGAAACCACACCCCATTATATATAGACTACAATGTTCAGGTACTTGGGAACCCACAGAACATTAAAACTTCAAAAATGTCAATGCCCTCACCTTACTTTTCACATGCATATTATCTAGTATGTGAATTCCTTCTGTATCATGCTTACAAATCCTAACCCTAACCCTAACCCACAACCTGATTCCTAAGATCCCATCTTTCTGAACTTGAAGCCTTGCACTCTGGCTAACTCTAAGGCAATATCTCATGCTGATACTAAGTATAAAACCCAAAGCCCAAATGCCACGTGAAGAAATTCCAAGTCTATCTCTCACGCTAAGCATGAATCCAACCCTAACTTTCACTCTGACCATGGAAAATGGACATATCTTCCTTCATCTTTCCTAACACTGAACATCTAATAAAAACCACCCCTTACTCTCAAACACACACTACACCAAAAAGAGAGGGAAATGGGGAGCCTATTCCATCCCCTAATTCTGTAGATAAACCTAATCAACAGACAAGCACTCCCCACTATATGTAGATTTCTACATTCAGGGCCGTGGAAATGCACAGTACATCCCATCTTCAAAAATGTCACTGCCCTCACCTTATTTCTCACATGTAAATTATCTAGTATGGGAATTACCTCTGTATCATGCTTATGAATCCTGACGCGAGCCCTAACCCAAAACCTGGTTCATAAGTTCCAAGAGAGCAGAACTTGAAATCCTGCACTGTAGCAAAGCCTAAGGTGAAATCTCATGCTGTTACTCACTATAAAAGCCAAATCCAAAAATCTACTTGGCGAAATTCCAAAGCTATCTCTCACCTTAAGCAGAACTCTATCCCTACCTCTCACCTGGACCATGGAAAAGGACCTTGTCTTGCTACATCTTTCCAAACACAGAACATCTAATAAAAACGTGCCCTCACACTCAAGCATGTACTACAATTCCAAAGACAGTGAAATGGAGAGCCAATTCCATCCTCTAATTCTATCTCTAACCCTACTCAATAGGCAACCACTCCCCATTATATATAGCCTACAATATTCAGGGCCTTGGAAAACCACAGTACATCCCATCTTAAAAAATGGCATAGCACTCACCTTATTTTTCACAGGCAAATTATCTAGTATGTGAATTCCCTCTGTATGGTGCTTACCAATCCTAAACCTAACCCTAACTCACAACCTCATTCTTAACTTCTCAAGTTCAGAACTTGAAACCCAACCCTGTAACAAACCTTAAGCAAAATCTCATGGTGATACTCACTATAAAACCCAAAGCCCAAAACCTACGTGGAGAAATTCCAACACGGTCTCTAACCCCAAGCTTAACTCTAACCCTAACTCTCAACCTGACCATGAAAAAGGTTCTTATATTCCTATGTCATTCAAAACCCTGCAAGGCAATTGTACAACAATGCTCAAGATCAAACACAGACAAGACTACACAAGGAGTGGAATTCATAGTCTATTCCGACCCCTAAAACATGCAATGAACCTACTCAGAAGTCAATCATTCCAGTTGATATGTAGACCACAATGATGAGATCCTTCAAAAGCCATAGGACGTCCTAGGTTCAACAAACTCAATGAGCTCAACTTCTTTCTCACATTCAAATTCCCTGGTATAGGAATTCCTTACATATCAAGCTCAACAATCCTAACCCTAACCCTAACTGGCAACCTGAATCCCGATTTCCATTAGGGTGGTACTTGAAATACTGCGCTGTGGATAACACTAAGGTGGCTTTTCATGATGATACTAACTATAAAACCAAACCTCCAATTCCCAGGTAGAGAAATTCCTGGGCGATCCCTCACCCTCATCCTAAGCCTAACCCTAAAACTAATCCTCTCCCTGGAGTAGGTAGTTACATTCCTGCATCTTTTATAACACTGAACGGCAAATGAACACCAACCCTCACCCTGAAAAACACACTAAGCTTCACAGAGAGTGAAATGGGTAGGCTATTCCATCCCCTAATTCGATCTCTAGCCCTACTCAAGTGGCAACCTCCCCTCTTTATATATAGCCTACAATGTTCATCTCCTTGGAAAAACACAATACATTAAAACTTCAAAAATTTCAATGCCCTCACCTTACTTTTCGCATGTATATTATCTAGTATGTGAATTCCTTCTGCATCGTGCCTACAAATCCTAACCCTAACCCTAAACCACAACCTGATTCCTAGGATCCCATCTTTCTGAACTTCAAGCCCTGCACTCTGCCTAAACCTAAGGTGCTATCTCTTGCAGATCCTAAGTAAAAAACCCAAAATCGAGAGCCCACGTGAAGAAATTTCAAGGCTATGTCTCACCCTAAGCATAAATCCAACCCTAACTCTCTCCCTGACCATG
This sequence comes from Fukomys damarensis, assembly GCF_012274545.1. NCBI lineage: Eukaryota > Metazoa > Chordata > Mammalia > Rodentia > Bathyergidae > Fukomys > Fukomys damarensis. Next base: position 56,412,914 of record NW_022900926.1, on the reverse strand, counting down.
GAAAGGGTACTTATCTTCCTACCTCTTTCCTAACACTGAACATCTAATAAAATCACCCCTCACTCTCAAACATGCACCACACCAAAAAGAGAGGGAAGTGGGGAGCCTATTCCATCCCCTAATTCTATAGGAACCCAACTCAACAGGCCAGCCATCCCCATTGTGTGTACATTGCTATGTTCAGGGCCTTGGAAACATACAGTCCATACCAACTTCAAAAATGTCACTGCCCTCACCTTTTTTCTCACATGTAAATTATATAGTATGTGAAATTCCTCTGTATCATGCTTACCAAACCAAACCCTAACCCTAAGCCACCACGTGGTTCCTAAGTTCCCACAGGACAGAACTTGAAGCGCGGCACTGTAGCAAAGCCGAAGGTGAAATCTCATGCTGATACTCACCATAAAATCCAAATCCCCAAATCTGCGTGGCAAAATTCCAAGGCTATCTCTCACCTTAAGCCAAACTCTAACCCTGCCTCTCACCTGGACCATGGAAAAGGTCCTTATCTTCCTACATCTTTCCAATCATGGAACTTCTACTAAAAATGAGCCCTCACACTCAAGCATGCACAACACTCCAAATAGAGTGAAATAGGGAGCATTTTCCATCCCCTAATTCTATCTCTAACCCTACTCAATAGGCAGCCATTCCCCATTATATATGGACTACACAGTGTTCAGGGCCTTGGAAACCCACAGTACATCCCACCTTCAAAAATGGCATAGCCCTCACCTTATTTTTCAAATGCAAATTATCTAGCATGGGAATTCCCTCTGTATTCTGCTTACCAATCCTAACCCTAACCCTAACCCACAACCTCATTCTTAACTTCGAAGTTCAGATCTTGAAACCCTGCCCTGTAGCAAAACCTAAGGCGAAGTCTCATGATGACACTCACTATAAAACCCAAAGCCCAAGACCTACATGGAGAAATTCCAACACTGTCACTCACCCCAAGCCTAACTCTAACCCTAACTCTCAACCTGACCATGAAAAAGGTTCTTATATTCCTATGTCATTCCCAGCCCTGAAAGTCAAATGTACAACACTGCTCACCCTCAAGCACAAACAAGACTACACAGAAGTGAAATTCACAGTGTATTCCGACCCCTAAATCTAGCAATAAGCCTACTCAGAAGTCAGTCATTCTAGTTTATATGTAGACCACAATGCTGAGGTCCTTCGAAAGCCACAGTACATCCTACATTCAATAAACTCAATGCCCTCAACTTCTCTCTCACATGGAAAATATCTTGTATATTAATTCCTTGCCTATCATGCTCAGCAATCCTAATGCTAACCCTAACCTGCAACCTGATTCCCGATTTCCGTTAGAGTGGTACTTGAACTCCTGCATTGTGGCTAACAGTAAGGTACATTCTCATGATGATTCTACACAAGTAGAGAAATTCCTGGACGAACCCTCACTCTCATCCTAAGCCTAACCCTAACACTTACACTCACCCTGTAGAAGGGAGTTATATTTCTGCATTTTCTTTAACAGTGAATGGCAAATTTACTCCAAACCTTACCCTCAAAAAAACACTAACCTACATAGAGAAGGAAATGGGTAGCCTATTCCTTCCCCTAATTCTATCTCGAACTCTACTCAAGAGGCAACCATAGCCTATTATATACAGAGTACATTGTTCCGGGACTTTGGAACCCACAATACATTAAACCTTCAATAATGTCAGTGCCCTCACCTTATTTTTCACATGCAAATTATCTAATATGTGAATTTGCTCTGTATCGTGCTTACAAATTCTAACCCTAGCCCTAACCCTCAACCTGATTCCTAAGATCCCATCGTTCTGAACTTCAAGGCCTTCACTGTGGCTAACTCTAAGGCGATATCTCATGCTGTTCCTAACTATAAAACTCAAAGCCCAAATCTGATGTGTAGAAATTCCAAGGCTATCTCTCACCCTGATCATAAATCCAACCGTAACTCTCATCCTGACTATGAAAAAGGTACTTATCTTTCTACATCTTTCCTAACATTGAACATCTAATAAAAACCACCCCTCATTCTCAAACATACACTACACCAAAAAGAGAGGGAAATGGGGAGCCTATTCCATCCCCTAATACTAAACTAACCCTACTCATTAGGCAAGCACTCAGCATTATATGTAGATTACTATGTTTAGGGCCTTGGTAACCCAGAGTGCATCCCACTTTCAAAAATTTCACTGACCTCACCTTATTTCTCACAGGTAAATTATCTAGTATGTAAATACCCTCTGTATCATCCTAACCAAGCCTAACCCTACCCCTAACCCACAACCTAGTTCATAAGTTCCTATAGGGCAGAAATTGAAACCCTGCATTGTAGCTAAGCCAAGGTGAAACCTCATGTTGGTACTCACTATAAAAATGAAACCCAAAATCCACATGGTGAAACTTCAAGAATATCTCTCACCCTTAGGAAACTCTAACCCTACCTCTCACCCTGACCGTCAAAAAGGTTCTTATCTTCCTACATCTTTCGTAACACAGAACATCTAAATAAAAAGAACCCTCAAACTCAAACATGCACTACCCTCCAAAGAGAGTGAAATGGGGAGCCTATTCCATCCCCTAATTCTATCTCTAACCCTACTCAATAGGCAACCACTCCCCATTATATATAGACTACAATGTTCAGGGCCTTGGAAACCCATAGTACATCCCATCTTAAAAAATGGCATAGCACTCACCTTATTTTTCACAGGCAAATTATCTAGTATGTGAATTCCCTCACTATCATGCTTACCAATCCTAAACTGAACCCTAACCCACAACCTCATTCTTAACTTCCCATTGTTCAGAATTTGATACCCTGCCCTGCAGCAAAACCTAAGGCAAAATCTCATGCTGATTCTCACTATAAAACCCAAAGCCCAAAACCTACATGGAGAAATTCCAAGTAAATCACTAACCCCAAGCATAACTCTAACCCTAACACTCAACCTGACCATGGAAAAGGTACTTGTATTAATTTATCAATCCCAACCCTGAAAGTCACATGTAAAACAATGCTCACCCTCATACACAAACCAGACTACACAAGGAGTGAAATTCACAGTCTATTCCAACACCTAAAACTAGCAAAAATCCTACTCACAAGTTAATCATTCCAGTTTATATGCAGACCAAAATGTTCAGGTCCTTCCAAGGCCACAGTACATCCTACCTTCAACAAACTCAATGCCCTCACCTTCTTTCTCACATGCAAATTCTCTGGTATATGAATTCCTTGCATATCAAGCTCAGTGATCCTAACCCTAACCTTAACCCACAATCTGATTCCCGATTTCCATTAGTGTGGTACTTGAACTCCTGCACTGTGGCTAACTCTAAGGTGCATTCTCATCATGATACTAACTATGAAACCCAAGCCCCAATACGCAGGTAGAGAAATTCCTGGGCTATCACTCACGCTCATCCTTAGCCTAACCCTAACACTAACACTCTCCCTGGAGAAGGTAGTTATATACCTACATTTTCTATAACACTGAATGGCAAATTTACTCCAACCCTCACCCTCAAAAAAACACTAAGCTGCACAAAGAGGGAAATGGGTATCCTATACCACCCCCTAATTCTATCTCTTACCCTATTCAAGAGGCAACCACACCACATTATATATAGAGTACATTGCTCAGGGCCTTTACCCACAGTATATTAAACCTTTAAAAATGTCAGTGCCCTCACCTTACTTTTCACAAGCAAATTATCTAGAATGTGAATTGCCTTGTATCATGCTTACAAATCCTCACCCTAACTCTAACCCACAACCTGATTCCTAAGATCCCATCATTCCGAAATTCAAGCCCTGCTCTGTGGCTAACCCTCAGGCCATATATCATGCTGACACTAACTATAAAACGCAAAGCCCAAATCCCACATGTAGAAATACCAAAGCTATCTCTCACCCTGAGCATAAATAGAAAAGGTCCTTATCTTCCTACATCTTTCCTAACACTGAACATCTAATAAAAATGACCCCTCATTCTCAAACACACACTACACCAAATAGAGAGAGAAATGGGGAGCTTATTCCAATCCACAATTCTATAGCTAAACCTACTGAATAGTCAAGCATTCCCCAGTATATGTAGATTACTATGTTTAGGGCCTTGGTAACCTACAGTGCATCCCACCTTCAAAAATCTCATGGCCCACACCATATTTCTCACATGTAAATTATCTAGTTTGTGAATTCTGTCTGTATCATGCTAACCAAGCCTAATCCTAACCCTAACCCACAACCTGGTTCCTGAATTCCTATAGGGCAGAACTTGAAACCCTGCCTGAGGCTAAGCCTAAAGTAAAACCTCATGCTGGTACTCACTATAAAAATGAAACCCCAAAATCCACTTGGCAAAATTTCAAGGCTATCTCTCACCCTAAGCATAAGTTTAACCTTACCTCTCATCCTGAACATGGAAAAGGTGCTTATCTTCCTATATCTTTGTTAACACAGAGCATCGAAATAAAAATTACCCTCTCACTCAAACAAGCACTACACTCCAAAGAGAGTGAAATAGGGAGCCTATTCCATCCCCTAATTCTATCTCTAACCCTACTCAATAGGCAACCACTCCCCATTATATATAGACTACAATGTTCAGGGCCTTGGAAACCCACAACATCCCAACTTTAAAAAAGGCATAGGCCTCTCCTTATTTTTAACATGCAAATTATCTAATATATGAATTGCCTTTGTATCATGCTTACAAATCCTAACCCCAACCCTAACCCCCAGCCTCATTTTTATCTTCCCATAGTTCAGAACTTGAAATCCTGCCCTGTAGCAAAACCTAAGGTGAAATCTCATGCTGATACTCACTATAAAACTCAAAGTCCAAAATCTACTTGGAGAAATTCCAAGGATATTACTCACCCCAAGCAAACTCAAACCCTAACTCTCAACCTGACCATGGAAAAGGTACTTATATTCCTATATCATTTCCAACCCTGAAACTCAAATCTATAACAATGCTCACCCTCAAACACAAAGCAGACTACACAAGGAGTGAAATTCACAGTCTATTCCAACACCTAAAACTAGCAAAAATCCTACTCACAAGTCAATCAATCCAGTTTATATGTAGACCAAAATTTTCAGGTCCTTCCAAGGCCACAGTACATCCTAGCTTCAACAAACTCAATGCCCTCACCTTCTTTCTCACATGCAAATCCTCTGGTATATGAATTACTTGCATACCAAGCTCAGCAATCCTAACCCTAACCCTAACTGACAACTTGATTCCCGTTTTCCATTCGGGTGGTACTTGAACTCATGCACTGTGGCTAAAACTAAGGTGCATCCTCATCAAGATACTAACTATGAAACCCAAGCCCCAATACCCATTTAGATAAATTCCTGGGCAAACACTCATCCTCATCCTAAGCCAAACCCTAACACTACCACTCACCCTGGAGAAGGGAGTTATTTGCCTGCATCTTCTATAACACTGAATGGCAAATTTCCTCCAACCCTCACCCTCAAAAAAACACTAAGCTACACAGAGAGGGAAGTGGGTAGCCTATTCCATCCCCTAATTCTATCTCTAACTCTACTCAAGAGGCAACCATAGCCTATTATATAAAGAGTACATTGTTCTGGGCCTTTGGAACCCACAATACATTAAACCTTCAAAAATGTCAGTGCCCTCACCTTAATTTTCACATGCAAATTATCTAGTATGTGAATTCGCTCTGTATCCTGCTTACAAATTCTAACCCTAGCCCTAACCCACGACCTAATTCCTAAGATCCCATCGTTTTGAACTTCAAGCCCTGCACTGTGGCTAACCCTAAGGTGATATCTCATGCTGATCCTAACGTATAGTTAAGGCAAAGCCCAAATGCCACGTGTAGAAATTCCAAGGCTATCCCTCACCGCGAGCATAAATCCAACCCTAACTCTCACCCTGACCATGGAAAAGGTACTTATCTTCCTACATCTTACCTAACACTGAACATCTAATAAAACCACCCCTCATTCTCAAACACACACTACACCAAAAAGAGAGGGAAATGGGGAGCCTCTTCCATCCCCTAATTCTATAACTAACCCTACTCAATAGGCAAGCACTCCCCATTGTATGTAGATTACTATGTTCAGGGCCTTGGAAACCCACAGTGCATCCCATCTTCAAAAATTTAACTGCCCTCACCTTATTTCTCACATGTAAATTATCTGTTACATAAATTCCTTCCATATTACACTCAGTAATTCTAACACTGAGCCTAACCCACAACCTGATTCTTAAGTTCCCATATAGCATTACTTGAAATCTTGCACTGTTGCTAACCCTAAGGTGGTATCTCATGCTGACATTAAGTATGAAACCCAGACCCCAGGACCCAGGTAGAGAAATTCCATGGCTATCACTCTCCCTTAACCTAACCCTTACACTGAACCTGGAGAAGGTACTTATATTCCTATATCATTCCTAACACTGAACGTCAAATGTACAACAATGTGCACCCTCAAACACAAACAAGGCTACACAAGGAGTGATATTCACAGTCTATTCCGACCCCTAGAGCTACCAATAAACCTACTCCCAAATCAATCATTCCAGATTATATGTAGACCACAATGTTGAGTTCCTTTGAAACCCACAGTACATCCCACCTTTAATAAAGTCAATGCCCTCACCTTCTTTCTCACATGTAAATTCTCTGGTATATGAATTCCTTGCATATCAAGTTCAGCAGTCCTAACCCTAAGCTTAGCCCACAACCTGATTCCCAATTTCCAATAGGGTGGTAGTTTAACTCCTGCCTGTGGCTAACACTAAGGTGCATTCTCATGATGATACTAACTAAGAAACCCAAGCCCCAATACCCAGGTAGAGAAATTCCTGGGCTATCTCTTACCATCATCCTAAGCCTAAAGCTAACACTAACACTCACCCTGGAGAAGGGAGTTATATTCCTGCATCTTTTATTGCACTGAAGGTCAAATTAACACCAACCCTCACCCTCAAAAAAAAAAAAAAAAAAAAAAAAAAAAAAAGGAAGCTTCTTCATTTCCTCCTAGAGAACAATTCAGACTCAACTGCACAGGAAGACTTTTCTTTCTGAGCGACCTCAGTTTTTACCACTTTTTTCTTTGCCTGCCATACACCAGACACAGTGGCAGATTACACAATTATTACCCTAATTGTATTCCTCAAGTTTATGCATACTTTAACATCACCTGTGCCAAGACTCTGTTGTGGGTATTTTAAGAGGTACCCCTTAGCTGAATAAGCAAAGACACAGAGAGGGAAATGGGTAGTCTAGTCCATCCCCTAATTCTATCTCTAACCCTACTCAATAGGCAACCACACCCCATTATATATAGAATATAATGTTCAGGGCCTTGGAAATCCACAGTACATCCCACCTTCAAAAATTTCAATGCCCTCACCTTACTTTTCGCATGCAAATTATCTAGTATGCGAATTCCCTCTGTATCATGTTTACCAATCCTAACCCTAACTCTAACCCACAACCTGATTCCTAAATTCACATAGGGCAGAACGTGAAACCGCTGCACTGTAGCAAAGCCTAAGGTGAAATCTCATGCTGACACTCACTATAAAACCCAAAGCCCAAAATGCACGTGGAGAAATTCAAAGGCTGTCTCTAACTCTAAGCATAAGTCTAACCCTAACTCTCACCCCAACCATGGTAATGGTCCTTATATTACTACATCTTTCATAAAATTGAACATCTAATTAAAACCAACCCTCACACTCAAACATGCACTACACTGCAAAGAGAGTGAAATGGGGAGCCCATTGCATCCCCTATTTCTATCTCTAACCCTACTCAATAGGCAACCACTCCCCATTGTATACAGACTACCATGTTAAGGGCCTTGGAAACCCACAGTACATCCCACCTTCAAAAATGTCACTGCTCTCACCTTACTTCTCACATTCAAATTATCTAGTATGTGAATTCCCTCTGTATCATGTGTATCAATACTAACCCTAACCCTAAGTCACAATCTGATTCCTAAATTCCCATAGAGCAGAACTTGAAACTCTTCACTGTAGCTAACTCTAAGGCGAAATCTCATGCTGATACTAACTATAAATCCCAAAGCCCAAAACCCACATAGAGAAATTCCAAGGCTATCTCTCACCCTTAGCATAAGCCAAACCATAACTCTCACAGTGACCATGGAAAAGCTTCTTCTATTTCTACATCTTACTTAACAGCCTATTCTGATGCCTAAATCTAACTCTATCCCTACTCACTAGCCAATCATTCCCGATTATATGCACACCACAATGTTGAGGTCCCTCAAAACCCACAGTACATCCCACCTTCAATGAAGTCAATGCCCTCTCTTTCTTTCTCACATGCAAATTATCTGGTACATGAATTCCTTGCATATCAACCTCACCTATCCTAACCCTAACCCTAACCCACAACCTGATTGCTAAGTTCCCATAGGTCAGTACTTGAAATCCTGCTCTTTTGGCAAACCTGAGGTGAGATATTATGATGATACTAACTATGAAAGCCAGACCACAATATCCAGGTAGATAAATTCAAAGCCTACTGCCCTCTCTTATCCTAACCCTAATCCTAAACCTAACTCTAACCCTAACCCCAAAGCTGAACTTCGAGTAGGTGCTTTTATTTGTACATCATTTGTAACACTCAATGTCAAATTAACACCAACGCTCACAATCAAAGACATACTAAAATACACAGGGAGTGAAATGGGGAGCGTATTCCCTCCCCTAAATCTAGCTCTAACTCTGCTCATTAGCCAATCATTTCACATTATATGTAGACCACAATGTTGAAGTACTTGGAAACTCACAGTACATCCCACCTTCAACAAAGTTAATGCCCTCACTTCCTTTCTCACATGCAAATTATCCGGTACATGTATTCTTTGCATATAAAGCTCACTGATCCTAAACCTAACCCTAACCCACAACATGATTCCTAATTTTCCATAGGGTGGTATTTGAAGCCCTGCACTATGGCTAAACCTAAGGCGATATCTCTTTCTGATACTAACTTTGAAACCCTCACCTCAATACGCAGGTAGAGAAATTCCAAGGCTATGACTCACGGTAGTCCTAACCCTAACCCTTACCCTAATACTGACCTTGGAGAAGGGATTTATATTCATACATCATTCCTAACACTGAATTTCAAATTAACACAAAATCTCAACCTCAAACACACACAACACTACACAAGGAGTGAAATGGGGAGCCTATTCTTTCCTCTAAATTTGGCTCTAAACCTACTGGTTAGCCAATCACTACCCATTATATATAAAGTGCAATGTTCAGATTCCTGGCAATCCACAGTACATCCCACCTTCAAAAAAGTCACTGTCCTCACCTTCCTTCTCCAATGCAAATTATCTGGTATGCGAATTCCTTCCATATCACTCTCACCAAATCTAACTCTAACCCTAACCCACACCCAGATTCCTAATTGTTCTATGGCCATACCTGATTTCCTGCACTGTGGCTAATGCTAAGGCCCAATCTCATGGGAATCAAATGGGAAGCCAATTCCATCTCCTAAAACTGGCTCTAACCCTTCTTACCAGCAAATCACTACCCAATATATCCAGGCTGCAATGTTCAGGTGCTTTGCAACCCACAGTACATCCCACCTTCAAAACAGCCACTGCTCTCACCTTTCTTTTTACATGCAAAGTATCTGGTAGGTGAATTCCTTTGGTATCATGCTTACCAATCCTAAACCTAACCCTAACCCACACATGATTAATAAGTTCCCATAGGGCATTACTTTAAATCCTGCACTGCAACAAACTCAAAGGCACAATCTCATGCTGATACTCACTATGAATCCCACACTCTAATACTCAGGTAGTGAAATTCCAAGGCTATTACTCACCCTAATCCTAACCCTAACACTAACCCTAACACAGACCCTTGAGATTATATTCCTACATCATTCCTAACACTGAACATCAAAATAACACCAACCCTCACCTTTAAACACACAAGATACAACACAGAGAGTGAAATGGGGAGTCTAATCCTTCCCTTAAGTCTAGCTCTAAACCTATGCACTAGTCAATCCCTCCACATTATATAAAAACTGCAAGCATGAGACTGTGCTTTAGGTTTGCCCCAGTGCACTATTTCAAGTACAGCCCTATGGGAATTTAGGAATCAGGTTGGGGGTTAGGGTTAGGGTTAGGATTGGTGAACATCATAAGGAAGGTATTCACATAACATATAATATGCATGTGAGAAGGAAGATGAGAGCAGTGACTTTTCTGAATGTGGTATGTACTAAACGTTTGTTTCCAAGGACCTGAATATTGTGGTCCACATATAATGTGGAATGATTGGCTGGTAAGTAGGGTTAGAGCTAGACTTAGGGGACGAATAGGCTCCCCATTTCACTCCTTGTGTAGTGTTGTGTGTTTTGAGGGTGAGGGTTGTGGTTAATTTGACGTTCAGTGTTAGGAATGATGTAGGAATAAAAGTACCTTCCAAAAGTTCGGGGTTAGAGTTTGGTTTATGGTTAGGATTACTGTGAGTGATAGCCTTGGAATTTCTCTACCTGGATTAGGGTTAAGGTTAGGGGTTGGGTTAGGATTAGGATGAGTGATAACCTTGGAAATTCTCTACCTGGGTATTCTCTTGTGGGCTTCATAGTTAGTATCAGCATCAGATTGTGCCTCAGTGTTAGCCACAGCGCAGAGTTCAAGTACAGCCCTATGGGAACTTAGGAATTATGTTGCAGGTTAGGGTTAGGGTTAGGATTGGTGAGTATATTTCAGAGAGAATTCATGTTCCAGGTAATTTGTATGTGAGAAGGAAGGTGAGGCCAGTGACTTTTTTAGAGCTGGGATGTACTGTTGATTTCCAAGTACCTAAACATTATGGTCTATATATAATATGGAATGATTGGCTATTGAGTAGGGATAGAGCTAGATTTAGGATACTGAATAGGCTCCCATTTCACTGCCTGTGGAGTGGAGTGAGTGTTTGAGTGTGAGGGTTGGTGTTAATTTGACATTCAGTATTAGGAATGATGTAGGAATATAAGTACCTACTCGAGTGTCAGAGTAAGAGTAAGGGTTAGGGTTAGAATTAGAGTGAGTGATAGCCTTGAAATTTCTCTACCTGGGTATTGCAGTGTGCGTCTCATAGTTAGTATCAGCATGAGATTGACCCTTAGTGTTAATCACAGTTCAGGATTTCAACTATGACCCTATAGCAATTAAGAATCAGGTTGTTTGTTAGGATTAAGGTTAGGACTCCAGAGTGTAATACAGAAGGAAATCATAGACAAGATTTTTTGCATGTGAGAAGGAAGCTTATAGCGGTGAATATTTTGAAGGTGGGATGTGCTGTGGATTTCCAAGGACCTGAATATTGTGGTCCGTATATATTGTGGAATGATTGTCTAGTGAGTAGGGTTAAAGCTAGATTTAGATGACAAAATAGGCTCTCATTTCACTCCCTGTGTAGTGTAGTGTAGTGTATGGTTGAGTGTGAGCGTTGGTGTTTATTTGATGTTCAATGTTAGGAATGATATAGGAATACAAGTACTTCTTTCAGGGTCATGGTTAGGGCTAGGGTTAGGGTTACGATTAGGGAGAGTGATAGCCTTGGGATTTCCCTACCTGGGTATTGTGGTGTGGTTTTCCTATTAGAATCATCATGAGATTTCACCTTATGCTTAGCCACCGTTCAGGATTTGAAGTACTGACATACAGGAAGTTTGTAATCAGGTTGTGGGTTAAGGTTAGGGTTAGATTTGGTGAGCATGATAATGAAGGAATTCAAATAAAAGATAATTTGCATGTGAGCAGGAACTTGAGGGCAGTGACTTTTTGAAGGTAGGATGTACTGTGGGTTTCCAAGGACATGAACATTTTAGTCTATATATTATGGGTAATGATTGGCTATCTACTAGGTTTATAACTAGATTTAGGGTATGGAATAGGTAACCCATTTCACTCCCTGTGTAGTATAGTGTGTTTTTGAGGGTGAGGGTTGGTGTTAATTTGGCCTTCAGTGTTAGGAATGATGTAGGAATATAAGTACCTTCTGGAGGTCAGGGTTAGAGATCGGGTTAGGGTTAGGTTGAGGGTGAATGATAGGCTTGGAATTGCTCTACCTGGGTATTGGGGTGTGGTTTTCATAGTATCACCATGAGACTGAGACTTAGGGTTAGTCACAGGACAGGCTTTCAATTACCGCTGTTGGGGAATTTAGTAATCAGGTTGGTGTTTAGGGTTAGTGTTTGAAGTGGTGAGTGTAATACTGAAGGAATTCATAGACCAGATAATTTGCATGTGAGAAAGAAGGTGAGCACAGTGACTTTGTTGAAGGTGGGATGTACTGTGGTTTTCCAAGGACTTAAACATTGTACTCTATATATATTGTGGAATGATTGGCTGGTGAGTAGGGTTAGAGCTACATTCATGCCTCTGAAATAGACTCCCCATTTCACTCCCTGTGTAGTATAGTGTGTGTTTGAGTGCCAGTGTTGGTGTTAATTTGATGTTCTATGTTAGGAAAGATGTTGGAATATAAGTACATTCTGAGTGTCTTGGTCAGTGTAAGTGTTAGGGTTATGATTTGGGTGAGTGATAGACTTGAAATTTCATTACCTGGTTGTAGAGGTGTGGGTTTCATAGTTAGTATCAACATAATATTTCACCTTAGGTTTAACCAAAGTGCAGGATTTGAAGTATTGCCATATGGGAACTAAGGAATCAGTTTTTGGGTTAGGGTTAGGGTTAGGATTGCTGAGCGTATTATGGAAAGAGTGGATGTACCAGATAATTTACATGTTAGAAGGTAGTTGCCAATAGTGACTTTTTTGAAGGTGTGATGTACTGTGGGTTTCCAAGGACATGAACTTTTGGGCCTGCATATAATTGGTACTGACTTGTTAGTGTCGTAGGTTAGAGCTAGATTTAGGGGACTGTATAGGATCCCCATTTCAGTCCTTGTGTGTGTTTGACAGGGAGGGTTGGTGTTAATTTGACATTCAGTGTTAGGAATGATTTAGGAATATAAGTACCTACTGGAAGATCATGGTTAGCATTAGGGTTAGGGTTGGGATTAGGGTGAGGGATAGTCTTGGGATTTCTCTACATGGGTTAGGGTTAGGGTATGGGTTAGGATTAGGATGCGTGATGGCCTTGGAAATTCTCTACCTGGGTATTAGAGTGTGGTCTCCATAGCTAGTATCAGCACCACATTGCAACTTAGTATTAGCCACAGTGTTAGATTCAAGTGCTGCTCTATGGAATTTAGGAATCAGGTTGTTGATTAGGGTTAGGGTTATGATTGGTGAGTGTAATAGGGACTAAATAATTTGCTTGTGAGAAGGAAAGTGAGGACAGTGACTTTTTGAAGATGGGACGTACTCTTGGTTTCCAAGATTTTGAAAATAGTGGCGCATATATAATAGGGAATGATTGCCTAGCGAGTACAGTTAGAGCTAGATTTGTCAGATGGAATAGACTCTCAATTTTACTGTCTGTGTAGTGTACTGTGTGTTTGAGTGTGAGGGTCGGTGTTAATTTGATATTCAGAGTTAGGAATGATGTAGGAATATGAATACCTTTTTGAGGGTCAGGTTAATGTTAGGGTTAGGTTTAGGTTTAGGGTGAATGATAGTCCTGGAATTTCTCTACTGGGGTACTGGGGTGTGGGTTTCATAGTTAGTATCAGAAAAAGATTTTGCCTTAGGATTAGCCACAGTGAAGGATTGCAATTACTGCCCTATGGAATTTAGGAATCAGGTTGTGGCTTAGGGTTAGGTGAGCCTCATGCAGAAGAGATTCATGTACCACATAATTTGCATGTGAGAAGGAAGGTGAGGGTAGTGACTTTTTGTAGGTGGGTTGCACTCTGGGATTCAAAGGATGTTAAAATTGCTGCCTGGATATAATGGGTAGTGACTGGCTGGTGAGTTTGGTTACAGCTACATTTTGCAGAAAAAATAGATTCCCCATTTCACAATTTGTGTAGTGTAGTGTTTGTTTGAAGGTGAGGGTTGGTGTTAATTTGACTTTCATTGTTTCAAATGATGTAGGAATATAAATACCTCCTTGATGGTCAGGGTTAGGGTTAGGATTAGGTTTAGGGAGAGTGATAGCCCTGGAATTTCACTACCTTGGTATTGGGTTGTGGGTTTCATAGCATCAGAATGATCTTTTGCTTTAGGATTAGCCACAGTGCAGGATTTCAAGGACCACTCTATATAATTTGCGAAACAGGTTGTGGGTTAGGGTTAGGGTTAGATTTTTGTGGGCATGATACACAAGGCATTCACATACCAGATAATTCGCACATGAGAAGAAATGTGAGGGCAGTGACTTTTTTAAAGATGGATGTACTTTGGTTTTCCAAAGACCTGAACATTGAGTTCTATATATAATATGTTGGGATTGGCTAGCTAGTAGGGTTAGAACTAGATTCATGGTACTAAATAGGCTCCCCATTTCACTCCCTCTGCAGTGTTGTATGTGTTTGAGAGTGAGAATTGGTGTTAATTTGACATTCACTGTTTGGAATGATGTAGGAATATAAGTACCTCCTCTAGAATCAGGGTTAGGGTTATGTTTAAAGTTATGATTATGGAGAGTGATAGCCTTGGAATTTCTCTACCTGGGTACTGGCATGTGGGTTTCAGAGTTAGTAACAGAACGAGACTTCACCTTAGGTTAGACACAGTGCAGGATTTCAAGTGCTGCCCTATAGGACTTTATGAATCAGGTTGTAGGTTAGGGTTAGGTTTAGATTTGGTGAGCATGATACAGGAGCAATTCACCTACCAGATAATTTGCCCATGAGAAGGAATGTAAAGTCAATGACTTTTTTTGAAAGTGCAATCAATGTACTATGGGGTTCCAAGGAACTGAACTTGAGGCCTATACATAATGTTTAGTGACTGGCTAGCTAGTAGGGTTAGAACTAGTTTTAGGGTATGGAATAGGCTCCCCATTACACTCCCTGTGTAGTGTACTGTGCTTGAGGGTGAGAGTTGGTGTTAAGTTGATATTCAGTGTTAGGAAAAATGTAGGAATATAAGTAAATTCTAGAAGGTTGAGTTAGAGTTAGGGTTTGAGTTAGGGTTAGGATGAGGTGAGTGATAGCCTTGGAATTTCTCTACCTCGGTATTGGGGTGTGGGTTTCATACTTAGCATCAGCTTGAGAATGCACCTTACAGTTTGCCATCCTGCCAGATTTCAAGAAGTGTTTTAATGATATCAGGAATCACCATGTGCTTTAGGGTTAGGGTTAGGATTGTTGAGTGTAATATGGAAGGAATTCATATACCGGTTAATTTCCCTGTGAAAAGGAAGTTGAGGGCAGTGACTTTTGTGAAGGTGGGATGTACTGTGGTTTTCCAATTACCAAAATATTGTGGACTATAAAGAATTGGGATTGATTGGCTGGTGAGAAGGGCTAGAGCTAGATTTAGGGGATGGAAGAGGATACCAAATTCAAATTCACCCTCTGTGTAGTGTACTGCATGTTTGAGTGTGAGAGTTGGTTTTAATGAGATGTTCAGTGTTAGGAAAGATGTAGGAATATAAGTACCTTTTCCAAGGTCAGGGTTAGAATTAGGGTTAGGGTTAGGCTTAGGGTGGGTGATAGCCTTGGAATTTCTCTACCTGGATATTGGGCTTTGTATTTCATAGTGTGAGCATGAGATTGTACCTTAGGGTTAGCCACTGTGCAGGATTTCAAGTACCTCCCTATGGAAACATAGGAATCAGGTTGTGGGTTAGGGTTAGGGTTAGGATTGGTGAGCCTGATATGCAGGGTATTCAGATACCAGGTAATTTCCATGTGAGAATGAAGGTGAGTGCAGTGACTTAGTTAAAGGTGGGATGTACTGTGGGAATCTAAGGATTTCAACATTGAGGTCTATATGTAATGGGTAGTGATTGGCCAGCTAATAGGGTTAGAGCTAGATTTACGGGATGGAATAGGCACCACATTTCACTCTCTGTGTAGTGTAGTTTGATTTTGAGGGTGAGGATTGTTGTCAATTTGACGTTCAGTGTCATAAATGATATAGGAATGTAAGTACCTTCTCAAGGTTTAGTGTTTTGGTTAGGGCTAGTGTTAGGATGAGAGTATGTGATAGTCTTGCAATTCCTCCACATGGGTAATGGGTGTGGGTTTCAAAGTTAGTATCAGCATGGGATTTCAACTTAGAGTTATCCACACTGCAGGATTCCAAGTACTGCCCCGTGGGAACTTAGAAATCAGGTTGTCAGTTAGGGTTAGGGTTAGTAGTGATGAGCATGATAGGGAAGGAATTTGTGAGCAGATAATTTGCATGTGGGACAGAAGGTGAGGGCAGTGACTTTTTGAAGGTGGAATGTACTCTGGGTTTCCAGGGACTGAACATTACAGCCTGGTTATAAGGGGTAATATTGTCTAATGTGTAGGGCGAGAGCTAGATTGAGGGGACAGAATAGACTCCCCATTTTACTCTCTTTGTAGTATTGTGTTTCGGGATGAGGGTTGGTGTTAATTTGGCATTCAGTGTTTGGATTGATTAGGACCTCTTTGAGGGTCAGTGCTACTGTTAGGTTTAAGGTCATGATTAGAGAGAGTGATAGGCTTGTTATTACTCTACTTCGGTATTGGAGTGTGGGTTTCATAGTTTCAGAATGAGATTTCCCCTTAGACTTAGACTCAGGGCAGGATTCCAAGTGCTGCCTTATGGGAATTTAGGAAGCACATTGTGGGTTAGGGTTAGGGTTAGATTTGGTGAGCATGATACAGAAGCATTTCAGGTACCAGATAATTTGCACCTGAGAAGGAATGTGAGTTCAGGGACTTTTTTGAAGGGGGGATGTGCTGTGGGTGTCCAAGGACCTGAACATTAAGGTCCGTATATAATGTGCAGGATTGGCTAGCTAGTAGGGTTAGAACTAGATTTAGGGTATGGAATAGGCTCCCCATTTCACTCCCTGTGTAGTATAGTGTGTGTTTGAGTGAGAGTTGGTGTTAATTTGAAGATCAGTGTTCGGAATAATGTACGAATATAAGCAAATTCTCAAAGGTCAAGTTAGATTTAGGGTTATGATTGGGATGAGGGTAAGTGATAGTCTTGGAATTTGTCTACCTGGGTATTGGGGTGTGGGTTTCATAGTTAGTATCAGCATGAGAATTCACTTTAGAGTTAGCCACAGTGCAGGATTTCAAATACTGTGCTATGGGAATTTAGGAATCAGGTTGTGGGTTAGGGTTAGGGTTAGGGTTAGGATTGGTTAGCATGATGTGGAAGAAATTCACTTGCAAGATAATTTGCATTTGAGAAGGAAGTTGAGGGCAGTGTGTTTTTTGAACATGTGATGCACTGTGGGTTTAAAAGGTCCTGACCATTGTGTTCTATATATACTGGGGTGTGATGGCCTAGTGAGTAGGGTTAGAGCTAGATTTAGGGTACGAAATAGGCTCCCTATTTTCCTGTCTGTGTAGTGTAGTGTGTTTTTAAGGGTGATGGTTTTTGTTAATTTGAGGTTAAGTATTGTAAAAGATGTAGGAATATAAGTACCTTCTCAAAGGCCCTTGTTAGGGTTAGCGTTACGGTTAGGATTAAGGTGAGTTAGAGCCTTGGAATTTTTCTACCTGGTTATTGGGGTGTAGGTTTCATACTTTGTATTATCATAAGAATGTCCCTTAGGGTTAGCCATTGAGCAGGATATCAAGTACCGCCCTAATGGAAATCAGGAATCAGCTTGTGGGTTAGGATTAGTTTTGGGATTGTTGAGTGTAATATAGAAGGAATTCATGTACCAGATAATTTGCATGTGAAAACGAAGGTGATGGCAGAGACTTTTTTGAAGGTGGGATGTACTGTGGGTTTACAAGGATCTGAATATTGTGGTCTATAAATAATGGGGAGTGATTGGCTAGTGAGAAGGGTTAGACCCACAGTACATCACACCACCAAAAAATTCACTTCCCTCATCTTCCTTCTTAAATGCAAACTATGTGGTTCATGAACTTGTTCCCTATCATGCTCACCAAATCTAACCCTAAACCTAACCCAATATCTGATTCCTGAGTTCCCTTAGGGTAGTACGTGAAATCCTGCACTGTGTCTAACTGTAAGGCACAATCTCATGCTGATACTAACTAGGAACCCCAAAGCCCAATACCCACATGGAGAAATTCAACAGCCCTGCCTCACTCTAATCATAACCCTAACTCTAAAACTAACCCTGACTGTACAGGTGATACTTATATTCCTACATTATTCCTAATAGTGAATATCAAATTAACAACAATGATCCCCCTCAAGCTAACACAACACAACAAAGCAAGTGAAATGAGCTGTCTACTCTGCGCCCAAAATCTTAGTCTCACCCCACTTACTAGCCAATCAGTACCCATTATATATAAGCCGCAACATTCAGGTTCTTGGAAAACCACAGTACATCCCACCTTCAAAAAGTCACTGCCCTCACCTTCCATCTCACATGCAAATTATCTGGTACATGAATTCCTTCCCTATCATGCTCATCAATCCTAACCCTAACCCTAACGGACAAACTCATTCAGAATTTCCCATAGGCTTTAATTGAAATATTGTAATGTTGCTAATCCTAAGGCAAAATCTCATACTGAGATTAACTATGAAACCCACATCCCAATATCCAGGTAGAGAAATTACAAGGCTATCAATAACCCTCATCCTAACCCTAACAATAAAACTAAATTGACCTTCGAGAGTTTATTTATATTCCTACATCATTCCTAACCCCAAACACATATTAACAGAAACCCTCACACTCAAACACACACCACACTACACAGGGAGTGAAACTGGGAATCTATTCTGTCCCCTAAATCTAGCTGTAACCCTACCAGCTGGCCAACCACTCCTCATTATATATAGACTATAATGTTCAGGTCCTTGGAAAACCAGAGTATATCACCAATTCAAAAATGTCACTGCCCTCACCTTCCTTCTCACATGCAAATTATCTGGGGCATAAATTCCTTCCATTTTGTGCTCACCAATCCTAACCCTTAACCTAACCCACAACCTGATTCCTAAGTTCCCATAGGTGGTACTAGAAATGCTGCACTCTGGCTAAACCTAAGGCTAATTCTCATGCTGATACTATGAAACTCAGAGACCAATACCCAGGTAGAGAAATCCCAAGGCTATCACCCTAAGGCTAATCCTAACCCTAACTCCTACTCTAATCATCCAAAAGGTACTTATATTCCTAAATCATTTCTAACACTGAACATCTAATTAAAACCAACCCACACACTCAAACACTCACTACACCACACAGGGAGTGCTTTGGTAGCCTATTCCATCCCCTAAATCTACCTCTAAACCTTCTCACTAGCCAATCACTCCACATTATATATAGACTGCAATATTCAGGTCCTTGGAAACCCACAGTGCATACCACCTTCACAAAAGTCACTGCCCTCAACTTCCTTCTCATATGCAAATTGTCTGGTACAGGAATTCCTTGCATTTCACCCCCACCAATCCTAACCCCAACCCTAATCCACAACCTGATTCTTGATTTCCATTAGGGCGGTACTTGAAATCCTGCTCTATGGCTAACCCTAAGGTACATTCTCATGCTCACACTAACTGTGAAACTCACACCCCAATACCCAGGTAGATAAATTCCAAGGCTATTATATACCCTAATCCTAGCAGTAACACTAACCCTAACATTTACACTCTAAGAGGTACTTATATTCCTACATCATTCCTAACACTGAACGGCAAATTAACACCGATCTTCACCCTCAAACACACACTATACTACATAGAGACTGAATGAGGAGTCTAATCCTTCCCCTAAATCTAGCATTACCACTATTCTCTAACCCATCTCTACCCATTATATCCAGGCTGCAATATTCAGGTCCTTGTAAACCCACAGGACAACCCATCTTTAAAAAAGCCATTGCCCTCACTTTCCTTCTCACATGCATATTATATACAACATGAATTCTTTCCATATCACGCTCACCAATCCTAACCCTAACCCTAACCCACAACATAATTCCTAAATTCATGTGGGGCATTACTTGAAATTCTGCACTCGCACACCCAAAGGCACAATCCCATGCTGATACTAAATTTGAAACCCGCATCCCAATACCCAGGTGGAGAAATTCCAAGGCTAACACTCACCCTAATCCTAACCCTATCCCTGACTGTAACCCTGATCCTGGAGAAGGTACTTATATTCCTATATCTTTCCTAACACTGAATGGCAAATTAACACCAACCCTCAGCCTCTAACACAGACTACACTGCACACAGAGTTTAATGGGGAGACTATTCTGTCCCCTAAATCTAGCTCTAATTCTACTAGCTAGCCAATCAATACCCATTATATAGAGAGCGCAATATTCAGGTCATTGGAAACCCACAGTACATTCAAACCTCAAAAAAATCATTTCCCTCACCTTCTTTCTCAAATGCAAGTTATCTGGTATGTGAATTGCTTCCATATCACCCTCACCATTCTGACCCCTAACCCTAACCTACAACGTGATCCCTAAGATCCCCTATGGTGGTACTTGAAATCATGCAGAGTGGCTAAACCTAAGGCACAAGCTCATGCTGATGCTAACTATGAAACCCACACCCCAATATACAGGTAGACAAATTCCAACTCTATCACTCACCCTATTCTGAACTCTAACCCTAACCTTAACCCTGAACCTTTATATGGTACTTATATTCTTACATCATTCCTAACACTGAATGGCAAATTAAGCCCAACCCTCACACTCAACACACACACTACACTACACAGGAAATGAAACGGGGAGCCTATTCCATCCCCTAAATCTAGCTCTAACCCTACCAGCTAGCCAACCACTCCCCTTTATATATAGACCACAATGTTAAGGTCCTTGAAAATCCATAGTATATCCCACCTTTAAAAAAGTAACTGCCCTCAACTTCTTTCTCACATGAAAATTATCTGGTATATGAATTCCTTCAGTATGAGGCTCTCCAATCCGAACTCTAACCCTAATACACAATCGGATTCCTGAATTCCCACAGGGCGGTACTTGAACTCCTGCACTGTGGCTAAACCTAAGGTAAAATCTAATTCTGATACTATGAAATCCACATGGCACTACCCAGGGAGAGAAAGTCCAAGGCTATCCCTCACCCTCATCCTAACCCTAACCCTAAAAATGACCCTTAAGGAAGTACCTATATTCCTACATTATTCCTAACATTGAACGTCAAATTAACACCAATCTTCACCCTCAAACACACTCTACACTACACAGGGAGTGAAATGGGGAGTCTGTTCCACCCCCTAAATCTAGCACTAGCACTACTCACTAGCCAGTCAATACCCATTATATCCAGGCCACAATATTCAGGTCCTTGGAAACAAACAGTACCTCCCACCTTCAAAAAAGCACTGCCCTCACCTTCCTTCTTACATGCAAATTTTCTTGTATGTGAATTCCTTCCATGTCATGCTCCCCAATCCTAACCATAATCTTAACCCACAACCTGATTCCTAACTTCCCATGGGGTGGTTTTGGAAATTGTGCACTGCAGCAAATGCAAAAGAGCAATCTCATGCTGATACCAAGTTGAAACCCACACCCCAGTACCCAGGTAGACAAATTCCAAGGTTATCACTCATCCTAATCCTAACCCTATCTGTAACCCTGACACTGACCCTCGAGAAGATACTTATATTCCTACATCTTTCCTAACACTGAACCTCCAATTAACACTGATCCTCAACCTGAAACATGCACTACACTACACAGGGAGTGAAATAGAGAGTCTATTCCATCACCTACATCTTGCTCTAACCCTACTCACTTAGTCAATCACTACCCATTATATCCAGGCAGCAATTTTCAGGTCCTTGGAAACCCACAGTACATCTCACCTTCAAAAAAACCACTACCCTCACCTTTCTTCTTACATGCAAATTATCTGGTATTTGAATTCATTCCAATTCATGCTCACCAATCCTAACCCTAACCATAACCCACAAATGATTCCCAATTTCTCATAGGGCGGTACTTGAAATCCTGCACTGTGGCTAAGAATAAGGCCCAATTTCATGCTGATACTAATTATGAAGTGCACACTCAATACTCAGGTAAAGAAATTCCAAGGCTATCATTCATCCTTATCCTAACCCTAACCCTAACCCTAACCCTAACACTTTAGAATGTACCTATATTAAACAATCATTCCTAACACTGAACAGCATATTAACGCCAACCCTAAGACTCAAACACACACCGCAGTAACAGCAAGTGAAATGGGGAGCCTATTTTGCCCCCTAAATAGAGCTCTAACCCTATTAACTATCCAATCACTAACTATTATATATAGACTACAACGTTCAGGTCCTTGGAAATCCACAGTACATCCCACCTTCAAGAAAGCCACTGCCCTCACCTTCCTTCTCCCATGCAAGTTATCTGTTATGTGAATTCCTTCCGTGTCATGCTCACCAAACCTAACCCTAGCCCTAATGCGCAACCTGATTCCTAAGTTCCCATAGGGCGGTATTTGAAATCTTGCACTGTGGCAAACCCAAAGGTGCAATGTCATGCTGATACTAAGTATGAAACCCACACTCCAATACCCATATAGAGAAATTCCAAGGCTATCACTAACCCTAATCCTAACCCTAACCCTAACACTGACCCTCGAGAAGGTACTTATATTCCTACATCTTTCCTAACATTGAAAGGCAAATTAACACCAACCCTCACCCTCAAACACACACTAAACTACACAGGGAGTGAAATGAGGAGTCTATTCCGTCCCCCAAATCTTGCTGTAACCCTACTCACTAGCCAATCACTACCCATTATATCCAGGCAGCAATGTTCAGGTCCTTGGAAACCCACAGTATATCCCACTTTCAAAAAAGTCACTACCCTCACCTTCCCTCTCACATGCAAATTATCTGGTACATGAATTCCTTCCCTATCACTCTCACCAATCCTAACCCTAACCCTAACCCACAAACATTCCTAATTTCCCATAGGCTGCTACTTGAAATCCTGCACTGTGGCTAACACTAAGGCACAATCTCATGGTGGTATTATTTCATTCTATTTTCATAGAACAGTTAAATTTAGTGATTTGTTATTAAACTAAATCTATTACAAATATTCCATAGGATACAGTTACAGAAAAGAGAATGATCATTTGACTTTCTCATAAAGAAACACCTGGAGGGGTTGAAAAATGCCCCTATAACAATACAATCTCTGGTGAAGTAATTTAAAATCAGAGAAGATTTTGTACAATTCAACAGAGAAATAAGTATCTCAGAGATGGCAAAAGAGAAAATGATAATATCTCAGTATAAAAGACAAGTTTACAGAGAGTTCCTTTATCAAATAGCACCTGTGCAATTGCTGCTGTTTACATGTACTTAATTGTGATATGGTTTTCAAAAAGAGTAAGAGGATTTGCAAAGAACAATTGTAACACATGAATATTAAACCTTAAAGATTTATAAATATAAAAGACAATACAGGAGGAGGGGGTGAAGGGAGGGCAGGGGTAAGGGGAAAAAATGAGAATCAAGACTTGTCATGTAGAGGTACAAGATCCCAACAATGAATTTAACTGTACTGTATACCTAAAATGTACCAATAAACTCAATTAAAGCTGAAAAAAAAAAAAAGACAATACAGACACTGTAGAATTTTTAATGGGTAGTGATTGGGCTAACCTAAAATGAAATGAATGAAGAAAGAAAGGAGAGAGAAGAGAGAGAGGAGAAAAAGAGGGAAGAAGAGGAAGGATAAAGAGGGAAGGAGGAAGGAGTAAAAAACACTCTGAAGTAAAGCTTCCAAAAGAAGAGTAATCACAATATTTATTAAACAGGCTTCCTAAGGTATTGCACCCATATTTAAAGCTTTTATAGCATGTGTATACATGGCCAAAATATGAGAAAGTATTTTTGCTTAATATACTGTTGGCATCAGGCTCCATTTACTTAATAATTTACTTAATATGTAAAAATGTTTAAAACTCTGCAAAGTCATATTCTGCAAACCAGCTTCTAGAGTCTTAGGCCTCTTAAAAAATAATTTGTGAATTGGCCTTTTGTATCAGGAACACCAGGGAAGAGAAGAATTTCTTTTGAGTGTGAGTACTTCAGAATTCCTGGTGTCAAGAGGCAGCCCACAGGCCTCAGGAGCCAGGTTCTTCTCCCTTGAAGAAGTTTCTGTGCATGTACATTAGATGCTTACATGCTCTTGAATGTAGCCTATTATAAGGGCCACAAAGAATAGATCAGTAAAAAAGAATTTCTTACAAAAATAGGCATTATCCCAGGAGCCAGATTTAGGCAGAAAGTAATAGAAAGATAAAATAGAGAGGTTGTGACCTTCATTCTTCATACTTACAACGAGATGGCTTATTCTTGATATAAATCCTTCTGACTAAAATATAGACTTTAAAAAAAAATTGAAAACATGACTTTGGCCAAGGGGTGGGCAAAGGGGTATTCCTGTGAATCAGAACTCTGATTACACTGAGGATGTCAGCTCTTTGTTCAGAATAAAATTTATTTTGTGTGATTTACTTACGGAGCCTTCTACGAAGCCTTCTTTCTGTATCAATTCACCCTGTGAGGTCATCAAGCAATTAAAAATACTTTGGCATCCAGAAAGCCCAGTTCAAATTGGGTTTTTAAATTTTCCAAATATTTCAACCTTATGTTGTTATATTTATTCATTCTTATTTGACTCTAATCTTAAAATTCTGAAGTGGCTAGCTAAATGTACTCAACAAAATGAATACCCTAATCTAAGTAGCATCCCAGTTATTACATAAAAATAATTTATGTATTTCTCACCTTGTTCATTATGTTACTTATTTCATTAGTTATTTTATGTATGAAATTTAACTCACTTTCATATTAACCTTTTTTTAATTCAGTTATTATGACCTTTCTGACTTTAGTACAATTCATGGAATGGCACATTTACTTTAGGGTTGACTGTACATGTTAAAAAGTAATAAACTTTCACCGAGTTATAATTATGGGACTCCAATAAATACATGCATTTTTTTCCTTAATGAACTTGAGGATTCTCTTGGGTACTGAATCTCTTGTTTTATCCAACATATACACAAAGTATTGTATGGCATACTGTGTAGTATTCTAGTACACAGATAGTATATACTATGTACACTGTAATGTGATACAGTATATTTTCTATGTAGTCATTTTTGCTTTCTTTCTATTGCTGAGGATTGAACCCCTTGCTTCATGTGTATTAGACAAGCTCTCTACCTCTAAGTTGCACCTTTAGTTCCTATAGTATGTGTTTCAAACAATAAATAAATAATCTGTTCATATTTCACAATTATCTTTATAAATAAAGTTCTCTAAAATCTATTTCTTCTTGTGATTTCCAGGTAATTATAACAGTTAACTTCCTATTGCCTTCCTTTGCTTCAGAAATTGTTTCATGTGCTTTCAAAAATACTTGTCATTATTCTGCTAATTTTCACTTGTCTCTTGCATGAGAAAGGATAATCCTAGAATGCTATAAAAGATGATCTTGAATTATGCTCCTAACAACTGAAGCATCTAGACAGCACTAGATGTAAAAGCACAGCAGATGCCTGTTATGCAGCTTTAAAATGGGAAAATCCAAGTAATTTGGGTATCTCAGTTTCATTCCTCTTTATGATAGATAAGCTGCTATGAGGGGAGAAAGTCAACGGTGGAGGACAGCCCAAATGGCAGCTATGTTTGCTGACTCTCAGAAAAGGATTACAGGGTTTAATAGCTAAGGAAGCTTAGAACCATGGAAGATATGAGAAGAGAGAGAATTGGGGGTAGATCTGGGGGCAGCAGCCATTACACTGACTGCATTGAGCGAATCAATGCAAACTACTATTCTAATCTCTGGTAGAATGAAAATTTGTTCCAAACCTGAGAGGGAGAGCGCCTGTTTGTTATTATCCTGACTGATCTTTCCAAATCCTATATTAACCTCTCTTCATCACAACTTCTAAAACTAATGTGAAATAATTCAAATATGAAAACTATAGTAACATTAAATTTATCTTTTAAATTTCTATGAATAGTTATCCCTAATGATTCCCTAGCAATTTCAGTACTCAGTATAAATGATTTAAGTGAAAGTATCTTTGGTTAAATGATAATAGCTACAGCTTCTATGGCTATTTAGTGTACAAATTGCTGCAAACCACTTATACTGTTTTGCTACCCACAGTAAATTTAATTTGTTCTGGTAGTAATGGAAGAAAGCAGTTGTATTATCAGCCACTTTATTGCCAAAGAATTATTTTCACTTCTCCTTGAATTTATGAAATGAATTGCAAGTAGATTCTGTTCTTAAGTGGTTCCATTTACTTATTGCCCATGTTTATGTGTCTGCGGGCCTGTAAGGGGTGATCAAATATATGAAGAGCTTAAATTTTCTTTAAATACTGCAGTAAAAGATACATGGACATTAACCTTCCCTGAAAATTTTCCCATCACTTCGAACATATTTATCCCATTGCTCTTGCCACTTTCTGGAGCAGTTCTGGAAGACCTTTTTCATGTGTGTCTTTATAAGATGTGATAAAAATATGGGAAATGCTGTTTCCAAATGCTATGCAAAGGGAAGGTAGGTTCTTAAAAACATTATTGTATTTCTTTATCCACCTTATTCAGCAGACCTGGAACCATACAATTTATGACTCTACTCTAAAGTAAAAAAGACTATGAAAGATGAAAAGTCTAAATCAATTTGGAACATGCAAGGCAGCAAGAACAGCACAACTAAAGAGTCTTACAATAGAGGACTTGCAGAGCTGCTTTAGAAAGTGGCAAGAATCATGCATACTTATACATGAGTATTGCTTAACAGATTCCCATATGTACAGGTGATAATTTCACTTAAAGCAGACTGACATTGTTAAAACCTCATACAATGTACGAATTTGAGGAATCATTTTTAACAGGGCTGAACAAACTTCAATTTGCAATATCATGTAGGGTCTTTTGTTAAGGGTTATCATTTGTTTAAGTGAGTGGTGCTTTGAATCTTTCATTCAAGAGCAGACAGTGAAAATGGCTCATAAGACATGAATTAACTATTCATCTGACACACAGATACATACACACCAATCTCTATTTTCCTATAAATTACCAGTGTGATAGAGATTTCTTATTAGAAGAGATTTTTTGTGGCTGAAGTCTGTTGCTAGCTTGTCAAAGCACCTGTCTGTTTTTACAACACATATGACACTGGAACTAAAGTGTTATATAGTATCACTTTGGATAGGCCTTGGGACGCTGAAATGTATTTCCAACTTGCGGCCCTGCTGAAATAAGATTACCGATTTGCAGTATATTTTTAATCCATGTCTAAAAGGTCTTCTTGTGGAATTGATAACCCCTAGGCTGGGAGCAATCACTCTCTTTCCTTATCACAATATGAGTCTTCATCTACCCTTCCCTACCTGAAGTCTGCCTTCCCTCACCTAAGCTGCTGCCAGAGTGTTCTGATTGATGAGGCAATGATCAGAGTCTTGTCTCTTTCAAAATGGATTTTCTACGTCATGTTCAAATCTTATCAATATGATCTCTTTCCATGAAAGCATTCAGTAGTTTCCCAAAGGCCTCAGGATAAATTTAAAATTATTAACATGACAGAGATGACCCCTGATGTTTCTTCTTGTTGTTCCTCCGCCTTGTGATTCTGCTCCACTTGGACTGAGACAATTTGCAGTTCGCAGAATTTGCTATGTGTTTTTTGGGTCTCTGCGTGTTCTATGGATACCGTTGAAACTGTCAGCCTTCTTCCTTGAACTTCTCCAGGTACCTCCGGAGGATTTCAGGGTGAGCTCTTGGTTGTTTTTATGGAAGAGACAAATAATTGACCCAGAAATTAAAACACAGTATGGCAAGTCCCGTATATGGATATATACAAGATTTCTGATACTATATTGGGAATCTTGTCGGCTCTTGAGAGGTGTCAGGAAAAGCTTCTTAGAAACAGTCATGATTGCACTGACACCTCAGAAAGAAGAAAGTAAGCGTAAGGATTGTATCTCATTAGCTAGCAAAGTACTTGATACTCAATAGATATGTAATAAATGTTTTTAATGAATGAACAAAAACAATTACAGCTAGTTACAACACACACTTTAGATGTTTATGATATATGTTTATCAATTTAAAACTCAAATCTAAAGCTAGAAAATACGCCCTACTCAAAATATGACCTCACAAATGACTAATAAAAACACCAAAAGAAACCCTTTTTCTACAACGAATTATAGGAATTGTCATGGTCTCTTTTTTATAAGGATTTAAAACCCATTTTCATTGAAATTTTGTTATTCAATTATTCTAATAATAAAATAATAAATAAGAATGTAAAAACCTTTCTTGTTTCTATTTCAAGGAAATAAAATATGACAAAATGAGCCTTATTCCTAATTCTTGTTGATTGCTCCTCATATAAATCATTTAACAACTACATTTTAATCACTTCATTTACTGTCCTGGTTATATAATACTGCATAAAAAATTCCAAGTTTAGCGGTTTGGAAAGAGATGCTAACTTATTATTCTCATCTCTCATAACTTTGAGAATTGACATAGCAGCTAGTTGCTTGTTGCTTAGAAACCCTTTTGGGGTTTTATTTAGATGTTTTGATGCATCTCATTTATATGTCCAGTGATGAATGGGTGCTCTCAACTAGGACTTCAAACCACATATAAATGGCTTCTTCAGTGGACTGGGTTTCCTGGAGTGTGGTGGCCAAGTTCCAAGAATAAGCCAAGAGATCAGCTGCAGCTACACGGTCATTTACAACAAAATAGAGCAAGAAATGTTGCTCCCCTTGCACTTTATTCCATAAAAAAGCGTGTCTGTTTAACTAGTATTTAATGGGAGGAAAGCTGGACTGTATACCACTTAAGGGCAGGAAGGTCAAAAATATTTTAGAATCACCAAATTTACCTAATTGTTAGCTTTCAAACATTATTTTTAGTAATTGGCACACTTCTTCACTTACCTCCCACATTGCAAATAAGCTTCCCCACTATTTAGTTATCAATTCTCAATATTCCTTCAGGTGATGCTTTGGACTCTGCCTTCCAGGTGAGCATGTTGTGGAAGTAGGTGACCACTGGCATCTACAGTGGCCCGAGGGTTAGTCACATGTTTGTGGCAGACCTGAAGGCTTGTGCCATGGTTACTGTGTGCTTACATGATTGACAGCAGGCAAATGCGCCATTATGACCTCCTCCTTTGTTGTCAGAAACTGCTGATTTCTTTTCCCTATAAGGGTAACCAGGCACAGGAGAAACAAAATATTGTTTCTATTGAGAATATTATTATTATTATTTATTAGGGGATATTTTAGTTTTTCTGAATCAAGAATATTAGATTCTTTTTAAATATATAGCACAATTTAACTATAAATTTATAATAGCTAATTGAAATATAGCACAATTTATAATAGCTAAATCTTTGTCCATATGCCCATCAAAGGATGAAGGAATGAAGTGAATGTGTCAGTTATGTGTGAATGCAGTATTTATATAGAATATAGTAAATATGCTATAAACAGAGTAGAGTACTACTCTGTCATAAAGATAAAGTTGGGACATGTTTAGGTAAATGGATCCATTTCAAGGACATAATCTTCAATAGAATAAATCAGACACACAAGTATAAATGCGGCATTGTTTCTCTTCTGTGAGAACTCCTAAATGTAAATAGGGAACAGAATGGAGGAAAGATTTTGGAGAGTAGTAAGAACTTGTTTAAATGAGAAGGGGAATAAGAAATGGGAAGAAGGGGATGGAATGAAAGAAGGATTAAAAAGAGAGAATGAAAGGAAAACAGGGAAATACAATTTTTGTAAATGGGGAGGGAAGAAAGATGAAGAGGGGAGGAGAAAGGGAAGAAACAATTAATATACATTAAATACAGGTAAAAATTACATGAAAATGTAATCATTATGTATTAAAATGATTAATAATGACAAACATGTATTAATAAAAAAATTAAAAATGCAGATTATGTATATATATATCAGGTTTAGGAGGAAGAAATGTTCTAAAAATAGGTATTGGTGATAGTTATAACATTATACATATTATCAATGACACTGAACTTTATACTTAAAATGATTTAAAGGCAAAATCATATAGACATACACATACTGTAGTATATCAGGAAAATTTTTTAGTCTTTTTTTTGTTTTTGGTATCTGGGATCAAACTCAGGGCCTCACGTTTGCCAGGCAGGCACTGTGCTGCTGAGTTACATCCCCAGCCCCCAAATATTAAATAAATAACACTATATGCCCAAAGAACTGAATTGTATACATTAAGTGTACTGTATAGTATGAAAATTATTTCTCAAAAAAGCTATTTAAACATTTTAAGAAAATGTAACTTTAATTTCCACTGTTCTAGGTTAAGGGTTTTAGAGTCATATTCCATTTGCCCTTAAAAGAAACAAGGCTATATATTGTGCCACCAAATTTTCCATAACAGTGATATGTGGCTTACTGAATCTCTAATGACTACTTTAATTACCCTATTATTCAAGAACATCATGTCAGCCTTTAATGTCTAGACATTTTTGTTTGATCTTTTATGCATTTGATTGTCTGTTAAGACTTGTTATCAAATGCTCTCTAAGCCTAAAAAATGGCTGCACTGTGTCTATATTTGCACTACATGAACATTCTGTATATACACAAAGAATGGGCACAATCCTTAACCTAAAACATGAGAAAATAAGTCAGACAGCAATTAATCAAAAATGGCTTATTCAGAAAAAATTTTATTTGATACTGAGGATAGAACTCAGGACCTTGTGCTTGCCAGAAAAGTGTGGCACCACTGAACTACATCCCCAGTCCCAGAAATTGTTTTCTATACTACTCTCTTAGTTCCCATGACACTCATTATTGAAATTCTTGGCTCCCAAGTGAAAAATCTAGGCATATGCATTCAACAAATGGAAAAACATATGCGGAAAAGAACAAAAATATAAAAACGTGGCTGTGGAATGTTGTGTTTTGATTTGTTTTCACTTTAAGATGGGTCACAGGATGCAAAACGTTGCTCAATCCAACCTTCTTAATTCAGTTCATCTATAGATAAATGGCTACAGCAAATGAGCTCTCGCTATGGATCACCACCACATTCCTCAGTTCCTTAGCATTCTGTTCTAATTCTGCTCCAGTGCATTTCACCCCAACCCATCCTATCTGGATCATTTGTCCTTAGGCCTTCCATCAGCTTGACTTCAGCTTGTTAATGGACAGAAAAAGTCAAACTGATCTGATTAATCTAAGCAGGCTGTATCTTCATCTATCTTTGCCTATTCAGAACATAGGGAAAAACCAACATTCAGATTCTTGTTCTATAATAAATACCTATTGCCCTAAATTAGGTCTTTAGAAAGCAAGCAACTATACAAATAAAAATATATAAAGTAATAATAATAAAGAAAAGTAGTACCCAAAGAATGTAAGTTATTATGAATTATCTAAAAACAACTTTTTAAGTAGATGGTCAAAAGCTGGATGTTATATAAATAATATCCCCTTTTTCAGGATTTTTCTATAATAAATACCTATTGCCCTAAATTAGGTCTTTAGAAAGCAAGCAACTATACAAATAAAAATATATAAAGTAATAATAATAAAGAAAAGTAGTACCCAAAGAATGTAAGTTATTATGAATTATCTAAAAACAACTTTTTAAGTAGATGGTCAAAAGCTGGATGTTATATAAATAATATCCCCTTTTTCAGGATTTTTTGGGGGAATCCTATCTCTTTTATTAATGACCACAATTTGACTTTAAGGCCCCTTTTATAGAACTGTAAAACAATAAAACACATTGTAGATCTCATGGCACAGGAGGGGAAGCAAAGTAATCTGCTGTACATTTTCCACTTCTCGGTGCTTCCCTAATTAATATCCTAATGTCAGAAAACTGCAGAACTGGGATAAACATCTCTTGAGTTTGAGAAAATAATGTATTTCCTATCTTCGGTTACCATTGACACTATCCTCAATTGGCTTTAATAAACATGGGCCCTCGACCCCATGCTGTCCCATGAGGGGCAGCCTCTTCGTTTAAGGTAACTGCATTTTCCCTTCAAAACAATTGTGCAGTTTGCCACTTTTGTGAAACTAAAAGACACATTCTGATGAATTCTTCAAAATAAAGGGAAAGGCATTTTTTCCTATGAGAAATTAAACTGACAGGAATAAAAGCATGAGGTAGGTCAGTCACTATGGTTTTTACACTAGAAAAAGAATGAGAAACTAAAGTTTCAAAGTGTTCTCTTATTTCTCAGTATCTCCCAAGAAGAGTTTTCTAATATTATAGAACTTGGGGAGAGGATTCTCAGGCTTATCAGGCCTATTTTCCCTTTTGTTACACATATTTGATACCCTATCTACAATTTTGAAATGAATTAATAGAAAATATAATCTATCAGTATATACAATTTCAAAGAATCAATGCAATGTTACAACAAATAAAAGAGAAGTAAGAGGGGTATAATTCATCATAAAGTATAGTTCACATGTAAATGCTTGAAAACTGTGCTAGAATGAAAAATGAAGTGGTTATGTGTTTGCATCCATTAGAAATACCTTAAGTGAAAGAGCTACAAAAGCCTACTGATTTCAGGTGGGCCTGAAATTATTGGCCATTCAAATTCCATTATGACAAAAGGGATTGGTAATTCAATTTTCTGTTACATGATAAACATTTCTTTTAAAGTTCCAAATAAAATAAAAATGCAGTCTTCTTTACTGTTATACAATATTTACAATCCAGGTAGCTTCAGTATATATTATGATCAAGTAAAAAACTTTTCCTTTGTGTTTATATGCAGCAGAGTTATATTCTAGACTCAGTAAGAGAGTTCATTTGTGAAATATAAAAATATCTGATGGGATATTTTAAAAACCTACATAAAAATTAAGATAACCTGTAATCAATTCCCCCAAATGGTTGTTTTTCCTTCAAACCCATGACAACAAAACCTTCATAAATTTTGAAATATTCTTTGGAAAGGAGTGCCTCTCATCAGTAGAACCATGCACTAGATTTTCTAGAAGGGGCTACTGTTCCACTCCCTGAAGCCAAGTCTTGTCCCGCTGTGATTCCTCATATAACAGTCTCCTCACTCTGCTGATGGTCAGTGTCATGATTTCTGCTCTTATATTCTCCACAGCATGGTCACACATACCCTGTTAGTCGATTCTAGGCCACCTTCTTCCAATAATGGTGCTACCTGAATATCTTCAAAGAAATCTGTAGGAATTTAATTCTAATTTAGAATCATAATTTTTCCAAAGCTC
This sequence comes from Fukomys damarensis, assembly GCF_012274545.1. Classification (NCBI taxonomy): domain Eukaryota; kingdom Metazoa; phylum Chordata; class Mammalia; order Rodentia; family Bathyergidae; genus Fukomys; species Fukomys damarensis. The sequence goes on along the minus strand of NW_022900926.1, from coordinate 56,379,524 downwards.
CATCAGCTCCTATAGATCAGTTCTTGGTCTCCCAAATACTTTTCTTTTGCCTTCTGATACATGGAAGTACCCTGGGCAACAGGATTATTTTGGCATCTTAATGAATGACTTGCCCCTTCTCTTTCAGAGATCATGTTCTCATTACAAAGTAGGCTTCATTCTAATTCTGTTATTCTCTGTTTCTTAATATAGAGTTGAATTCATTTTCCCAAAGAGACAAATACGTGCCTATTCAGGATCATTAAGGCGATTCAATGTTACCTCAGTTAATTTTTTATTACATATCAGATTGAATAACTAAATGTAGAATAAGTTGATCATGACTGCCCCAAGTGTCTACCCAGAAACACATTATTTCAGAAATAACATCAAATTATTTTCTTTTTGCTGTAGTCAGCACAGGAAGGGAGCTTTGTACGCTGCACACAGAATTTCACAACTTTTCATGATTAGAGTGCTTAATGAATTTATTCTTTTTCTTCCTAACCAAAATCAAAAAATAAGAAATTGAACTAAAAATCTCAATGGGGAAAAGGCCACACTGCTTCCTGAGCTGGCCTAATGTGACTTTGCCTAAACTTAGGACATTTCCATAAGAAGAAAAATCTGTCTGTAATGATAATAGAAGATCTACAACTTACGCTTATGACTATCATGAGGCATATCCAAAGCAATTGCCCTGATTTAACAAGATCACTTCTACAATAGTAGCTTGATCATTAAACTTTTGCTATGTATTTTCAGATAGAATTTTTAAAAACACTTTGAAGATGAACACTATTTTTCAAACCATCATTTTTTCTTAATTTCTTTTTATTTAACTCCTTGCTTTCTCTGAGGAAAGATATCTGGACCTCCTTCCTACCTTAACATACACACACAATTTTCTGGATAAAGATAAATAATGACAAGTTACTATACACTGCGTTTGTTCTGAGATTTGAGCCTGTGAACATTTATTGGTGTTTAGTTGCTGCCTGCTGGCATGAGCAAGTGTATTTCTTAATCTATTTCACATGATTACTGCCCAAAGAGAGATCACTCTGTTTTTTCTTAATTTTGCTAAAGAGACCTGTGCTTTTCAAGGTGGAGCTTAGGCAGAAAAACAGCAGGAAAGCAAAATGCACTTAATGAAAACACAGCCCATGTCTCCGAGTTTCACATTGGTGGAGCCCTGCAGCTCTGCTGTGCCTGCTTTCCAGAGGTATTAAACCTCCCTGCCAGAGTTGTAGACACAAGTTCACAATACACTGAAAAATGAAGCGTTTTTGTTACAGGACACTTTATTCAGGGGAGTTAGCAAGATATGGGAAATAAAAAGATTGTAATTCACCTTTTCTTGTTAAATCAGGGGATACGCTATGGAAAAAGTACTCCTTCTAGCTATTTTGTTGGCTGTGTAGAAATGGTGATAATGATGTAATTATAATTATTATTTACAAAAGGCCTAATATGTTCCATATGAAATGCTTAATATTTTAATTGTAATAATTCTATTTCTTATCCCACCTTTGCAAGCAAGTCAAATATAAAGAGTACTGTGGAAAGGAAGCAGTCTCCTTTGTCTGTAAGTTATATACTACTTTTAATACATTAGAATTTTAGTAGATTGTGAAAATTTAGCCTGACACCATCTATAAGACTGTACTTTAAAATTTATATATGAGTCTAATTGCCACATTTCACCTGTACTTAATCATTTTTTTAAAAAATTAAGTATAAATCTTGATATAACATTTCCACATCTTTGTTTCATTGATTGCATAGCTCATTGAGAGGAAATTTTTGGTCTACATCTATTAATAAAACTTCAATGGATAACCAAGAAATGTAAAAGTGTTTGTTTCTTAAATAAAACTCTACAATGACTTTCTAAATATATAAAGTAAAATCGTTTAACCAAAAATGTTTTTGCTTCAATAATGATTACTCTTATTTATATGAAAATTACTTTTCTTCTAAAATTGCATTTTAGAACAACATGTAATATTCTTCTTTCTTCTTTTTGGTGGGAGGCGTTACCGGAGATTGAACTCCGGTCTTTGTGCTTACAAGGCAGGCTACCGAAATACTGAGCTAAATCCCCGGCACTTCTTCTTTCTTTTTTACAATGCTTTGCATACTTTTTTCAACAAGTGAGAGTATCCTTAAAATTGAGTCATAATTTTACCATTTGAAAGATATGTTCATTTCCTTTACAGCATGTAAAATATAAAAGTGCCATTTTATTAAATTCTTCACTCACAAATATTTTCTTTTTAGATAGAAATTTTCTTTAACATATTATTTGAAGTGTGTTTATTCTATGTTTTTCTTTTGGCTTTAGCTTTTTAAGGTATTTTTATAAATTTAAAATTATACTAATAAATATTAAAAATTCAAAT